>NC_092341.1:249602500-250202500 GCF_046630445.1 Rutidosis leptorrhynchoides
ATCATTCCGGGACACCCTTCGGATATGATATAAATTTCGAAGTACTAAAGCATCCGGTACTTTGGATGGGGTTTGTTAGGCCCAATAGATCTATCTTTAGGATTCGCGTCAATTAGGGTGTCTGTTCCCTAATTCTTAGATTACCAGACTTAATAAAAAGGGGCATATTCGATTTCGATAATTCAACCATTGAATGTAGTTTCAAGTACTTGTGTCTATTTTGTAAATCATTTATAAAACCTGCATGTATTCTCATCCCAAAAATATTAGATTTTAAAAGTGGACTATAACTCACTTTCACAGATTTTTACTTCGTCGGGAAGTAAGACTTGGCCACTGGTTGATTCACGAACCTATAACAATATATACATATATATCAAAGTATGTTCAAAATATATTTACAACACTTTTAATATATTTTGATGTTTTAAGTTTATTAAGTCAGCTGTCCTCGTTAGTAACCTACAACTAGTTGTCCACAGTTAGATGTACAGAAATAAATCGATAAATATTATCTTGAATCAATCCACGACCCAGTGTATACGTATCTCAGTATTGATCACAACTCAAACTATATATATTTTGGAATCAACCTCAACCCTGTATAGCTAACTCCAACATTCACATATAGAGTGTCTATGGTTGTTCCGAAATATATATAGATGTGTCGACATGATAGGTCGAAACATTGTATACGTGTCTATGGTATCTCAAGATTACATAATATATAATACAAGTTGATTAAGTTATGGTTGGAATAGATTTGTTACCAATTTTCACGTAGCTAAAATGAGAAAAATTATCCAATCTTGTTTTACCCATAACTTCTTCATTTTAAATCCGTTTTGAGTGAATCAAATTGCTATGGTTTCATATTGAACTCTATTTTATGAATCTAAACAGAAAAAGTATAGGTTTATAGTCGGAAAAATAAGTTACAAGTCATTTTTGTAAAGGTAGTCATTTCAGTCGAAAGGACGACGTCTAGATGACCATTTTAGAAAACATACTTCCACTTTGAGTTTAACCATAATTTTTGGATATAGTTTCATGTTCATAATAAAAATCATTTTCTCAGAATAACAACTTTTAAATCAAAGTTTATCATAGTTTTTAATTAACTAACCCAAAACAGCCCGCGGTGTTACTACGACGGCGTAAATCCGGTTTTACGGTGTTTTTCGTGTCTCCAGGTTTTAAATCATTAAGTTAGCATATCATATAGATATAGAACATGTGTTTAGTTGATTTTAAAAGTCAAGTTAGAAGGATTAACTTTTGTTTGCGAACAAGTTTAGAATTAACTAAACTATGTTCTAGTGATTACAAGTTTAAACCTTCGAATAAGATAGCTTTATATATATGAATCGAATGATGTTATGAACATCATTACTACCTTAAGTTCTTTGGATAAACCTACTGGAAAAGAGAAAAATGGATCTAGCTTCAATGGATCCTTGGATGGCTCGAAGTTCTTGAAGCAGAATCATGACACGAAAACAAGTTCAAGTAAGATCATCACTTGAAATAAGATTGTTATAGTTATAGAAATTGAACCAAAGTTTGAGTATGATTATTACCTTGTATTAGAATGATAACCTACTGTAAGAAACAAAGATTTCTTGAGGTTGGATGATCACCTTACAAGATTGGAAGTGAGCTAGCAAACTTGAAAGTATTCTTGATTTTATGTAACTAGAACTTGTAGAATATATGAAGAACACTTAGAACTTGAAGATAGAACTTGAGAGAGATCAATTAGATGAAGAAAATTGAAGAATGAAAGTGTCTGTAGGTGTTTTTGGTCGTTGGTGTATGGATTAGATATAAAGGATATGTAATTTTGTTTTCATGTAAATAAGTCATGAATGATTACTCATATTTTTGAAATTTTATGAGATATTTCATGCTAGTTGCCAAATGATGGTTCCCACATGTGTTAGGTGACTCACATGGGCTGCTAAGAGCTGATCATTGGAGTGTATATACCAATAGTACATACATCTAAAAGCTGTGTATTGTACGAGTACGAATACGGGTGCATACGAGTAAAATTGTTGATGAAACTGAACGAGGATGTAATTGTAAGCATTTTTGTTAAGTAGAAGTATTTTGATAAGTGTATTGAAGTCTTTCAAAAGTGTATAAATACATATTAAAACACTACATGTATATACATTTTAACTGAGTCGTTAAGTCATCGTTAGTCGTTACATGTAAGTGTTGTTTTGAAACCTTTAGGTTAACGATCTTGTTAAATGTTGTTAACCCAATGTTTATAATATCAAATGAGATTTTAAATTATTATATTATCATGATATTATCATGTATGAATATCTCTTAATATGATATATATACATTAAATGTATTTACAACGATAATCGTTACATATATGTCTCGTTTAAAAATCATTAAGTTAGTAGTCTTGTTTTTACATATGTAGTTCATTGTTAATATACTTAATGATATGTTTACTTATCATAGTATCATGTTAACTATATATATATCCATATATATGTCATCATATAGTTTTTACCAGTTTTAACGTTCGTGAATCACCGGTCAACTTGGGTGGTCAATTGTCTATATGAAACATATTTCAATTAATCAAGTCTTAACAAGTTTGATTGCTTAACATGTTGGAAACATTTAATCATGTAAATATCAATCTCAATTAATATATATAAACATGGAAAAGTTCGGGTCACTACACCAGGAGCTGCATCAATAGCTCGTGCTCCTTACAGACTCGCACCCAGCGAGATGAAAGAACTGCAAAGCCAATTACAAGAACTTTTAGAGCGTGGTTTCATTCGACCAAGCACATCACCGTGGGGAGCTCCTGTTTTGTTTGTCAAGAAGAAAGATGGTACATTCAGGTTGTGTATCGACTACCGAGAGTTGAACAAACTTACCATCAAGAACCGCTACCCACTACCGAGAATCGACGACTTATTTGATCAACTACAAGGCTCGTCTGTTTATTCAAAGATTGACTTACGTTCCGGGTATCATCAAATGCGGGTGAAAGAAGATGATATTCCAAAGACTGCTTTCAGAACACGTTACAGTCATTACGAGTTTATGGTCATGCCGTTTGGTTTAACTAATGCACCAGCTGTGTTCATGGACTTTATGAACCGAGTGTATGGACCATACCTTGATAAGTTTGTCATTGTTTTCATTGATGACATACTTATTATCAAAGAATGAGCAAGAACACGGTGAACATTTGAGAAAGGTGTTAGAAGTATTGAGGAAGGAAGAATTGTACGCTAAGTTTTCAAAGTGTGCATTTTGGTTGGAAGAAGTTCAATTCCTCGGTCACATAGTGAACAAAGAAGGTATTAAGGTGGATCCGGCAAAGATAGAAACTGTTGAAAAGTGGGAAACCCCGAAAACTCCGAAACACATACGCCAGTTTTTAGGACTAGCTGGTTACTACAGAAGGTTCATCCAAGACTTTTCCAGAATAGCAAAACCCTTGACTGCATTAACGCATAAAGGGAAGAAATTTGAATGGAATGATGAACAAGAGAAAGCGTTTCAGTTATTGAAGAAAAAGCTAACTACGGCACCTATATTGTCATTGCCTGAAGGGAATGATGATTTTGTGATTTATTGTGACGCATCAAAGCAAGGTCTCGGTTGTGTATTAATGCAACGAACGAAGGTGATTGCTTATGCGTCTAGACAATTGAAGATTCACGAACAAAATTATACGACGCATGATTTGGAATTAGGCGCGGTTGTTTTTGCATTAAAGACTTGGAGGCACTACTTATATGGGGTCAAAAGTATTATATATACCGACCACAAAAGTCTTCAACACATATTTAATCAGAAACAACTGAATATGAGGCAGCGTAGGTGGATTGAATTATTGAATGATTACGACTTTGAGATTCGTTACCACCCGGGGAAGGCAAATGTGGTAGCCGATGCCTTGAGCAGGAAGGACAGAGAACCCATTCGAGTAAAATCTATGAATATAATGATTCATAATAACCTTACTACTCAAATAAAGGAGGCGCAACAAGGAGTTTTAAAAGAGGGAAATTTAAAGGATGAAATACCCAAAGGATCGGAGAAGCATCTTAATATTCGGGAAGACGGAACCCGGTATAGGGCTGAAAGGATTTGGGTACCAAAATTTGGAGATATGAGAGAAATGGTACTTAGAGAAGCTCATAAAACCAAATACTCAATACATCCTGGAACGAGAAAGATGTACAAGGATCTCAAGAAACATTTTTTGTGGCCGGGTATGAAAGCCGATGTTGCTAAATTTGTAGGAGAATGTTTGACGTGTTCTAAGGTCAAAGCTGAACATCAGAAACCATCAGGTCTACTTCAACAACCCGAAATCCCGGAATGGAAATGGGAAAACATTACCATGGATTTCATCACTAAATTGCCAAGGACTGCAAGTGGTTTTGAGACTATTTGGGTAATAGTTGATCGTCTCACCAAATCAGCACACTTCCTGCCAATAAGAGAAGATGACAAGATGGAGAAGTTAGCACGACTGTATTTGAAGGAAGTCGTCTCCAGACATGGAATACCAATCTCTATTATCTCTGATAGGGATGGCAGATTTATTTCAAGATTCTGGCAGACATTACAGCAAGCATTAGGAACTCGTCTAGACATGAGTACTGCCTATCATCCACAAACTGATGGGCAGAGCGAAAGGACGATACAAACACTTGAAGACATGCTACGAGCATGTGTTATTAATTTCGGAAACAGTTGGGATCGACATCTACTGTTAGCAGAATTTTCCTACAACAACAGCTACCATTCAAGCATTGAGATGGCGCCGTTTGAAGCACTTTATGGTAGAAAGTGCAGGTCTCCGATTTGTTGGAGTGAAGTAGGGGATAGACAGATTACGGGTCTGGAGATTATACAAGAAACTACCGAGAAGATCATCCAAATTCAACAACGGTTGAAAACCGCCCAAAGTCGACAAAAGAGCTACGCTGACATTAAAAGAAAAGATATAGAATTTGAAATTGGATAGATGGTCATGCTTAAAGTTGCACCTTGGAATGGCGTTGTTCGATTTGGTAAACGAGGGAAATTAAATCCAAGGTATATTGGACCATTCAAGATTATTGATCGTGTCGGACCAGTAGCTTACCGACTTGAGTTACCTCAACAACTCGCGGCTGTACATAACACTTTCCACGTCTCGAATTTGAAGAAATGTTTTGCTAAAGAAGATCTCACTATTCCGTTAGATGAAATCCAAATCAACGAAAAACTCCAATTCATCGAAGAACCCGTCGAAATAATGGATCGTGAGGTTAAAAGACTTAAGCAAAACAAGATACCAATTGTTAAGGTTCGATGGAATGCTCGTAGAGGACCCAAGTTCACCTGGGAGCGTGAAGATCAGATGAAGAAGAAATACCCGCATCTATTTCCAGAAGATTCGTCAACACCTTCAACAGCTTAAAATTTCGGGACGAAATTTATTTAACGGGTAGGTACTGTAGTGACCCGAACTTTTCCATGTTTATATATATTAATTGAGATTGATATTTACAATATTAAATGTTTCCAACATGTTAAGCAATCAAACTTTTTAAGACTTGATTAATTGAAATATGTTTCATATAGACAATTGACCACCCAAGTTGACCGGTGATTCACGAACGTTAAAACTTGTAAAAACTATATGATGACATATATATGGATATATATATAGTTAACATGATACTATGATAAGTAAACATATCATTAAGTATATTAACAATGAACTACATATGTAAAAACAAGACTACTAACTTAATGATTTTTAAACGAGACATATATGTAACGATTATCGTTGTAAAGACATTTAATGTATATATATCATATTAAGAGATATTCATACATGATAATATCATGATAATATAATAATTTAAAATCTCATTTGATATTATAAACATTGGGTTAACAACATTTAACAAGATCGTTAACCTAAAGGTTTCAAAACAACACTTACATGTAACGACTAACGATAACTTAACGACTCAGTTAAAATGTATATACATGTAGTGTTTTAATATGTATTTATACACTTTTGAAAGACTTCAATACACTTATCAAAATAATTCTACTTAACAAAAATGCTTACAATTACATCCTCGTTCAGTTTCATCAACAATTCTACTCGTATGCACCCGTATTCGTACTCGTACAATACACAACTTTTAGATGTATGTACTATTGGTATATACACTCCAATGATCAGCTCTTAGCAGCCCATGTGAGTCACCTAACACATGTAGGAACCATCATTTGGCAACTAGCATGAAATATCTCATAAAATTACAAAAATATGAGTAATCATTCATGACTTATTTACATGAAAACAAAATTACATATCCTTTATATCTAATCCATACACCAACGACCAAAAATACCTACAAACACTTTCATTCTTCAATTTTATTCATCTAATTGATCTCTCTCAAGTTCTATCTTCAAGTTCTAAGTGTTCTTCATAAATTCTACAAGTTCTAGTTACATAAAATCAAGAATACTTTCAAGTTTGCTAGCTCACTTCCAATCTTGTAAGGTGATCATCCAACCTCAAGAAATCTTTGTTTCTTACAGTAGGTTATCATTCTAATACAAGGTAATAATCATATTCAAACTTTGGTTCAATTTCTATAACTATAACAATCTTATTTCAAGTGATGATCTTACTTGAACTTGTTTTCGTGTCATGATTCTGCTTCAAGAACTTCGAGCCATCCAAGGATCCGTTGAAGCTAGATCCATTTTTCTATTTTCCAGTAGGTTTATCCAAGGAACTTAAGGTAGTAATGATGTTCATAACATCATTCGATTCATACATATAAAGCTATCTTATTCGAAGGTTTAAACTTGTAATCACTAGAACATAGTTTAGTTAATTCTAAACTTGTTCGCAAACAAAAGTTAATCCTTCTAACTTGACTTTTAAAATCAACTAAACACATGTTCTATATCTATATGATATGCTAACTTAATGATTTAAAACCTGAAAACACGAAAAACACCGTAAAACCGGATTTACGCCGTCGTAGTAACACCGCGGGCTATTTTGGGTTAGTTAATTAAAAACTATGATAAACTTTGATTTAAAAGTTGTTATTCCGAGAAAATGATTTTTATTATGAACATGAAACTATATCCAAAAATTATGGTTAAACTCAAAGTGGAAGTATGTTTTCTAAAATGGTCATCTAGACGTCGTTCTTTCGACTGAAATGACTACCTTTACAAAAATGACTTGTAACTTATTTTTACGTCTATAAACCTATACTTTTTCTGTTTAGATTCATAAAATAGAGTTCAATATGAAACCATAGCAATTTGATTCACTCAAAACGGATTTAAAATGAAGAAGTTATGGGTAAAACAAGATTGGATAATTTTTCTCATTTTAGCTACGTGAAAATTGGTAACAAATCTATTCCAACCATAACTTAATCAACTTGTATTGTATATTATGTAATCTTGAGATACCATAGACATGTATACAATGTTTCGACCTATCATGTCGACACATCTATATATATTTCGGAACAACCATAGACACTCTATATGTGAATGTTGGAGTTAGCTATACAGGGTTGAGGTTGATTCCAAAATATATATAGTTTGAGTTGTGATCAATACTGAGATACGTATACACTGGGTCGTGGATTGATTCAAGATAATATTTATCGATTTATTTATGTACATCTAACTGTAGACAACTAGTTGTAGGTTACTAACGAGGACAGCTGACTTAATAAACTTAAAACATCAAAATATATTAAAAGTGTTGTAAATATATTTTGAACATACTTTGATATATATGTATATATTGTTATAGGTTCGTGAATCAATCAGTGGCCAAGTCTTACTTCCCGACGAAGTAAAAATATGTGAAAGTGAGTTATAGTCCCACTTTTAAAATCTAATATTTTTGGGATGAGAATACATGCAGGTTTTATAAATGATTTACAAAATAGACACAAGTACGTGAAACTACATTCTATGGTTGAAATATCGAAATCGAATATGCCCCTTTTTATTAAGTCTGGTAATCTAAGAATTAGGGAACAGACACCCTAATTGACGTGAATCCTAAAGATAGATCTATTGGGCCTAACAAACCCCATCCAAAGTACCGGATGCTTTAGTACTTCGAAATTTATATCATATTCGAAGGGTGTCCCGGAATGATGGGGATATTCTTATATATGCATCTTGTTAATGTCGGTTACCAGGTGTTCACCATATGAATGATTTTTATCTCTATGTATGGGATGTGTATTGAAATATGAAATCTTGTGGTCTATTATTATGATTTGATATATATAGGTTAAACCTATAACTCATCAACATTTTTGTTGACGTTTTAAGCATGTTTATTCTCAGGTGATTATTAAGAGCTTCCGCTGTCGCATACTTAAATAAGGACGAGATTTGGAGTCCATGCTTGTATGATATTGTGTAAAAACTGCATTCAAGAAACTTATTTTGTTGTAACATATTTGTATTGTAAACCATTATGTAATGGTCGTGTGTAAACAGGATATTTTAGATTATCATTATTTGATAATCTACGTAAAGCTTTTTAAACCTTTATTGATGAAATAAAGGTTATGGTTTGTTTTAAAATGAATGCAGTCTTTGAAAAACGTCTCATATAGAGGTCAAAACCTCGCAACGAAATCAATTAATATGGAACGTTTTTAATCAATAAGAACGGGACATTTCAGAAGGTGGGTATGATACGGGTACATATACCCTAGATATACGTATAGAAATCTTGAGGAAACTGAATGAGAATTCAAATACAGCTATCTTTTGTGAATATACTTATATTGTTTTATGTATTTAAGTCCTTAAAAAGTGATTAAATACATTATATATACGATACATGTATAAGCATTATAGGTTATAAGTATATATATCAAAGAATGTTACGTATAGTTATCGTTTTGAAAACTTAAGTTAGTAGTTTCAAAATATACTTATAACTCATTGTCATTAGTACACAATGAGATGTTAAACCATCCTTAGATCATGTTAAATATATATAAATACATATATATACACAAACGTATAATTATCGTATGTTATATAGTTCGTGATATCATTGGTCAAATTGGACGGTCAAACGTTGTGTAAAACTCTTTTCAAAAACACAAGTCTGAACAATTTGGATTGCTTATCATGTTGGTATGGTTTAATTTATGTAAATATTAATCTCACAAGTATAAAATGATCGGAAAAATCCGGGTCGTTACACTTAAGTTAGAGTCAAACTATTCGTTGTCTGGAAGCGAACCTACTGGAACATCCCCAGCGTTGTAACAGCGATCGAAATGGTACTGATTGACCAAGAGGTATTGATCTACTTGAACTGATATGTTTTTTTAATGTAATTTCTTAGCTATTCATAACGTCAATATGTTTGAAAGACAGTGATATTTGTTAATGTAGCCATATTTCTTAATTATTAATTAATAATACTATGAAACAGCAGCTGCGGAGCAGGGGATAAAGGAACAGCAGGATTACAACATTGCACAGGATCAATCATAATGCGGGAGCGCAGAGCCTTTAAGAGATAGGGGGTGCGGGAGCAGAGTACTTAATACTAATGATTCCCCGCGGTTTTTCATGCAGATTTGACCACGGTGTACACCCCCCTTAACTTAACCCACGGGGCAATAAGATAAATGCTACGATACAAAAGAAACTGATATCATTTTTTTGAAAGTAGGTCCTTAACATAATCAGGCCTTTATGTAGTTGTGTGTATGTTATGTTTAATCTCTACTAAACAACTAAACTTTGACTAAAAATAATTGTTCAAAACGTCTACACATCTACATTTGGCCAGTTTTAAATGCTGAAGATTACTCTTAAAAAGTGATATGCTGAACACTTAGTGTTCATATGTGCATAGTCTTTTTTAATGAATACTTCACTATACTACAAATATATTACTATGGTATTGAGTCATTTGAAATTAAAAAAATTCTGTTATATCAACAGATATTGAAAATTGTATTTAATTTACAATGATAACCCCCTTTACTGATTTACAATATTTACAGTTATATAACTGTGCATTAAGTCGTCTGGAGAATTTACAATAATACCCCCGTTCAATCTTCATTAGTTGTCATTGGTTTAAAAATATTTATGCTGATAACTAAATTTGAGGATTTGACTTTGTTGGAGATATGGAGAACTTTAAACAATTAGAGGGAAGATTCCAGAAAACTCACACGAAGCTTCCACGAAGTTGTTAGGAAACTCACATGTAGCTTCTACGAAGTTGTTAGGAAACTCACATGTAGCTTCCACGAAGTTGTGAGGAAATTCACATGTAGCTTCCACGAAGCTGTCAGGAAATTCAATGTAGCCTCCATGAAGCTGTCAGGAAACTCACATGAAGCTTCAAGGAATTGTTTTTAGCTTACTCCTTAAATCATTCTATAAATAGACCCTCTTGTAACTCATTGTAAACACACCACAAATATTCAGTAAATACATTCTCTAGTTGGTCCGTGAACTAAAGCAATCACAACGATTGCATATAACCACGTTATCTCTTGTGTCGATTTACATTTCTTGCATTTATAATCTTTCGTTCATTAAGTGGGTTAGTAATCTTGTAGAATTATTATCGGTGAGTGATCTTGTTGAATCACTTGCGTTGTTTTAGGTCCTAATATCCTTACAACTGGTATCAGAGCAAAAGGTTTCGTTAATGGAACGATGGCGGAAGACGGGAAGTTTAGAATCGACCGATTCGATGGGAGAGACTTTGGCTTTTGGAAGATGCAAATTGAAGATTACTTGTATCAAAAGAAGCTACACCAACCCTTGTTAGAGACCAAGCCTGAAAGCATGAACGATGCCGATTGGACGCTTTTGAATCGTCAAGCTTTGGGCACTATTCGTCTCTCACTTGCTAAGAATGTTGCATACAACGTTGTGAATGAGAAGACGACGTTTGCTTGCTTGAAAGCACTCTCTAACATGTATGAGAAACCTACCGCTTCTAATAAGGTATTTCTCATGCGTCAATTGTTCAATACAAAGATGAAGGAAGGTACGAGTGCAACGGATCATATCAATGAATTTAATAATATCGTTTCAAGGCTTGAATCGGTAGAGATTAAGTTTGATGATGAACTAAAAGCACTAATCTTGCTTTCATCATTACTGGAAAGTTGGTCGGGTACGGCTACCGCAGTTAGTAGCTCTACGGGAACTACTAAGCTAGCGTTTGAAGGAATAAAGGATTTGATTCTTGGTAAAGATACTCGTAGGAGAAACTCGGGGGAATCGACATCCGGTTCCTTGTTAAGTACAGACAACCGTGGTAGGAAAGATCGCGGTGAGAAGAAGGGTAGAAAGAAGTCTAAAAAAAGGTATCCATCTAAAGATAGAAGTGAAGCTGTTTGTTGGGGTTGCAATCAAAAAGGACACTTTCAAAGGAATTGTAAAAATAGTCCGGCGAAAGGTGTGAACTTGACCGCGGAAGAAAGTGATGATGCACTTTTATGTAGTGTTGAAAATTCTATGGAGTCTTGGATTTTGGATTCGGGAGCTTCGTTTCATGCTACTCATGTCAAAAGCATGATGAAGAATTTTCGTCCATATCAAGGCAAGGTGAGATTGGCGGACGACAAACAACTCAATATAGAGGGCATTGGAGATGTTGTATTGAAGACTACTCTTGGCTCTAATTGGACCTTGAAAAACGTAAGGTACATTCCTAAATTAAAAAGGAAACTTATTTCGGTTGGTCAATTAGATGATGAAGGTAACGTGGTTACTTTTGAAAAACGCCAATGGAAGGTGGTTAAGGGTAGTTGTGTAGTGGCTCGTGGACATAAAAGGGGAACTCTTTATATGGTTGAAATGTTTGATGAAGACACGATAGTTGCTACAGTTAATGTTGAGTCCGAATCAACTCTATGGCACCGAAGACTCGGGCATATGAGTGAGAAGGGTAAGAAGATGCTTGTTTCGAGTGGGAGAATTCCGGATTTGAAAAAGGTAGAACTTGAGTTTTGCGAACCATGTGTATATGGGAAGCAAAAGAAGGTGACTTTTGGGAAATCAGGGAATGCACCTAAGTTAGAGAAATTGGAGCTCGTTCATACGGATGTGTTTGGTCCAACCAATGTAGAATCACATGGAGGTTCTAGCTATTATGTCACCTTCATTGACGACTCCACTCGAAAGGTATGGATTTATTTTCTTAAAGCTAAATCCGATGTATTTAATACTTTTGTGAAGTGGAAAGCTATGGTAGAAATGAGACTAATTTGAAAGTCAAGTGCTTGAAGTCGGATAATGGAGGGGAATATGGTAGTCTTGAGTTTAAAGACCATTGTGCAAAGCTCGGTATTAGAATGTTGAAAACAGTACCGGAAACACCGCAACACAATGGGGTCGCCGAACGTATGAATCGTACGTTAAATGAAAGGGCTAAGAGTATGAGACAACATGCCGGTTTGCCTAAGATGTTTTGGGCAGATGCGGTTAATACGGCGGCTTATTTGATAAAAAGGGGACCCTCAACACCGTTGGGTTTCCGAATTCCCGAGGAAGAATGGCAAGGTAAGAAGGTGAGTTATAATCACCTTAGGATCTTTGGGTGTAATGCTTATGTGAAGACCAAAGATGCGGATAGAGACAAGCTTGAAGCTAAGTCAAAGAAGTGTATTTTTGTAGGCTACGGCTCAGATGAAATGGGCTATCGTTGTTGGGATAACGAGGCTAGAAAAGTATTTCATTCTCGCGATGTTACTTTTGATGAAGATTCGGTCTATGGCAAACCGAAAACGGGGAGTCCTAAACCGGGTCATGTTACTTTTGACGATGTTTCTATTGATGATCTTACAGGTTCTAGTGGGAGTACGAGAAACAATGAATTACCAACAAATGGTGAGGCGTCAGAAAATGCTAATGATGGGGATGGTTCGGAAAGCGGTGATGATTCCGAACATAGTGCGAGTTCTAGTGATGAGGAGGACACAAATGAAACCGGTCCAACCATTTCGGTTGCTCCTACACTAAGACGCTCGACTAGAGTGCCCAAACCTAATCCTAGGTATTCTCCATCAGCAAACTACTTGCTCTATACCGAGAATGGTGAACCCGAAAGTTACTTTGAGGCAAGGAAGACAAAAGAATCCATACAATGGGAGCTTGCCATGAAAGAAGAGATGGGGTCACTTGAGAAGAATAAAACTTGGTCACTAGTGAAGTTACCTCATGATAAAAGGGCGTTGCAAAGTAAATGGGTGTATCGAATCAAGAATGAGTTGGATGGCAAGAAAAGGTACAAGGCTCGTTTGGTGATTAAAGGCTTTCAACAAAAGAAAGGAGTTGACTACCAAGAGATATTTTCACCGGTGGTGAAGATGACTACTATTCATTTGGTACTTTCTATGGTTGCATCTGAGGACTTACATCTAGAGCAACTAGATGTGAAGATCGCATTCTTACATGGTAACCTTGATGAAGAGATCTATATGAGGCAACCCGAGGACTTTGAGGTAAAGGGTAAAGAGAAGTGGGTTTGTAAGCTAAAGAAAAGTTTGTATGGATTGAAGCAAGCACCTCGGCAATGGTACTTGAAGTTTGATGATTTTATGAAGAAGATTGGTTTCTTAAGATGTGAAGCGGATCACTGTTGCTACTTGAAGAAACTCAAGTCTTCTTATATAATCTTATTGTTGTATGTTGATGACATGTTACTTGCAGGTTCCAACATGTCCGAAATTAACAAATTGAAGGGATTACTTTCCCGTGAATTCGAGACGAAAGATCTTGGTGGTGCTAGGCAAATACTTGGCATGAGTATTGTGCGTGATCGTGTGAAAGGTACTCTATACTTGTCTCAATCCAAATATATTGAGAAAGTTGTAGAGAGGTTTAACATGGAAAATTCAAAGGCTCGTTCTATGCCTTTGGGTAGCACGATAAAGCTATCGAAAAGTCAATCACCTAAAACGGAAGAAGACAAAATGGAGATGGAAAAGGTTCCATATGCATCGGCCGTGGGTATTGTTATGTATGCCATGGTTTGTACAAGACCTCACGCAGTGGGAGTTGTAAGTCGTTATATGTTTAATTCGGGGAAAGAGCATTGGGAAGCGGTTAAATGGTTACTTCGTTATTTGAAAGGTACTTCTAATATGAGATTGTGCTTCTCTAAAAGCAATGTCATACTTAGAGGTTATGCGGATGCTAATTTGGGTGGATGTGACGATTCGGGGAAAAGCACTGCGGGTTATGTTTTCACAATAGGGAAGACGACGGTTAGTTGGATGTCTCAACTACAAAAGAGTGTTGCTTTATCAACCACCGAAGCCGAATATATGGCTATTGCAGAAGCTTCTAAAGAGCTTGTTTGGTTGAAAAACTTCTTAGGTGAGTTGGGTAAAAGATAAAACTATTGCATCTTGAATTGTGATAATCAAAGTGCGGTTCATCTTGGGAAGAATCCGGTGTTTCATAGTCGTACGAAACACATCAATATAAGGTATCATTTTATTCGACAACATATAAATGATGGTACTTTATTATTGGAGAAAATCCTTGGTACGAAGAATCCTGCTGATATGTTTACTAAGGTTGTTACGACAGAGAAATTGAGGTTTTGCATTACCTCAATTGGTCTTCTAATGAATTGATGAGAGAAAACCCCAACTAGAGAATTAGAGAGTTAATGTTTCAATTCTAACAAGTAGTGTTGAAGACCTTGTATCGAAAGTCTGTTCATCCGAAGTATGTGTTGAGTGTGCGTGTCCCAAATGGAGTTTGGCGGTATAATGGTGGTTTAACGTTCTTGGTTAGATCGTTGATATTTTGGGTTGACGAAGGTTGGGTTTGTTCAAAGTCTCCAAGTGGGAGATTGTTGGAGATATGGAGAACTTTAAACAATTAGAAGGAAGATTCTAGGAAACTCACACGAAGCTTCCACGAAGTTGTTAGGAAACTCACATGTAGCTTCTACGAAGTTGTTAGGAAACTCACATGTAGCTTCCACGAAGTTGTGAGAAAATTCACATGTAGCTTCCACGAAGCTGTCAGGAAACTCACATGTAGCCTCCATGAAGCTGTCAGGAAACTCACATGAAGCTTCAAGGAATTGTTTTTAGCTTACTCCTTAAATCATTCTATAAATAGACCCTCTTGTAACTCATTGTAAACACCACAAATATTCAGTAAATACATTCTCTAGTTGGTCCGTGGACTAAAACAATCACAACGATTGCATATAACCACGTTATCTCTTGTGTCGATTTACATTTCTTGCATTTATAATCTTTCGTTCATTAAGTGGGTTAGTAATCTTGTAGAATTACTATCGGTGAGTGATCTTGTTGAATCACTTGCGTTGTTTTGGGTCCTAATATCCTTACAGACTTGGTAGGCAATAACTATGGCTACAAGGAATCCTTCCAAGGATGTTATAGGGCAATTTGCTGGAAAACCAAGACCTAGATGTGTAGCAGTAAACTTGTGGGAGACAAGGTTAATTCTCACTATTACCTTAATATTGAAAAAGACAGTCAAGCTTAGGGTGTTGGATTAGTTTAACATTTATTCTATATTCTATATATACTTTGAGTTACTTTCAGCACCAGGCATGGTTATTTATTCGCTTAAATGAGATTGTCAAATTTGTTATTTACCTGAGTTCCATGTTGAAATATTTTTCATGCATATGCATGTGATAATATTTATATTAGTTAAACAATTGTAGCAAGTTGTATTGATTGTGATACTTAGAGACGCTGATGTGGGCGGCATTTGCTGTCACATCTAAAACATCATATTTTTTAGAGCTTTAGTTGCTGAATATAACATTAACAGACTCTTCTTCAATATATGCCAAGATATAACATTCAAAGATTGTTTTAGATGTTTATGGAGTAGTATCTATGCACATTTAAAAGTAGAAGCTTAATGAAGAAAAATCATGTCTTCGCAATGTTCTAAAATATCTCTCATTGTCACATATTAAATGGTGTGTAAGCAAAGGCTGGCTGCTTTGGCTTATCGAAAGAACTCATCGGTCCTAAGAAGTGTTTAAAATCAAATATTAACACTCACGGAGATACTATTGTTAAGGTAATTGGCTATGATTGTTGTACATCAGAAGGTGGGTGGAACATGATTGACAGAACATTAGCTGTTTATCTATGAAAGTCCGAGTCGAGGTTGATGGTGTTGACGTTAAGGTTTCGAAGGTTAGTTTATGACGTCTAGAGTATTCATTATTTGCATAAAATTCTCTTAACTGATGTTGGGACAATGTTTTCTTGTCAATGATTTAATTTTGTCTTTTTAGTAAAATGTATATCGACATTACTATAGGCTTACAGCATAATTAAATGTAAACAATGTTAATTTTGATTCTCAATCTATACATAATAAGAATAAGATGATAGAGGTTGTAAGCATATTCGAACCTTGGCATCTCGGGAAGCTTTGGGGAAAATAATATATTTATTTGGGTAAATATGGTGATCTTTACAGGACATAGCTCAAGTAGGAGCGGGTCAAAAGTGAATCGAAGAGGCATGAAACTTCCAAATTCGATGATTAAACACAAGAGGGCATCAATTGAGTAAGTTCAGTTTTACTACGCGTCTTAAATTGTATGACTTATGCTAGACACTATGAGTGATACCAATTTGTTATTGGGCAACCTAAATGAGTTAATATCATATGTGACACCAAGTGAACATGTTAACTTATTAACCTAAAAATATAGTGAATGATAGATGATAGTTTTGTTATGATTTCTATAAATGTGCCATGGAAATAATGAATTTGATATTTGAAATATTTTGTGTTTTTTTTAACATGCATATAATCACTAAGCTACCTAATACAGTATAATTTAAGTGCATAATAGTTTGTTTCTAAATATTTTATTTTTTGAAATTCTTGCTAACTTGGTAAATTGTTATTTAGTTCTTAATGAATAAAAATTGTCATCGGTATATCTTTCTTGACAGTATTATGAAGAATAGTGGAAGAGATTACATTAAATAAGTTGCTGCAAAACTACCCGAGGTTATATGTTTAGTCGCCCGAAGCGCATATAAAGTATGTTTATTTAGTTATAGAAGTTAGTTTACCAAGAACATTGCAAAACTAAACTGAGCAGTTTTGTTTTTTTTTTTTTAACAACAAAATTTGTTTTACTTTCCTACTACAATTGTTATTGATTATTGATATACAAATTGAACATGAGACGGTTTGGTAGCATCTTTCTTCCATTTGTTAATCTACTTAAATGAGTGTTTTTAATGATTGACCGATCACTAACATGCAATATAGAATGATTAAAGGGTCCAGCTTTATGTAATTCTTTTATATTCCTTTATTATTTCTGAGATTTAGTAAATCATCAGTTTTTGAGTAATATGCTGGTGTTATAAGTTTGAACGCATAAAACTAAGCAAGATTCATGAAAACATCCAGATGATTATCTTTTTATATAGAAATTTGTTACACATGAACTAAAAGTCTAAGATTAATAGTTATCTACTGTTGCATAAGTATCCAACACATGTATAAGGTAAACATCAAAACCTCCTCTGTCACAAAGATAATTTGAAACTCTATAAGAAATATTTTGATGATTAAAACGCTATAAAAAAATATATCTTATGATTGTTATTCATGTTCTCATCAGTGGCGGAGGTATTCATTAAACTATGGTGTCAATTGACACCAATGAAAATATGTTTGTGCCTATAAATATTGATATTATTAGTGTAAAATTTTGAATTGTTAAGAAATGACACCAGTCATATTTGGGCCTATGTCTTTAATGCACTAGATAATTTGGTGGATTCCGGGAATTAACCATCGTAGCCCATTCAATAATATTAGATGCATTTGACAAAATTTATCTTATTGACATATAATTTGGTCTAATTAAATTAGGATATACGTCTAAATAAACCAGTATTCACCCTAATATTTTTCCGTCGCAGTACAAAAGAGGTAAAGAGATATTAGCGACCATTAAATTTCTTATATTTCAGTTAAGGTTATCATCGTTATATCATTTTGCAATGTCTAAAAATTTAAGGTTAAATAATTTTTAAGTTTTATACTTATTTTAGCTCCTTAATCTTAGTTTATATAATTATATCGTGTATCGTTTTTGTTTATTTTGTGTATTTATTTATACATTATGCTAGATTGGTGTTTGAAACAGAATACCATATTTTATGTCGTTATGTCTATTTTCTTAGTGTCATAGAAAGAGAAACACTTGCTAGTGTTACATATAAAGTAATTATGGATCGTTTTCCAACAGAAGAAATATCGTAGAGGACAATTGCGTTAGAAGGTAATTTAATTATATTCATATAAGTACTTAATCATATTTTGTAAAAAAAAATATTTTTTGAACTCGATACATTTCAACGTTATTTATGACACCATCCATTTAAAATGCTGGTTTCGCCTCTGGTTCTCATCGATCTAAAGTTCATTGTATAGGTATTAAGTAAATAAAAGAAACATTTAATTTTATAAATGTATAATTCCGTTATAGCAAAATTAGGCCCTTATAACATTAAAATATTTGGAAGATTATTTAGCTAATTCTTTTCCAGGCAAATCGTTTGTTGATAAAGGAGACTTTTCAGCTATGAATAATTTCTCAAATCAAATGTTAGAAAATCTTGGAAAATTAACTATTGTCAGCAGCTTTTGTGATCACGTTAATTATCAATCATCATATTTGAATTATATTATAAATAATTTATGTAATACTAATGTTTTCTACTAAATTAAATTTATTTTCTTCTACAGATCAATCAATTACGTATTTCTAATATTAAAAAATTCAAGATATACTCAATATAAGACAGAGAGCGCTCACGTTGATTTCATTTCACAACCGCAACAAAAGATTGAATTCATTTAATTATCAGTGGGAAGCAATACCTATATAACATTTATTGTTTTTAACAGTTTTGCGATGTTGAATTACATTGATGTGGGAAATAAGTGTTAAATTTGGATTTTATTACTATTATAAAGCATATTTGCAGTTTAACATTTAACTTTTCATTTATTATATTAATCGATCATATCATAATAGTCTAGCTTCATAATAGTCTAGCTGTTGAACTTGCTATTAATTTTTTTTTTAATAAACCTGCGAAGCCGCGGGTCTTTAACTAGTTTTATTTATAATTATAATCCGCATAATTACGAGTGAATAAGTTATAGCTATTAAAATAATAAAGAAATGCGTAATCAATAGTATGTATTCCGAACACTGAATTTTCGAGTGCACATAATTACATTATTGGTGAACGGCTCAACAGAAATTGCTCTCCGTTAACGACGACTATCAAATACAAATAAGATTTGAGTCCGGGTTTGATTGTCTTGCTCAGATTCTACGGAAAGACACTTTTGTAAAGAGAAAATGTATAAGCTCTAAGACCATTTTTTAACGGTCCGTCAGATCTCATCCGTCATCCTAGTTAACCGAAAGTGACGAAAATTGACGCTGTTAAAAGCGTGTCAGTTTTAACGGAATTTTTTATTCGTTTGAGCTGGCCCAACGGTCTGATAACCGTTTGAATTTTTTTTTCGAAAATTTTTCAATTTTAAACTTTATCTCCTATATATATATATATATATATATATATATATATATATATATATATATATATATATATATATATATATATATATATATATATATATATATATATATATATATATATTACATTGATCTTCATCTTCTTCACAAATACATTCATCTATATCTTAAAAAAAAAAAAAAAAAAAAAATCATGTCTCACCCAAACCAAAGACCACCAACTCGAAACGAGTATAACGAATGGTTGCAATAAGAAAACTATTTTACTTGGGTAGTAGTTCATTAAACTCAAATAATCTACAACAAATCATAATCATTATGCCTCATTAACATCCTCTCACCAAGAGAGCAACTTTTTTTTGGATGATGTTGGCTCAATGTTGGGTAGATTCATCCGTAGATTCTCGAAATTCTAATGTAGTGTTGTAGTCTAATATTAAAAAAGTTCAACAACAACAAAATTGGATGGTAAGGAGGTGCTAAATAAAAGGTGTTAAACATGGGAAACCACAAGACTCTTTGAACCGCTTTTGCAGGTGCTAGTATTTTGAGCGTCAATGTCAAGGAGATCCTGGACACCGAACACAATAAGTATATTGAAAAACTTCAAAAATTATACCTCGATCAGTTCAAGCATTTGGTCGACAAACCACCGCAACAAATCGACGAATCATCCGACGACGATGTCTAGTTTAAGCCTTATTTTTTTATTTAGCATTTAGTATTTTTTTTTCTATTTTATTGAATTTTATATATTATTAGTTTTATTACATAAATGTGTTAACTTATTTTATAAAATGTAAAAAATAAAAAAGAGTGGACCCTACACAAAACTGACACAAAAAGTTGTCATTTTGAATTATTGAGTGTCAGAAACTAACATTGCCATGACACAGACCGATTACACGTTTTGGCCAAAAAGTGCATAAACTTCCCGTATACCTTGGAATTTTATAGAGTCATGGTCTAAGACCACTTCTAACCGTGCATATGACATCACAGGTAATGAGTGCACTTTTTGGATGATGTGACAAAGTTATGAGGTGAAGGTAAATGAAGGAGCATCAATTTTTTTAGTGCTAAATTTTTAGTGGGTGATGTGTTAAAATGTGATTGGAAGTTTGTATAAAATAAATATATTAATAAAATATAAAATAATTTAGTGAAATCTGATTGGTCAAAGAAAATCTGATGACTACTTTTTTTCCATCAGAATGGTGACTAACGCTCCATGAGTGTCAGATCTAACGCTTGTTAGGGGCGTCAGGGGCGTTAGTTAGCTGCCACATTGGATGTCATGTAAGTGACGCCTTGTAAGAATTGGTCTACCGGATTTCAAAGATCTCAATAAGGAGGTCCATGTGTTATAATTATAAGTGGGATTAAGGCTTGGGCTCTAGGTAACACATGTTGTAATCTGATTAGCCAGTCAATCCTTAAGACTCGGAGTTAGTGGTCAATCCTTGAATGTTTGGAGCATGGGTCTTACGTCATATTTTGGTTGGATGACGCACACTGCCAGAACATACGGGGTTTAAACGTTGAACGACGCCCAATGGCATGTGTGTACGCTATACGAATTTTAGCATGGTCACGACCTGATAGCTTTTAATTACATTTACTGTGAACGGTTTTTACTTTTTAAGCAGCTTATTCAGTAAAATCTTATACGCTGAACGAATACCGTTGGTATCCAAAAAAGACTAAAAGTTTTGATAGTCTTAGATGCAGTTCCCGATCACAAGGACCATATCTGTAGTTTGAATAAGTGGAGAGGTTAGATAAGGTAAAATTGAATTTGTCTTGTTTTCTTTTGTGGCAAAAGGGTAATGGATCATGCATTGAGTTCCGTTGATTATTGAGTTCCGTTGATTATTGTACACTAGTTTTTGCATAACGCTTAGGAATATAATGTATAATATTCTAATTATTAATACTGTCAAGTTAGGTTGATTATTAATTTGTCTTTTCTTGCATTTCTATTCCTATGTTATTCTATTAGCCAACGGCTTTTGAACATTAAACTAGTTAAAGACCCGTGAGATCGCGGACATTTTGGAGTTATGTTTTTAGAAGACTAAACGTACCATATTATGACAGAAATAATATATTAATGAGTTTGAACGAACATGAAACACATTATTATTTATGGTGTATAGTTTGAGATAGTTCAAAAACTTAGAAACTAGTGTATTCAACAACAAAAAGAAATGAAAGCAATTTAATAAACTCTGATGAGTTGATGATTTTGTTTGATACGATCAACCAAAAACCTGTGTATATGCTTTTAAACCTTGGTTGTACTCTCGAACATATCACACAACATAGTTAATCGTTTGATATGATCATGAATTGTAAATAATGCCATACCATATCAGTTGGACGTATTCTATCAATCCACATTGTACATCGTTGAGCAGGTGTCATCTAAGTTCCATGGATAATAGTAAACACATGAATTTTTGAAGCATTTTCTTTAATATTAAAAATGGTATAGAGATGTGATAATGTGTTATTGACATATCAACAACATTTGTTCTATCGATAACGTATAATTAAGCAATCAATGATTTGATAACAAACATGTAAGTACAGAGATAGTTGTAAATTAAGTATGTACCATGATTCATGTCTTCGTTAATACCCACCTGTTAGAGTATTATAACAGTTTAGTAATTTAATTTTTTGTTGTTGTCACAAATTAGCGAGCATATTTGTTATAGAAGTTAGTGGTTTATTTGCAACAGATGATAGGATGTGTAGACCTGTACCTTATGTTCAGTAGCATCCATTGTTGTTTTCTTCTTCTTTGTTTGATGATGAATAATTTTCAATAGAAATCAGAGGATATGTATTTCACGGTTAAACAGAAGTTCAAATATAATATTGTTTTAACCCCAAAAGGGTGGTTGAGTGGTTAGGTGATTGAGAATTTTCAAAGGAGACTCAAGTTCAATCTCCACCAACTTCACTTTCGGGCCTTGCCTTTCAAAAAAAAAAAAAAAATATAATATTGTTTTAAAGAGTTAAAAAAATCAAGACATTAATGTAGGAAATCAAGTTATTAAATTAAAAGTTTATCTAAATGATTACAGATTTCCTTATATCTTTTATTTTTTAGAATTTGTTTACTTAATAGATACGTACAATTCATTTCTTTGAATAACCTTATACGTATTATTTTTGTCACCGGTTCATGAAATTAGGGATGGCGCCCTCACGCAACGGGCGCGGGTTCTATATACTCGCGACCCGCCCGTCGGGTTTCTATTTTGCACGTTAAGACCCGTTACCCACCCGCGGGTAAAAATGTTTTGCCCATGCCCGTGACCCATGGATACCCGTGACCCGTGGATAACCCGCGAGTAATAATAATATACAACTTTTTAGAAGAAAACCTAAATAATTTTATTCATTATAAAAAATATGTACAAGCTATATGTAAAATGACGTAAAAATTCGTTTTTTACTTGTATATAAAACTAAATTATTAATCATTATTCAATTACAAGTAAAATAACTTTTAAATTTAATAATTGTAAGTATAAAGTTGCGGGTAAATTAAAAAAAGTCTCATGTATTCATGGATCGGGTTTTACTCGCAACGGGTAGTATATACCCGCAACCCGCCCACGACCCGTTCGCGGGTATAAATTTTTACCCTTACCCGTGCCCGCGGGTAATTTTTTTTGAATTTACCCGCCCATCAAGGATCGGGTACCCGCGGGTCACGGGTTTTTTCTCGCCCATTGCCATCCCTAGACATAAGATAACATAGCCCATTAACGATTTTTTTTACCGGGCTTTAGGTTATTATGATTTGAAACTATATTGAACGATATGCATGATGTGATCACTATATACACTTAATATAACTTGTCTTTTACAATTTTAAATAGTCGAAGGATAAGATTGACATCTAATATGTAAGTCTAATGAAACAACCCAACCCGTATTTCATACGATAATTTTTTTTTTTAAAAATAATACACATTTACGCGCCAATTAAATATGTAAACCATTCCACACGTTTCGTTAAAGCATACAACAAGTTTAGTGTTTACAAAAGGTACAAAGGTCATTAACGAATGTGATACAAGTTTGACCAATACAAAAATGATAGTTTTAAACCAAACAACACATCGAGCATGGTTTGGGACTAAACTACCCAAAACGCTAGGCCAACTTCCAAAAGCTCCAACATAACATCATCAAGGGACACCTAGTGCCCAACAACCATCTTGCCATTGTCCACACCTGCATCTAAAAAGATAAACAACGAGAGGGGTAAGCTAATGCTTAGTGAGTGCAACAATTATACGTTTACATATACAACCTACTTACTTGCAATCACTTACGCATTTACCGCATACATGCTAGCATTATAAATAATCATACCATCACAAGTATAACACTAAACCTTCCACTATACGAGCTAGCATAACAATAGCATATAGTTTAAACAATATAATATGCTACAATCCACACATACACAACCATGGTTAACCAAACGAAAGAGGGAACGGTGTTTAAAGACCGTCGGAGTTCATAACAACCATTAGTGCACTTAACACTTCGTACACTAACCCCATGGGTGGCATCTTAACACGTCGATACTTCACCCCGGGTGGTGCCTTAACACTTCGACACTTCACCCCGAGTGGTGTCTTAGCACATCGACACTTCACTCGTTACATCTCTCGGAGTGGCATCTTAACACATCGATACTTCACTCCCGAGTGGTGTCTTAACACATCGACACTTCACTCGCCACGTGAGGAGTGGTGTCTTAACACGTCGACACTTCACAACTCAACTACACAAATAAATACATCATATATGCACGCATATAATTATTCCACTCACCTTAACACTTCGGTGATGATTATGCACTCCCGAAACTTCAAGGCAACGTACCTAATACATAAGTACACATTTAATTACACAACTAGTGGAACTTACCACACTACATATCACTTGAGCATTTAATGACCCATTTGCATTAAATAGCTCACCTACCTCAAAACCGCCCATAAATGGCCAAGACTCATATTAAATCACTAAAGATAGTGATTTAAGTCTACTAACATTAATTAATCGCAACTTAGGGTAATTCATACCCATTTCACCCAAACTAGGTCAACATTACCTCTTTTGACCCATTTTAACACTCTTTCAACATTAAACAAGTGTTTTAAAACTTAACAACACCATTAATACTTACAAATCTTAAATAATAAGGCCAAACCCTAGGTTATAGCTATTTAAGATTTCCTTTCACCCACATAACCCAAGTTCACCCATTTTAACCCCAAATGGGTCATACAAGTCTCTAGTAACCAAAACCCTAGCCATTAACCAATTAAAACTCAAAACTTAGAGTTAGAACTTACCGAGACTATCAACGGGTAGCTAGAGACAAGAGGAACAACTTTAATTCTTGCTCCAAAGATCAACCCTCAATCCTTCACTCTCCAATCTCACCTTTAATTCAATTGGGTTTTAAGTTTTGGGAGAGAAAATAGAAAGAAAAGGGAAAAGAAATTCAATTAAATGAACAAGTGGATGAGATTTAATGCTCCCATCAGACTTACACGTCAAATTACCAATTTGCCCCTTAAATTCCCTTAAAATGAGCTAAGTCCGGATTCTGTCCAGCAGGACTGCCGCGGTGCGGCCCAGTTCATCGCGGCGCGGCCCAGTTCGTCGCGGCGCGGCCCAGTTTGTCGCGGCGCGACATTCAACATGAAAATCGACCCTTCTTAACCCTCATTCTGTTCCTGGTTTGCTTGTTATGCCGCGGCGCGGACCATTTGTCGCGGCGCGGCCTAAGGATGTAACTGAGCAGCTCGACCATCTTAAACAAATTTCAACATTAATTAATTTTGTACATTCTAAACCTGCTTCCTATTCTCACCTAACCTTCAACTATAGTCTCGCAAGACTTAACGCTATCAAAACCCACATATAGACTTGCTTATGCACACATTATCAAGTATACACATACATATATACATATATATATATACATATATATATATATATATATATATATATATATATATATATATATATATATATATATATATATATATACATATATTCATACATTTACGCGTAAGCTAACGAGCTATAAACGTACAAATGATTAAGTATGTACCTTTCGATATGTACGGGAAAAATGGGATGTTACAACTCTCCCCTACTTGAATCGGAGCGCGTCCTCGCGATCCATGCCGCATGATAAGCCGGGAGATAAACCAAAACAAACTCTTCGGATTCCCACGTAAACTCGGAACCCTTTTGATGTCGCCATTGCACCTTGAAAGTTCTAATTTCCTTGTTTCGCAACATCTTAACCTTTTCATCAAGGATTGCAACCGGTTCTTCCGCATATTCTAGCTTGTTATTCAACGTAATCTCATCTAAAGGCACCCAAGTCGAGTCATCCGCAAGACACTTACGAAGATGGGAAACATGAAACGTGTTATGGATTGCTGCAAGTTCTTCGGGTAACTCTAGTCGATAAGCAACCTCACCAACACGTGCCAAAACCTTGAATGGACCAATAAACCGAGGAGCTAACTTTCCTCGCTTTCAAAACCGAATAACGCCCTTCCATGGAGAAACCTTAAGCATCACCATGTCACCTTCTTGAAACTTAATCATTCTCCTACCTTTATCGGCATAAGACTTTTGTCTATCTTGTGCCGCTTTAAGTCGAGCCCGAATCATTTCAATCTTACTATTCGTCTCCAAGACCAAATCGGAGCTCCCGATCTCTCTTTGACCCACTTCTCCCCAACAAATGGGAGTTCGACACCTACGCCCATAAAGCATCTCATACGGTGGCATTCTAATACTAGTGTGGTAACTATTATTGTACGAGAATTCCACCAATGGCAAGTGCTCATCCCAACTTCCACCAAAATCAATAATACACACCCTTAACATATCCTCCAACGTTTGGTTCGTACGCTCGGTTTGACCGTCCGTTTGAGGATGATACGCCGTGCTCATTTTCAATTGAGTACCCATATCTTCATGAAACTTGTTCCAAAACCGGGACGTAAAACGAGTATCTCGATCCGAAACAATAGATATAGGAACCCCATGTCTCGATATTACCTCCTTGATAAAAAACTTGGATAAAGTCTCCGATCATATCGTTTCCCGAATGGGAAGAAACAAAGCACTTTTCGTCAATCGATCAACTATCACCCAAATCGTATCATATTGGGTTCTCGCCGTCTTCGGTAACTTAGTAATGAAGTCCATGGTAATGTGCTCCCATTTCCATTTCGGGACTTCCAAGGGTTGTAACTTACCGTACGGCTTTTGGTGTTCGGCTTTAACTTGCAAACACGTGACGTATTGTTCAACATACTTAACCACATCACGTTTCATACCGGGCCACCAATAATCTTTCTTCAAGTCATAGTACATCTTTGTTGCACCCGAATGAATGGAATACCTTGACTTATGTGCTTCATCTAGTACCACTTGTCGATTATCACCCATCTTAGGTACCCACATTCTTCCTTGAAACGACAACAAACCACGCGAGCCCATAGTAATGAACTCCGTTTGCCCCACAATCCGCTCTTCATGCTTGTTGTGAACATATGCTTCTATTTAAATCTCACCAAGCTTTACAAGAAAATCGTTAGAGATAATCATGCGTAACAATCCTACTCGTATCGCCGGATGTTGACTCTTTCGACTCAACGCATCCGCGACCACGTTCGCCTTTCCCAGATGGTAAAGTATCTCACAATCATAATCCTTTACCACATCCATCCTCCTACGTTGACGATAATTCAAATCTCGTTGAGTAAAGAGATGTTTCAAACTCTTATGGTCCGAATAGATCGTACACTTGACACCATACAAGTAGTGGCGCCAAATTTCCAATGCATGAACCACCGCCGCCAATTCAAGATCGTGAGTCGGGTATCTCTTTTCGTGTTCCTTTAATTATCGAGAGGCGTAAGCGATGACTTTACCTCTTTTCATCAAAACACACCCGAGCCCATTTAAAGAAGCATCACAATAGACCGTCATGTCTTCTACCCCTTTCGGCAACACTAACACCGGAGCTTGACACAATTTCTCTTTTAACAATTGAAAAGCGATTTCTTGCTCGTTCTCCCAATTGAACCTTACGTTCTTCCTCGTCAATTTAGTCAAAGGAGAAGTAATCTTAGAAAAGTCTTAACCGGCCAATCCGAGAAAGCTTCGGATTTCCGTAGGCGTAGTCGGTTGTCCCCAACTCTTCACCGTTTCTATCTTCCCCGGGTCTACTTGAATTCCTTCTTGATTCACAATATGGCCAAGGAATTGAACTTCCCTTAGCCAAAATTCACATTTGGAGAATTTTGCATGCAACTTCTCCTTCCGAAATGTCTTTAACACTTCACGCAAATGGTGCTCATGTTCCTTCATACTCTTAGAATAAACAAGTATGTCGTCGATGAACACAATTACCGACTTGTCCAACATAGGTTGGCACACTCGGTTCATAAGATCCATGAATGCCGCCGGTGCATTCGTAAGACCAAAAGGCATAACTACAAACTCATAATGCCCATAACGTGTTCGAAAAGCCATTTTCTCTATGTCTTCCTCACGGACCCGCACTTGATGATAGCCGGACCGTAAGTCAATCTTAGAAAAATATATTGCACCTTGGAGTTGGTCAAACAAATCGTCAATCCTAGGTAATGGATAGCGATTCTTGATCGTCACTTTGTTCAACTCACGATAATTGATGCACATCCGCATACTTCCATCTTTCTTTTTCACAAACAAGACCGGAGCACCCCATGGCGAGGAGCTCGGTCGAATGAAACCCTTCTCGAGCAACTCTTGGGTTTGATTTAACAACTTGTGCATTTCCATTGGCG
Organism: Rutidosis leptorrhynchoides; assembly: GCF_046630445.1. NCBI lineage: Eukaryota > Viridiplantae > Streptophyta > Magnoliopsida > Asterales > Asteraceae > Rutidosis > Rutidosis leptorrhynchoides. The sequence continues at coordinate 249,631,067 of NC_092341.1, forward strand.
CTAAACGATAAGGAGTTTTAGCAATGGGAGTAGCTCCCGGAACCAACTCAATGCGAAATTCTACTTGTCTTTTCGCCGGAACACTCGGTAACTCATCCGGAAAAATGTCTTCAAACTCATTAACCACCGGAATTTTACGAATGGGTGGTGGCTCATGACGAGTATCAACTACATGAGCGAGATAACATACACAACCACTCTTGAGAAAACGTCGTGCCCGTGCATAAGTGCATAATGGTACGAGTCTTCTTCGTTTATCACCATGAATAATCAACTCTCCCCCACTTGGGGTTCTCACACGAATGAACTTATCATGGCATGCAATATCGGCTCTATAACGATCGATCCAATCCATACCAACAACAATATCAAACTCACCCAAGGTCATCGGAATGAGATCGATTTTAAACGTTTCGGTACCAAACACAACATTACAATCTTTATACACATCAACCCCTAGCACCGTCTTACCATCCGCTACTTCAACTTCTACTGGATGACTTAACTTAGCTAGCGGTTTGTTAATCTTAGACACAAATCGGGGCGACACAAAAGACAAATTAGCACCGCTATCAAATAATATCTTTGCCGGATTAGAGTTAACCATGAAAGTACCTGAGACAACTTCATTGGAATGCCTGGCCTCATCATTGGTCATCAAATAATTCCGCCCCTTAGCCGTGCCCGCCTCCTTCTCTAACCTCTTAACATGATCACCCCGCAAGTCGGGACACTCCAGCCTCTTATGCCCTTCTTTACCGTAATTAAAACAAGTGAGCTTGGTTGTGGTTGATTGTTTCGGGCTCTCACGAGCCATGTGCCCCCTTTGCCCAAAATTGTAGCAAGCATAAGTAAAATCACCAGAAGCACCCTTCTTAACACTACCAACACTCTCGGAGCCCTTCTTGTGCTTCTTGTTAGAAAAGTTCGAATGACTAGTAGCTTCAAACTCCTTTTTGCCGAAGGTAAAGGCACTCTTTCTCAAGATGAGCGACTCAAAACCTTTGGCCATATCAAACAACTCATCAAAACTCTTCACCACATTCATGCTTATCTTCTCTTGATAATTATCATTCAAGATTCGGTAAAAGTCTTCCTTCAACATTTTATCATTCCCGACATACTCCGGGCAAAATTGAGTTTTCGACAAGTAAACGGATTTGAGAGTATTCAAATCCATCGACCCTTGCCTCAAGGAATGCAACTCGTCCTTAAGCCTAGTAAGATCGGCCGAAGTTCGGTACTCTTGGAAGAACTCCGTTTTGAACTCATCCCAAGTAAAATCCATGCATTGTTCTTCGCCATAAACTTGGATTTTTGCATCCCACCATAGCTTCGCATCACCTCTTAGCATGCTACAACCATACCTTGTCTTTTTATCCATCGGGCATTCACAAGTTCGAAAGGCCCCCTCCATATCGAAGATCCACCGGGCTCTCTTTAACGGGTCTCTTTCACCCTCAAAAGTAGGTGGTTGAGCATCCTCAAAGTTCTTATAGAGAAAGTCACGTCTTCTCACATTATCTTCATGTAGGACGGCTTTAACTTGTTCTTTGACTACATTGACCAATTGTTCGTCAATTGAGTCTAGGAACATCTTCTTGATATCCACAAGGTACTCCGCCTTTTGACTTTTAAGAATGGCCTCAATCTTGGCCGTCAACTCGGCGTCCTCACTAGTGCCCCCATTTTCGGTGTCGTGTCCGTTTCTCATCTTCATTCTATAAAACGGAAAAGATTAAACAACGAACGAAACAAAAGGACATAACACATATACCCCACACTTCTCCATCTTACTCAACAATCGTCGTACATTACTTGCTTGACACGATTTGCACCCGTAACAATGGTAGCTAATCATTGTTACGCGAGCACGTCACATTAACTTGCTAGTACAACGTCCATCTCGCTTGATGATTGCTAAACACACCACAAATCAATTAGCACGAGGTTAGTTCACATAACCAAAGCACTAACAATTCCCGATTAGACCCAAAGTCCTACAAGTCCCGCATAAAAGCGCATGCACAATAAAGTCTAAGTCTAGGCACCTATCTCAAGTCGCCTAAATCCCTTAGACCATGCTCTGATACCACTTGAAACAACCCAACCCGTATTCCATACGATAATTTTTTTTTTAAAATAATACACATTTACGCGCCAATTAAATACGTAAACCATTCCACACGTTTCGTTAAAGCATACAACAAGTTTAGTGCTTACAAAAGGCACAAAGGCCATTAACGAATGTGATACAAGTTTAACCAATACAAAAATGATAGTTTTAAATCAAACAACACATCGAGCATGGTTTGGGACTAAACTACCCAAAACGCTAGGCCAACTTCCAAAAGCTCCAACATAACATCATCAAGGGACACCTAGTGCCCAACAACCCCCTTGCCCTTGTCCACACCTGCATCTAAAAAGATAAACAACGAGAGGGGTAAGCTAATGCTTAGTGAGTGCAACAATTATACGTTTACATATACAACCTACTTACTTGCAATCACTTACGCATTTACCGCATACATGCTAGCATTATAAATAATCATACCATCACAAGTATAACACTAAACCTTCCACCATACGAGCTAGCATAACAATAGAATATAGTTTAAACAATATAATATGCTACAATCCACACATACATAACCATGGTTAACCAAACGAACGAGGGGACGGTGTTTAAAGACCGTCGGAGTTCATAACAACCATTAGTGCACTTAACACTTCGTACACTAACCCCACAGGTGGCATCTTAACACGTCGATACTTCACCCCGGGTGGTGCCTTAACACTTCGACACTTCACCCCGAGTGGTGTCTTAGCACATCGACACTTCACTCGTTACATCTCTCGGAGTGGCATCTTAACACATCGATACTTCACTCCCGAGTGGTGTCTTAACACATCGACACTTCACTCGCCACGTGAGGAGTGGTGTCTTAACACGTCGACACTTCACAACTCAACTACACAAATAAATACATCATATATGCACGCATATAATTATTCCACTCACCTTAACACTTCGGTGATGATTATGCACTCCCGAAACTTCAAGGCAACGTACCTAATACATAAGTACACATTTAATTACACAACTAGTAGAACTTACCACACTACATATCACTTGAGCATTTAATGACCAATTTGCATTAAATAGCTCACCTACCTCAAAACCGCCCATAAATGGCCAAGACTCATATTAAATCACTAAAGCTGGTGATTTAAGTCTACTAACATTAATTAATCGCAACTTAGGGTAATTCATACCCATTTCACCCAAACTAGGTCAACATTACCCCTTTTGACCCATTTTAACACTCTTTCAACATTAAAAAAGTGTTTTAAAACTTAACAACACCATTAATACTTACAAATCTTAAATCATAAGGCCAAACCCTAGGTTATAGCTATTTAAGATTTCCTTTCACCCACATAACCCAAGTTCACCCATTTTAACCCCAAATGGGTCATACAAGTCTCTAGTAACCAAAACCCTAGCCATTAACCAATTAAAACTCAAAACTTAGAGTTAGAACTTACCGAGACTATCAACGGGTAGCTAGAGACAAGAGGAACAACTTTAATTCTTGCTCCAAAGATCAACACTCAATCCTTCACTCTCCAATCTCACCTTTAATTCAATTGGGTTTTAAGTTTTGGGAGAGAAAATAGAAAGAAAAGGGAAAAGAAATTCAATTAAATGAACAAGTGGATGAGATTTAATGCTCCCATCAGACTTACACGTCAAATTACCAATTTTCCCCTTAAATTCCCTTAAAATGAGCTAAGTCCGGATTCTGTCCAGCAGGACTGCTGCGGCGCGGCCCAGTTCGTCGCGGCGCGACATTCAACATGAAAATCGACCCTTCTTAACCCTCATTCTGTTCCTGGTTTGCTTGTTATGCCGCGGCGTGGACCATTTGTCGCGGCGCGGCCTAAGGCTGTAACTGAGCAGCTCGACCATCTTAAACAAATTTCAACATTAATTAATTTTGTACATTCCAAACCCGCTTCCTATTCTCACCTAACCTTCAATTATAGTCTCGCAAGACTTAACGCTATCAAAACCCACATATAGACTTGCTTATGCACACATTATCAAGTATACACATACATATATATATATATATATATATATATATATATATATATATATATATATATATATATATATATATATATATATATATATATATATATATATATATATATATATATATATATATATATATATATATATCTATACATATATTCATACATTTACGCGTAAACTAACTAGCTATAAACGTACAAATGATTAAGTATGTACCTTTCGATACGTACGGGAAAAACGGGATGTTACATCTAATTTTTGATTTCCATGTATAACTGCAAGAACATGAGGAGCCATACTTAAGTCACCTCCTTTTGTGATGTTTGCTGAATCAGTTTCGATCAATCTCAAATTTACCTAGTGTTATAGTATAATTGCAAGATTTCAGAAACATAACATTACTCCCTCCTACACATAGGTTATGAAAACATAAATCATTAGACTAAACTTTTCTGCTAGATGACAATTTAAACTTTTTATTTTTTATCCACCTTTTTATGACACATAAAAAATAGGGGTGATAAAGAAACAATAGTTCATTTGGGTCATCTAAAAAAACATGGACTATAAATGTAGGACAAAGGGACTATTATATAGGATCATCGAGTAATATATAGGCTATTTTGGTACCATGACATTTTCTTAGATTAAGTAATGGTTTAGGAAGATATTTCTAGCCATTGGATTTAAGGGTAAGATTTTGGAAATTATCGATCTAATGGTGATTAGAAGGTAGATAGAAAAAGTTTATGTGTTAGTAAGAGCTCTCTTTTAAGGTATAGTAGGATAGGATGATCATCTGAAAACCTGTGTATATGCTTTCAAACCTTGGTTGTACTCTCGAACATATCTGAAAACGTAGTTAATCGTTTGATATGATCCTGAATTGTAAATAATGCCATAACACGCTGTCTTGTTTTGAGTATTTTGTGAATATCTGAGAGCGTCTTTTGTCGTAAATCATCAGCCTATCAACGTTCTTAATATAAGAAACTGAAAATCAACCCGTGGATTCAAATTTTTGACCCGTCACCTAAACCAACCCAACCTGACCATTTCAAATTTTTAGCCATTTTAACCCGTTACCTAAACAGGCTCAATCTGACTCGTTTGCCATGTATAGCTAGTATACAATCTGACTGAAACTAATTTTTGACAGCTACCCCCAACCCACCATTTCAAACCATAGCCATTTTGGCGATATTAACTATATAATATAATATTACATTTAAATATATAACGTTAAAGAATGATTGATATCGGCCAAAAAGTCACATTTTTACCCCCAATATTAAGCCCTAGAACAATAAAGATTTAAACTTTGTCGGCAAAATTATTGCTTTTTCGGGTGATTTTGTAGATTAAGTAAATACGAAGGCGATGCAAAAAGAATCAAGTAAAACGGAGCTAAAACGAAGATTCTAGAGCGAAAACGGTGAAAGACAAGAAATCAAGTTACGATCCAGTGAAATCAGCTTATCAGGCAGACCGAATGGCTTGCCAAACGGCCTATCAAACGGCCTGCCTGGATCACAAACGGTCTGCCAAACGGCCAGAGCAAACGGGCACCTTATGTAGTGACCCGAACTTTTCCATGTTTATATATATTAATTGAGATTGATATTTACATGATTAAATGTTTCCAACATGTTAAGCAATCAAACTTGTTAAGACTTGATTAATTGAAATATGTTTCATATAGACAATTGACCACCCAAGTTGACCGGCGATTCACGAACGTTAAAACTTGTAAAAACGACATGACGATATATATATGGATATACATATGGTTAACATGAGATTATGATAAGTAAGTATCTCCATAAGTATATTAACAATGAGTTATATACATATAAACAAGACTACTAACTTAAGGATTTCGAAACGAGACATATATGTAACGATTATCGTTGTAACGACATTTAAATGTATATATATCATATTAAGATATATTAATATATCATAATATCATGATAATATAATAATTTAACATCTCATTAGATATAATAAACAATGGGTTAACAACATTAATTGAGATCGTTAACTTAAAGGTTTCAAAATAACACTTACATGTAACGACTAACGATGACTTAACGACTCAGTTAAAATATATATACATGTAGTGTATTTAGATGTATTAAAATACTTTTGGAAGACTTCAATACATATATCAAAACACTCATACTTAACGAAAATGGTTACAGTTACTTTCCCATTCTTTTCTTTCATCAAGAATTCTAGTCGTATTCTTACCCGTATTATACACAGCTTCAAAACGTACTTACTATGGGTATATACCAATAGGTACTAGCATGGGATTCCACTCTTGATTATGTCATGTATGACTAATCAATTTTAACTTCTACCATAAGCTAGTCAACTAACTAGAACTCCTTTTAACCCCACTCACCACTCACCAATTACCACTCATCATTCACTCCATTTCACTTCCAATTCTCTTTCTAATTCTCTCTCAACACACACACACTATTATGAACGTATTTTTCCAGTAGTTAATCATCATATTCATCAAAAATCACTTCAAGAATCAAGCTATAATCATCATAGGAAGAACACTTCAAGAACACTTCAAAAATCCCTTCAAGTTTACTAATTTACTTCCAAGCTTTCTAATCCATTCCAAGTAATCATCTAAGATCAAGAAACCTTTGTTATATACAGTAGGTTATCTTTCTTATTCAAGGTAATATTCATATTCAAACTTTGATTCAATTTCTATAACTATAAACTATCTTAATTCGAGTAAAAATCTTACTTGAACTTGTTTTTGTGTCATGATCCTACTTCAAGAACTTTCAAGCCATCCAAGATCCTTTGAAGCTAGATCATTTTTTGTCACTTCCAGTAGGTTTACCTACTAAACTTGAGGTAGTAATGATGTTCATAACATCATTCGATTCATAAATATAAAACTATCTTATTCGAAGGTTTAAACTCGTAATCACTAGAACATAGTTTAGTTAATTCTAAACTTGTTCGCAAACAAAAGTTAATCCTTCTAACTTGAATTTTAAAATTAACTAAACACATGTTCTATATCTATATGATATGCTAACTTAATGATTTAAAACCTGGAAACACGAAAAACACCGTAAAACCGGATTTACGCCGTCGTAGTAACACCGCGGGCTGTTTTGAGTTAGTTAATTAAAAACTATGATAAACTTTGATTTAAAAGTTGTTATTCTGAGAAAATGATTTTTATTATGAACATGAAACTATATCCAAAAACTATGGTTAAACTCAAAGTGGAAGTATGTTTTCTAAAATGGTCATCTAGACGTCGTTCTTTCGACTGAAATGACTACCTTTACAAAAACGACTTGTAACTTATTTTTCCAACTATAAACCTATACTTTTTCTGTTTATATTCATAAAATAGAGTTCAATATGAAACCATAGCAATTTGATTCACTCAAAACGGATTTAAAATGAAGAAGTTATGGGTAAAACAAGATTGGATAATTTTTCTCATTTTAGCTATGTGAAAATTGGTAACAAATCTATTCCAACCATAACTAAATCAACTTGTATTGTATATTATGTAATCTTGAGATACCATAGACACGTATTCAATGTTTCGACCTATCATGTCGACACATCTATATATATTTCGGAACAACCATAGACACTCTATATGTGAATGTTGGAGTTAGCTATACAGGGTTGAGGTTGATTCCAAAATATATATAGTTTGAGTTGTGATCAATACTGAGATACGTATACACTGGGTCGTGGATTGATTCAAGATAATATTTATCAATTTATTTCTGTACATCTAACTGTGGACAACTAGTTGTAGGTTACTAACGAGGACAGCTGACTTAATAAACTTAAAACATCAAAATATATTAAAAGTGTTGTAAATATATTTTGAACATACTTTAATATACATGTATATATTGTTATAGGTTCGTGAATCAATAGTGGCCAAGTCTTACTTCTCGACGAAGTAAAAATCTGTGAAAGTGAGTTATAGTCCCGCTTTTAAAATCTAATATTTTTGGGATGAGAATACATGCAGGTTTTATAAATGATTTACAAAATAGACACAAGTACGTGAAACTACATTCTATGGTTGAATTATCGAAATTGAATATGCCCCTATTAAGTCTGGGAATCTAAGAATTAGGGAACAGACACCCTAATTGACGCGAATCCTAAAGATAGATCTATTGGGGCTAACAAACCCCATCCAAAGTACCGGATGCTTTAGTACTTCGAAATTTATATCATATCCGAAGGGTGTCCCGGAATGATGGGGATATTCTTATATATGCATCTTGTTAATGTCGATTACCAGGTGTTCACCATATGAATGATTTTTATCTCTATGTATGGGATGTGTATTGAAATATGAAATCTTGTGGTCTATTGTTACGATTTGATATATATAGGTTAAACCTATAACTCACCAACATTTTTGTTGACGTTTAAAGCATGTTTATTCTCAGGTGAATATTAAGAGCTTCCGCTGTTGCATACTAAAATAAGGACAAGATTTGGAGTCCATGTTTGTATGATATTGTGTAAAAACTGCATTCAAGAAACTGATTTCGATGTAACATATTTGTATTGTAAACCATTATGTAATGGTCGTGTGTAAACAGGATATTTTAGATTATCATTATTTGATAATCTACGTAAAGCTTTTAAACCTTTATTTATGAAATAAAGGTTATGGTTTGTTTTAAAAATGAATGCAGTCTTTGAAAAACGTCTCATATAGAGGTCAAAACCTCGCAACGAAATCAATTAATATGGAACGTTTTTAATCAATAAGAACGGGACATTTCAGTTGGTATCCGAGCGTTGGTCTTAGAGAACCAGAATTTTGCATTAGTGTGTCTTATCTAGTTTGTTAGGATGCATTAGTGAGTCTGGACTTCGACCGTGTTTACTTGAAAAATGATTGCTTAACAAATTTTGTTGGAAACTATATATTTTTAACATGTGAATATTATGTGATATATTAATCTCTTAACGCGTTTGATATTATGTGATAGATGTCTACCTCTAGAACAAGTCCCATTGACTCACCTAATAATAATGAAGAGTCAAATGTAAATTGGAATGATTCGTGGACTGATTCACAAGTTCCCGAAGAGGAACCGGAAGAAGAGTCGGAACCGGAAGAAGAATCGGAACCGGAAGAAGAATCGGAACCGGATGAAGAAATAGAACCGGTGGGGGAAATAATAAAACGGTTAAGTAAAAGAAAATTCTCAACCAACCGATCAAGGGTAATTATGGTCAATGGTGTTTCCGCCAAGGAAGCAAAATATTGGGAGGATTACCAATTCTCCGATGAATCGGATTCCGACGTGAATTCCGATGATGTTATAGAAATTACCCCAACTGAATTTAAAAAGGCAAAAGAAAATAATAAGGGAAAGGGCATAAAAATAGAGAAATCTAATTCCAACCCCGATGAACTTTATATGTATCGTCAACCCCCGAAGTCCTTAAGTTGTAACAATGACCCGGGAACCTCTAAACCACCAGGTTTTTCTAAACCAATGTGGATAACGACGGCTCGTATTAGGGGAACATCATATATCCCTAGAAACTTGGCAAAATGAACCAAAACCGAAGAAGAAGAAACAAGCGAGTCGGAATAAAATAGTTGTATTCGTGTGGTGTAATATAAGTAATATAGTGTGCTTATGCTTTATGATATATGTAAAAATTGCTTGTATTAATAAGTATTTTTTTTATGAATCTAACTCTTGTCTATTTTACAGTATAAAAATAAAAAATGGATAGACAATCCAATATTTTAAGAGACCTACCCGGAGACATGATTGATGAAATCTTGTCTAGAGTCGGTCAGAATTCTTGCACAACTATTTAAGGCGAGATCAGTTTGTAAGACATTCGAAGAACGTTCCAAGAATGCCTTGGTTTATAAAAGGCTTTCGTTCTAAAGATGGGGGATATCACATTGGGAAATCCATAAGTTACGATGTGTTTACTTTGACGCATATATTGCGGGGAACCCAAATGCTATTTTACGCAATGGGTTAAGAAATTATTTTGACTCAATATATCCGAATATTGGACTTCATGATTTAGAAAAAGCGGCTAACATGCAACATAAAGAAGCATGTTATGCTTACGGATTAGTAATGTTCGCTTCTCACCAAAGTGAGAACAAGAACATCGGGCTACAACTATTAAACAAAACGTTCCCACAAGTGACGGAGTCGGTAATTGGGGTAAGAAATGAGGTTTTTAGATTGTTACGGGACTGTTGGACATTACGTAACCCTCGTCCCTTTGACGACGTTACAACACGCTGTCTTATCAATGGCCATAACGGTTATGTTCCACAAGACCAAGGATGGGAAGTAATCCTAGTAAAACCAGAATGCATGACTTGTTTCTGGACGTATGAATTACGTGTCTTTATTGCCTTTGCTGAACGACTTGTGTACTAGCTAGAATTATCTTCACAACCATCTTGTATCAAATTTATTGTGTGCTATATTTCATACTATATGTAAAATAAGCGGTATTGTAAGTTTGTAAAATATTGTGTCAAAGTTTGAACGCGAAATATTATTATAATCAGTTTTTCATATAGAATTGTAGTAGTTGAATTGTATATTAGCTACTAAGTATGAACTTAACTGGTAGGTACTACCCAAATTTAAACTTATAAAACGCTAATATGAAGAAAAAGCTTTTATAAATGAGTTCATATTTTGCTACGAAATACTATTAACTACTCTTAATATTCTGTATGATTAACTTGTTCCATTTGACTATTTTGAAGAAAATGGCACCGACTACTCGACACACCGTGAATATGAATGAAGAGGAATTCCGTACTTTTCTAGCTTCAAACATAGCTGCAGTACAGGCTGCGCTACATACCAACAATAACCTTGGATCTAGCAGTACAGGAAATCGTGTAGGATGCACCTACAAAGAATTCACTGCCTGCAAACCTTTGGAATTTGATGGAACCGAAGGACCGATCGGATTGAAACGGTGGACCGAGAAGGTCGAATCAGTGTTTGCCATAAGTAAGTGTACTGAAGAGGACAAAGTGAAGTACGCTACGCATACCTTCACAGGTTCTGCATTAACATGGTGGAATACCTATCTAGAGCAAGTGGGACAAGACAATGCGTACGCACTACCGTGGTCAACATTCAAGCACTTGATGAACGAGAAGTACCGTCCCAGAACCGAGGTCAATAAGCTCATGACAGAACTTAGAGGGTTACGAACCCAAGGATTTGATATTACCACGTACGAAAGACGATTCACAGAATTGTGCCTATTGTGTCCGGGAGCATTCGAAGACGAGGAAGAGAAGATCGACGCGTTTGTGAAAGGATTACCGGAAAGAATCCAAGAAGATATAGTTCACACGAGCCCGCCTCCATACAACAGGCATGTAGAATGGCTCACAAACTAGTGAACCACATTGAAGAAAGAATTAAAGAACAGACTGCTGAATAGGCCAATGTGAAGCAAGTCAAAAGAAAGTGGGAGGAAAACGGTGATAAGAATCACCAATACAACAACAACAGCAATTACAACAATAATCGCAACAATTATCCCAACAATCGCAACATCAATCGCAATTACAACAAACGGCCCAACAACAACAACAACAACAACAACAACAGCAACTACAACAATCATCCCAACAACAATAATAACCGCAACAACAACAACAATCAGAAGCAGCTATGCCAAAGGTGTGAAAAGTATCACTCGGGGTTCTGCACCAAATTTTGCAACAAGTGTAAAAGAAATGGTCATAGCGCGGAGAAGTGTGAGGTCTACGGACCAGGGGTTAATAGAATGAAAGGAACAAATGGTGTCGGAACGAGTAATGGCGGAGCAAGTAGTGTCAGAGCAAGTTATGCCAATGTAGTTTGTTATAAATGTGGAAAACCGGGCCACATTATTAGAAATTTCCCGAACCAGGAGAACACGAATGGACAAGGCCGCGGAAGAGTTTTCAATATTAATGCGGCAGAGGCACTGGAAGACCCGGAGCTTGTTACGGGTACGTTTCTTATTGACAATAAATCTGCTTACGTTTTATTTGATTCGGGTGCGGATAGAAGCTATATGAGTAGAGATTTTTGTGCTAAATTAAGTTGTCCATTGACGCCTTTGGATAGTAAATTTTTACTCGAATTAGCAAATGGTAAATTAATTTCAGCAGATAATATATGTCGGAATCGAGAAATTAAACTGGTTAGCGAAACATTTAAGATTGACTTGATACCAGTAGAGTTAGGGAGTTTTGATGTGATAATCGGTATGGACTGGTTGAAAGAAGTGAAAGCAGAGATCATTTGTTACAAAAATGCAATTCGCATTATACGAGAAAAAGGAAAACCCTTAATGGTGTACGGAGAAAAGGGCAACACGAAGCTACATCTTATTAGTAATTTGAAGGCACAAAAACTAATAAGAAAAGGTTGCTATGCTGTTCTAGCACACGTCGAGAAAGTACAAACTGAAGAAAAGAGCATCAATGATGTTCCCGTCGTAAAAGAATTTCCCGATGTATTTCCGAAAGAATTACCGGGATTACCCCCACATCGATCCGTTGAATTTCAAATAGATCTTGTACCAGGAGCTGCACCAATAGCTCGTGCTCCTTACAGACTCGCACCCAGCGAGATGAAAGAACTGCAAAGCCAATTACAAGAACTTTTAGAGCGTGGTTTCATTCGACCAAGGACATCACCGTGGGGAGCTCCTGTTTTGTTTGTCAAGAAGAAATATGGTACATTCAGGTTGTGTATCGACTACCGAGAGTTGAACAAACTTACCATCAAGAACCGCTACCCACTACCGAGAATCGACGACTTATTTGATCAACTACAAGGCTCGTCTGTTTATTCAAAGATTGACTTACGTTCCAGGTATCATCAAATGCGGGTGAAAGAAGATGATATTCCAAAGACTGCTTTCAGAACACGTTACGGTCATTACGAGTTTATGGTCATGCCGTTTGGTTTAACTAATGCACCAGCTGTGTTCATGGACCTTATGAACTGAGTGTGTGGACCATACCTTGACAAGTTTGTCATTGTATTCATTGATGACATACTTATTTACTCAAAGAATGACCAAGAACACGGTGAACATTTGAGAAAGGTGTTAGAAGTATTGAGGAAGGAAGAATTGTACGCTAAGTTTTCAAAGTGTGCATTTTGGTTGGAAGAAGTTCAATTCCTCGGTCACATATTGAACAAAGAAAGTATTAAGGTGGATCCGGCAAAGATAGAAACTGTTGAAAAGTGGGAAACCCCGAAAACTCCGAAACACATACGCCAGTTTTTAGGACTAGCTGGTTACTACAGAAGGTTCATCCAAGACTTTTCCAGAATAGCAAAACCCTTAACTGCATTAACGCATAAAGGGAAGAAATTTGAATGGAAGGATGAACAAGAGAAAGCATTTCAGTTATTGAAGAAAAAGCTAACTACGACACCTATATTGTCATTGCCTGAAGGGAATGATGATTTTGTGATTTATTGTGACGCATCAAAGCAAGGTCTCGGTTGTGTATTAATGCAATGAACGAAGGTGATTGCTTATGCGTCTAGACAATTGAAGATTCACGAACAAAATTATACGACGCATGATTTGGAATTAGGCGCGGTTGTTTTTGCATTAAAGACTTGGAGGCACTACTTATATGGGGTCAAAAGTATTATATATACCGACCACAAAAGTCTTCAACACATATTTAATCAGAAACAACTAAATATGAGGCAGCGTAGGTGGATTGAATTGTTGAATGATTACAACTTTGAGATTCGTTACCATCCGGGGAAGGCAAATGTGGTAGCCGATGCCTTGAGCAGGAAGGACAGAGAACCCATTCGAGTAAAATCTATGAATATAATGATTCATAATAACCTTACTACTCAAATAAAGGAGGCGCAACAAGGAGTTTTAAAAGAAGGAAATTTAAAGGATGAAATACCCAAAGGATCGGAGCAGCATCTTAATATTCGAGAAGACGGAACTCGGTATAGGGCTGAAAGGATTTGGGTACCAAAATTTGGAGATATGAGAGAAATGGTACTTAGAGAAGCTCATAAAACCAGATACTCAATACATCCTGGAACGGGGAAGATGTACAAGGATCTCAAGAAACATTTTTGGTGGCCGGGTATGAAAGCCGATGTTGCTAAATACGTAGGAGAATGTTTGACGTGTTCTAAGGTCAAAGCTGAGCATCATAAACCATCAGGTCTACTTCAACAACCCGAAATCCCAGAATGGAAATGGGAAAACATTACCATGGATTTCATCACTAAATTGCCAAGGACTGCAAGTGGTTTTGATACTATTTGGGTAATAGTTGATCGTCTCACCAAATCAGCACACTTCCTACCAATAAGAGAAGATGAAAAGATGGAGAAGTTAGCATGACTGTATTTGAAGGAAGTCGTCTCCAGACATGGAATACCAATCTCTATTATCTCTGATAGGGATGGCAGATTTATTTCAAGATTCTGGCAGACATTACAGCAAGCATTAGGAACTCGTCTAGACATGAGTACTGCCTATCATCCACAAACTAATGGGCAGAGCGAAAGGACGATACAAACGCTTGAAGACATGCTACGAGCATGTGTTATTAATTTCGGAAACAGTTGGGATCGACATCTACCGTTAGCAGAATTTTCCTACAACAACAGCTACCATTCAAGCATTGAGATGGCGCCGTTTGAAGCACTTTATGGTAGAAAGTGCAAGTCTCCGATTTGTTGGAGTGAAGTGGGGGATAGACAGATTACTGGTCCGGAGATTATACAAGAAACTACCGAGAAGATCATCCAAATTCAACAACGGTTGAAAACCGCCCAAAGTCGACAAAAGAGCTACGCTGACATTAAAAGAAAAGATATAGAATTTGAAATTGGAGAGATGGTCATGCTTAAAGTTGCACCTTGGAAAGACATTGTTCGATTTGGTAAACGAGGGAAATTAAATCCAAGGTATATTGGACCATTCAAGATTATTGATCGTGTCGGACCAGTAGCTTACCGACTTGAGTTACCTCAACAACTCGCGGCTGTACATAACACTTTCCACGTCTCGAATTTGAAGAAATGTTTTGCTAAAGAAGATCTCACTATTCCGTTAGATGAAATCCAAATCAACGAAAAACTTCAATTCATCGAAGAACCCGTCGAAATAATGGATCGTGAGGTTAAAAGACTTAAGCAAAACAAGAAACCAATTGTTAAGGTTCGATGGAATGCTCGTAGAGGACCCGAGTTCACCTGGGAGCGTGAAGATCAGATGAAGAAGAAATACCCACATCTATTTCCAGAAGATTCGTCAACACCTTCAACAGCTTAAAATTTCGGGACGAAATTTATTTAACGGGTAGGTACTGTAGTGACCTGAACTTTTCCATGTTTATATATATTAATTGAGATTGATATTTACATGATTAAATGTTTCCAACATGTTAAGCAATCAAACTTGTTAAGACTTGATTAATTGAAATATGTTTCATATAGACAATTGACCACCCAAGTTGACCGGCGATTCACGAACGTTAAAACTTGTAAAAACGACATGACGATATATATATGGATATACATATGGTTAACATGAGATTATGATAATTAAGTATCTCCATAAGTATATTAACAATGAGTTATATACATATAAACAAGACTACTAACTTAAGGATTTCGAAACGAGACATATATGTAACGATTATCGTTGTAACGACATTTAAATGTATATATATCATATTAAGATATATTAATATATCATAATATCATGATAATATAATAATTTAACATCTCATTAGATATAATAAACAATGGGTTAACAACATTAATTGAGATCGTTAACTTAAAGGTTTCAAAACAACACTTACATGTAACGATTAACGATGACTTAACGACTCAGTTAAAATATATATACATGTAGTGTATTTAGATGTATTAAAATACTTTTGGAAGACTTCAAGACATATATCAAAACACTCATACTTAACGAAAATGGTTACAGTTACTTTCCCATTCTTTTCTTTCATCAAGAATTCTAGTCGTATTCTTACCCGTATTATAAACAGCTTCAAAATGTACTTGCTATAGGTATATACCAATAGGAACTAGCATGGGATTCCACTCTTGATTATGTCATGTATGACTAATCAATTTTAACTTCTACCATGAGCTAGTCAACTAACTAGAACTCCTTTTAACCCCACTCACCACTCACCAATTACCACTCATCATTCACTCCATTTCACTTCCAATTCTCTTTCTAATTCTCTCTCAACACACACACACTATTATGAACGTATTTTTACAGTAGTTAATCATCATCTTCATCAAAAATCACTTCAAGAATCAAGCTATAATCATCATAGGAAGAACACTTCAAGAACACTTCAAAAATCCCTTCAAGTTTACTAATTTACTTCCAAGCTTTCTAATCCATTCTAAGTAATCATCTAAGATCAAGAAACCTTTGTTATATACAGTAGGTTATCTTTCTTATTCAAGGTAATATTCATATTCAAACTTTGATTCAATTTCTATAACTATAAACTATCTTAATTCGAGTAAAAATCTTACTAGAACTTGTTTTTGTGTCATGATCCTACTTCAAGAACTTTCAAGCCATCCAAGATCCTTTGAAGCTAGATCATTTTTTGTCACTTCCAGTAGGTTTACCTACTAAACTTGAGGTAGTAATGATGTTCATAACATCATTCGATTCATATATATAAAACTATCTTATTCGAAGGTTTAAACTCGTAATCACTAGAACATAGTTTAGTTAATTCTAAACTTGTTCGCAAACAAAAGTTAATCCTTCTAACTTGACTTTTAAAATTAACTAAACACATGTTCTATATCTATATGATATGCTAACTTAATGATTTAAAACCTGGAAACACGAAAAACACCGTAAAACCGGATTTACGCCGTCGTAGTAACACCGCGGACTGTTTTGGGTTAGTTAATTAAAAACTATGATAAACTTTGATTTAAAAGTTGTTATTCTGAGAAAATGATTTTTATTATGAACATGAAACTATATCCAAAAATTATGGTTAAACTCAAAGTGGAAGTATGTTTTCTAAAATGGTCATCTAGACGTCGTTCTTTCGACTGAAATGACTACCTTTACAAAAACGACTTGTAACTTATTTTTCCGACTATAAACCTATACTTTTTCTGTTTAGATTCATAAAATAGAGTTCAATATGAAACCATAGCAATTTGATTCACTCAAAACGGATTTAAAATGAAGAAGTTATGGGTAAAACAAGATTGGATAATTTTTCTCATTTTAGCTACGTGAAAATTGGTAACAAATCTATTCCAACCATAACTTAATCAACTTGTATTGTATATTATGTAATCTTGAGATACCATAGACACGTATTCAATGTTTCGACCTATCATGTCGACACATCTATATATATTTCGGAACAACCATAGACACTCTATATGTGAATGTTGGAGTTAGCTATACAGGGTTGAGGTTGATTCCAAAATATATATAGTTTGAGTTGTGATCAATACTGAGATACGTATACACTGGGTCGTGGATTGATTCAAGATAATATTTATCGATTTATTTCTGTACATCTAACTGTGGACAACTAGTTGTAGGTTACTAACGAGGACAGCTGACTTAATAAACTTAAAACATCAAAATATATTAAAAGTGTTGTAAATATATTTTGAACATACTTTAATATACATGTATATATTGTTATAGGTTCGTGAATCAATAGTGGCCAAGTCTTACTTCTCGACGAAGTAAAAATCTGTGAAAGTGAGTTATAGTCCCGCTTTTAAAATCTAATATTTTTGGGATGAGAATACATGCAGGTTTTATAAATGATTTACAAAATAGACACAAGTACGTGAAACTACATTCTATGGTTGAATTATCGAAATCGAATATGCCCCTATTAAGTCTGGTAATCTAAGAATTAGGGAACAGACACCCTAATTGACGCAAATCCTAAAGATAGATCTATTGGGGCTAACAAACCCCATCCAAAGTACCGGATGCTTTAGTACTTCGAAATTTATATCATATCCGAAGGGTGTCCCGGAATGATGGGGATATTCTTATATATGCATCTTGTTAATGTCGGTTACCAGGTGTTCACCATATGAATGATTTTTATCTCTATGTATGGGATGTGTATTGAAATATGAAATCTTGTGGTCTATTGTTACGATTTGATATATATAGGTTAAACCTATAACTCACCAACATTTTTGTTGACGTTTAAAGCATGTTTATTCTCAGGTGAATATTAAGAGCTTCCGCTGTTGCATACTAAAATAAGGACAAGATTTGGAGTCCATGTTTGTATGATATTGTGTAAAAACTGCATTCAAGAAACTGATTTCGATGTAACATATTTGTATTGTAAACCATTATGTAATGGTCGTGTGTAAACAGGATATTTTAGATTATCATTATTTGATAATCTACGTAAAGCTTTTAAACCTTTATTTATGAAATAAAGGTTATGGTTTGTTTTAAAAATGAATGCAGTCTTTGAAAAACGTCTCATATAGAGGTCAAAACCTCGCAACGAAATCAATTAATATGGAACATTTTTAATCAATAAGAACGGGACATTTCACCTTAAACGGCTTGACTTGCCAAACGGCCCCTGCAAACGGCCTGCCAAATGGCTTGCCAAACGGCCTACCAGCCGTTTGCAGGCAAAAATCAAGTCTATTTAAAAGGCTTTCTCCATCCATTTCAATACACACTCAATTTGCAATTCATTTTATATTTTCAAGCTTTTAGATAGTTTTTAGTAGTAGTTAGCTTAGCTTTTATTTTTCGAAGGATATCCCGGCGAGTCCCTGCGATCTCGGGCAGATTTCTTCGGCCTTTTCAGGTTTATCCGAAACGCTTGTCTTTTGTATTAAACATGTGTTCTTACTTTTTATGTTTGATAATGTGTTCCGATATTACCATGATAGCTTAATAAATCTGTATGTTACCATGATAGAAGTTTGGGTTAGCGTAGTTATGTTAATTTAGTACGATTACTGTTATAATACTGAACTAGGGAGTCTGATAGATTTGTATGCTAGCATATTAAGGATTGACCAACCTAGGTTGTGATCAGGACTTGTCCACCTATATGAAATTAGCTACTTCATAGGATTAAGGACCCTGGTTATACTGTATCTGAAGATTCTATGAACTCGGTATGGCCGGAGTTCCCGAAAGGCATTTAATGCGCTTTTAGGACACGGAACTTAGGAATTGAGACATGAATGACCTAGTATACCTATTGACTGTTCCAAAGAGACTTCTTAGGAGCTGTTAAGATCTAGTTAGTGCCTTCACTGTGTGACCCAAGCCCATTGCATGTTCTTGTTTGATTGTTGCCTTAGGACTTAGTCATATCAACTGTTTAGGTATTCATTAGGTTTCTATCTGCTTTATGTAAGATCCTGTTTTTCCAGTTAAGTGGGACGCCGTCCAATGTTATGGGACGCCATCCAATTATGAAGGACTGGACGCCGTCCAGAAACTCTGGACGCCGTCCAGATGAACTGGCTGGCCAGCTGTTTTGTTTTAGATATTTTGAAGGGGCTTTTGGTAATTTCAAACATGAGACGACTTTAAGGCTCTAAGATCAGTTTGGTGGGTGACTTAACTGCATTTTCATCTATAATTACTCTTTCCACTTCAATTCTAGAGAGAGAGAGAGAGGAAGTTTTAGTGTGAGAAAGCTCAATCCTAAGAGGAAGAAGCTAGTTTCGGGTTTAAGCTCGAGTTGTAAAGTTGTTCATCTACTTCCTAGCTACGTTTTGATTGTGGTGGTAAGTCTTAAACTTGATTTCCTTACTTTAATTGTTTAAGGGTTAGGGTTTGGGTTAGTAATGAACTTAAACCCCATTTGATTGTGATTTGGGGGTTTTTGGGTAAGATTGGGTCATGAGGACTCAAAGATGACTAACCTAGGGTTTTAAAATGATAAATGTGTTTAAGAGTCTTAATTAGGTAGTTAATTACTAGCACACCTAGATATTGAGTAAGTGGGTGTTATTTGGGTATGGTGGTGACCCAAATGGGTATGTTAACCTTAAAATGGGTCAAAGGAGTCTTTGAAGACCTAAGTTGTTTAATGGGGGTGAAAATGCAATGGCATTGCATTAAAAGGTATATTAAGACCGAAATTGGCTAGTGTTAGGGTTTTGGGCGGAGTTGACCTAATATTGGAGTTAAGGGTGCAAATGGGTCACATTTGCACCATGAGTCAAATGACACTAGGGTGGTGAGTGAGTTGGTTGACCAACTTGAATGTGTGATTGATTATATGCATAATGTAATAGGTGCGTTACATTGAAGGTTTCGAGCTTGGTTTATCATTCACTTACGGCGTAAGGTGAGTGGAATAATTATGCATGTATGTATATAGTGTATTTATTTGTATAATATGGTATGAACCACGGAGCCTGTAGTGCCATAGTATGTGTGAATGTGCTATGATGTGAACCACGGAGTCGGTAGCATCATGGTACGTGTGTTGTAGTGTGAACCACAGAGCCAGTAGCACTATAGCACGAGTCGTTAAAGTTTGAACCACGGAGCCGGTAGCACTATAAAATGAGGTGTGAACCACAGAGCCGGTAGCACCAAATTGTGAACCACGGAGCCGGTAGCACTATAAAATGAGTATGACCCAAATGCGTAGTGACGTGAACCACGGAGCTGGTAGCGTCATAGCATTTCGTATGGTGTGAACCACGGATCCGGTAGCACCATGACGCGAGTATGGTTAACCATATAGTTTGCGTATGAGTTGTTGTATAGCATAATATATTATTTGGTGAATATGCTATTGGTTATGCGAGTTGCGGTATTTGGAGGTGATTAGTTTATACTTGGAGTTTGTATGCTAAGTGTTATTGCTAGCGATTATACAGTGCGTAAGTGTATGCAAGTAGGTATATTATATATGTATGTGTATAATTGTTGCACTCACTAAGCATTGCTTACCCTCTCGTTGTTTACCTTTTTAGATTCGGGCCTGGATAAAGGCAAAGGTATCCGTTTAGATTAGTAGTGGCTCTCGGGGGTTTAGCTTTTAGAAGTTCGACCAAGATGTGGGTAGTTTAACCCCAATCACCATGCTTTAGGTGTCGTTTGGAAATTAAACTCTTATGGTCGAAGCTTGTATTTTTGAACGGAATTCGTAAAATGGCCGATGTGGGCCCGATGTTGTAAAACTCGATCTTATGATAGAAATCTCTTAGTTTTACTTATATTAACATGTTGTGAAAAGCGTTTTGTTTAAAAGTGTCGGGAAGTGGGTTTTTTGCTCGTGTAAGTTGGACCACTTGATCAGAATTCTGCAGTTCATTTGGACGCCGTCCCAAATGGTTGGATGCCGTCCTGGCCTTCAGTACTGGACGCCGTCCAGAAAACTGGACGCCGTCCAGATGTACAGTCTCACAATTTTTTTTAAAGCGTATTTTTGGTATAACGAGGGTTGGGTTGTTACAAGTGGTATCAGAGCATGGTCTAAGGGATTTAGGCGACTTGAGATAGGTGCCTAGACTTAGACTTTATTGTGTATGCATTTTATGTGGGACTTGTAGGAGACGGGTCGGACCGGGTTTGGCTAGTGCTTAGGTTTTATGTGAACTAACCTTGCACTAATTGTTTTATGTTGTAATTGCAAACATCAAGCGAGATAGACGTTGTACTAGCAAGTTAATGCGACGTGATCGTGTAACAATGACTAGCTACCATTGTTACTGGTTCAAATCGTGTTAAAGCAGCGATGTACGATGATTGTTGATCAATATGGGGCGGTGAGGTGTATATGTATATATGTGTCATATCTTTTCGTTCGTTGTTTAACCTATTTCTGTTTTATAGAATGAAGATGAGAAACGGACATGATACCAATGAAGGAGGTACGAGTGAGGACTCCGAGTTTACGGCCAAGGTTGAGGCCATTTTGAAAAGGCATCACACGGCCTTCCTTGAGGACGTTAGGAAGATGTTCTTAGATTCGATTGATGAGCAAGTAGTCAATCTAGTCAAGGAATAAGTGAAGGTAGTTCTTCATGAAGATAATGTTGGAAGGCGAGACTTCTACTATAAGAACTTCAAGGTTTCTCAACCTCCCACCTTTGAATGTGAACGGGACCCACTTAAGAGTGCACGTTGGATCTCCGATATGGAGGGGGCTTTTCGTACTTGTGATTACCCTCTCGATAAGAAGACAAGGTACGGGTGTAGTATGTTAAGGGGTGATGCCAAGTTGTGGTGAGATGCGAAAATCCAACTCTATGGTGAAGAACAATGTATGGAATTCACTTGGGATGAATTCAAGGACGAATTTTTCAAAGAGTACCGAACTTCGGCCGATCTTACAAGGCTTAAAGATGAGTTGCGTACTTTAAGGCAAGGGTCGATGGATTTGAACACTCTTAAGTCCACTTTCTTGGCAAAGACCCAATTTTTCCCGGAGTATGTCGGTAATGATCACATGTAGAAGGAAGACATCTATCGAACCTTGAACGACAACTATCAAGAGAAGATTAGTGTAACTGTGGTGAAAACCTTTGATGAGTTGTTCGATATGGCCAAAGGTTTTGAGGCACTCGTTTTGAGAAAGAGTGGTTTTACTTTTGGCAAAATAAAGTTTAAAGCTACTAGTCATTCTAACAAGAAGAGTAAGGGTGCAAGTGAGAGTGTTTGTAGTGTGAAGAAGGGTACGTCCAGGGGTTTTAGACCTAAATGTTATAATTGTGGAGGACAAGGAAACATGGCTCGCAATTGTATAAGCGCAACTTCGACACCAAAGCTCACTTGCTACAATTGTCAAAAGGAAGGGCACCGAAGGACGGAATGTCCTGAGTTGAGGGGTGATCAAGTTAAGAAGTTAGAGAAGGTGGTGGGTACGGCTAGGGGTTGAAACTACTTGATGACCAATGATGAAGCCAAACAATCCAATGAAGTTGTCTCAGGTACTTTCATGGTTAACTCTAATCCGGCGAGGATACTTTTTGATAGTGGTGCTAATTTTTCGTCTATGTCTCCGAGATTTGTGCCTAAATTTAATAAACCGCTAGCTAAGTTAAGTCATCCGGTAGAAGTTGAAATAGCGGATGGTAAGACGGTGCTAGGGTTTGATGTTTGTAAAGATTGTGATGTTGTGTTCAGTACCGAAATGTTTAAAATTGATCTCATTCCGATGACTTTGGGTGAGTTCGATATTGTTGTTGGTATGGATTGGCTCGATCGTTATAGAGCCGATATTGCATGCCATGAAAAGTCTATTCATGTGAAGACCCCTAGTGGGGGAGAGTTAATTATTCATGGTGAAAAACGAAGAAGACTTGTGCCATTATGTACTTATGCACGGGCACGTCGTTTCCTTAGTAGTGGTGGCATGGATTTTCTTGCCCATGTAGTTGATACTCGTGAAGAGCCACCATCCATTCGTGAAATTCCGGTGGTTAATGAATTCGAAGACGTTTTTCCAGATGAATTACCGGGTGTTCCAGAGGAAAGACAAGTTGAGTTTCGCATTGAGTTGGTTCCGGGTGCTACTCCCATTGCTAAAACTCCCTATCGTTTAGCACCGACGGAAATGCAAGAGTTGTTAAATCAAACCCAAGAGTTACTTGAAAAGGGTTTTATCCGACCGAGTGCTTCACCATGGGGCGCTCCGATTTTATTTGTGAAGAAAAAAGATGGTAGTATGAGGATGTGCATCGATTATCGGGTGTTGAAAAAGTGACGACCAAGAATCGTTATCCATTGCCTCGGATTGACGATTTGTTTGATCAACGCCAAGGCGCGACTTATTTTTCTAAAATTGACTTACGGTCCGGCTATCACCAAATGCGGGTCCGTGAGGAAGATATGAATCGAACGCGTTACGGGCATTTTGAATTTGTAGTAATGCCTTTGGGTCTTACGAATGCATCGGCGGCATTTATGGATCTTATGAATCGACTGTGCCAACCTATGTTGGACAAGTCGGTAATTGTGTTCATTGATGACATACTTGTCTATTCAAAAAGTATGAAGGAACATGAACGTCATTTGCGCGAAGTATTGAAGACGTTGCGAAAGGAGAAGTTGTATGCTAAACTTTCCAAGTGTGAATTTTGGCTAAGGGAAGTGCAATTCCTTGGCCATATTGTGAACAAAGAAGGTATTCAAGTGGATCCGGGGAAGATAGAGACGGTGAAGAGTTGGGAACAATCGACTACGCCTACAAAAATCCGAAGTTTTCTCGGATTGGCCGGTTATTATCGTCGGTTTATCTAAGAATTTTCTAAGATTGCTTCTCCGTTAACAAAGTTGACAAGGAAGACGCGAGATTTAATTGGGAAAATGAGCAAGAAATTGCTTTTCAATTGTTGAAAGAGAAGTTATGTCAGGCTCTGGTTTTGGTGTTACCGAAAGGGGTAGAAGATATGACGGTTTATTATGATGCATCTTTAAATGGGATAAGTTGTGTTCTAATTCAAAGGGGTAAAGTCATCGCTTATGTCTCTCGACAATTAAAGGAACACGAAAAGAGATATCCGACTCATGATCTTGAATTGGCGGCGGTGGTGCATGCATTGAAAATTTGGTGCCACTACTTGTATGGTGTCAAGTGTACGATTTATTCGGATCATAAAAGTTTAAAACATCTCTTTGACCAACGAGATTTGAATTATCGTCAACGTAGATGGATGGATGTGGTGAAGGATTATGATTGTGAGATACTTTACCATCCGGGTAAGGCGAATGTGGTCGCAGATGCGTTGAGTCCAAAGAGTCAACATCCGGCAATACGAGTAGGATCGTTACACATGATTATTACTAACGATTTTCTTGTAAAGCTTGGTGAGACTCAAATTAAAGCTTTTGTTAACAACAAGCATGAAGAACGAATCGTAGGGCAAATAGAGTTTATTACCTTGGGCCCGCATGGTTTGTTGTCCTTTCAAGGAAGAGTGTGGGTGCCTAGAATGGGAGATTACTGACAAGTAATACTTGATGAAGCACATAAGTCAAGATATTCCATTCATTCGGGCGCGACAAAAATGTATCTTGATTTGAAGAAAGAGTATTGGTGGCCGGACATGAAACGTGATGTTGTAAAGTATGTTGAACAATGTGTCACGTGTTTGCAAGTTAAGGCCGAGCACCAAAAGCCGTATGGTATGTTACTACCGTTAGAAATTCCAAAATGGAAATGGGAGCATATTACCATGGATTTTATTACCAAGTTACCAAAGACGGCGAGAACCCAATTTGATACGATTTGGGTGATAGTTGATCGATTGACGAAAAGTGCTTTGTTGCTTCCCATTCAGGAAACGATATCGTCGGAGGCTTTGTCAAAGTTATTTATCTAGGAGATGATATCGAGACACGGGGTTCCTATATCTATTATTTCGGATAGGGATACTCATTTCACATCTCGGTTTTGGGAAAAGTTTCATGAAGATATGGGTACACAATTGAGATTGAGCACGACGTACCACCCTCAAACGGACGGTCAAACTGAACGTATGAATTAAACATTGGAGGATAAGTTACGGGCGTGTATTATCGATTTCGGTGGTAGTTGGGATGAGCACTTGCCTTTGGTGGAATTCTCGTACAATAATACTTATCATACTAGTATCGGGATGCCACCTTATGAGATGCTTTATGGGCGATGGTGTCGAACTCCGATTTGTTGGGGTGAAGTGGGACAAAGGGAAATCGGGAGTACCGATTTGGTTTTAGAGATGAATAGCAAGATTGAGACGATTCGGGCTCATTTGAAAGCGGCTCAAGATAGACAAAAGTCGTATGTCGATAAATGTAGGCGATCGATCGAGTTTCAAGAAGGCGAAATGGTGATGCTTAAGGTTTTTCCATGGAAGGGTATTATTCGGTTTCGAAAACAGGGAAAGTTAGCTCCTCGGTTTATTGGCCCATTTAAAATTTTAGCTCGGGTTGGTGAAGTTTCGTATCATTTGGAATTACCCGAAGAGCTTGCGGGGATCCATAATACATTTCATGTTTCCCATCTCTGTAAGTGTCTTGCGGATGATTCATCATGGGTGTCATTAGAAGAGATTGAGCTAAACAACAAGTTGGAGTATGTAGAGGAACCGATTGCCATACTTGATGAGAAAGTGAAAATGTTGAGAAATAAAGAGGTGAGAACTTTTAAAGTTCAATGGCATTGTAGTATAGGTTCCGAGTTTACGTAGGAATCCGAAGAGTTTATTTTGGTGTATCTACCTGCTTGTCATGCGGCTTGGATTGCGAGGGCGAAGTCCGGTTCAAGTGGGGGAGAGTTGTAAGATCCTGTTTTTCCAGTTAAGTGGGATGCCGTCCAAAGTTATGGGACGCCGTCCAATTGTGAAGGACTGGACGCCGTCCAGTACTCTGGACCCCGTCCAGATAAACTGGCGGGCCAACTGTTTTGTTTTAGCTATTTTGAAGGGGCTTTTTGGTAATTTCACACATGAGACGACTTTAAGGCCCCAAGATTAGTTTGGTGGGTGACTTAACTCCATTTTCATCTACCATTACTCTTTCCACTTCAATTCTAGTGAGAGAGGAAGTTTTAGTGTGAGAAAGCTCAATCCAAAGAGGAAGAAGCTAGTTTCGGGTTTAAGCTCGAGTTGTAAAGTTGTTCATCTACTTCCTAGCTATGTTTTGATTGTGGTGGTAAGTCTTAACCTTCATTTCCTTACTTTAATTGTTTAAGGGTTAAGGTTTGGGTTAGTGATGAACTTAAAACCCATTTGCTTGTGATTTAGGGGTTTTTGGGTAAGATTGGGTCATGAGGACTCAAAGATGACTAACCTAGGGTGTTGAAATGATAAATGTGTTTAAGAGTCTTAATTGGGTAGTTAATTACTAGCACACCTAGATATTGAGTAAGTGGGTGTTATTTGGGTATGGTGGTGACCCAAATGGGTGTGTTAACCTTGAAATGGGTCAAAGGAGTCTTTGATGACCTAAGTTGTTTAATGGGGGTGAAAATGCGATGGCATTGCGTTAAAAGGTATATTAAGACCGAAATTGGCTAGTGTTAGGGTTTTGGGCGGAGTTGACCTAATATTGGAGTTAATGGTGCAAATGGGTCACATTTGCACCATGAGTCAAATGACACTAGGGTGGTGAGTGAGTTGGTTGACCAACTTGAGTGTGTGATTGATTATATGCATATTGTAATAGGTGTGTTACATTGAAGGTTTCGAGCTTGGTTTATCATTCACCGAAGGCGTAAGGTGAGTGGAATAATTATGCATGTATGTATATAGTGTATTTATTTGTATGCTATAGTATGAACCACGGAGACGGTAGTGCCATAGTATGTGCGATTGTGCTATGATGTGAACCACGAAGCCGGTAGCATCATGGTACGTGTGTTGTAGTGTGAACTAGGGAGCCGATAGCACTATAGCACGAGTCGTTAAAGTGTGAAACATGGAGCCGGTATCACTATAAAATGAGGTGTGAACCACGGAGCCGGTAGCACCAAAGTGTAAACCACGGAGCCAATAGCGCTATAAAATGAGTATGACTCAAATGCGTAGTGACGTGAACAACGGAGCCAGTAACGTCATAGCATTTCGTATGGTGTGAACTATGGAGCCGGTAGCACCATGACGCGAGTATGGTTAACCATATAGTTTGTGTATGAGTTGTTGTATAGCATAATATATAATTTGGTGAATATGCTATTGGTTATGCTAGTTGCGGTATTTGGAGGTGATTAGTTTATACTTAGAGTTTGTATGCTAAGTGTTATTGCTAGCGATTATACGGTGTGTAAGTGTATGCAAGTAGGTATATTATATATGTATGTGTATAATTGTTGCACTCACTAAGCATTGCTTACCCTCTCGTTGTTTACCTTTTTAGGTTCGGGATTTGATAAAGGCAAAGGTCTCCGTTTGGATTAGTAGTGGCTCTCGAGGGTTTAGCTTTTGGAAGTTCGACCAAGATGTGGGTAGTTTAACCCCAAACACCATGCTCTAGGTGTCCTTTGGAAATTAAACTCTTATGGTCGAAACTTGTATTTTTGAACGGAATTCGTAAAACGGTCGATGTGGGCCCGATGTTGTAAAACTTGATCTTATGATGGAAATCTCTTAGTTTTACTTATATTAACATGTTGTGAAAAGCGTTTCGTTTAAAAGTGTCGGGAAGTGGGTTTTCCGCTCGCGTAAGTTGGACCACTTGATCATAATTCTGCAGTTCATTTGGACGCCGTCCCAAATGGTTGGATGCCGTCCTGGCCTTCAGTACTGGACGCCTACCAGAAAACTGGACGCCGTCCAGATGTATAGTCTCACAAATTTTTTTTAAAGCGTGTTTTTGGTATAACGAGGGTTGGGTCATTACACTTTACTATCAGTATCTCAACTGTAATGCCATATAATGTTTGAATTGATATGATCTCATTAGTATGATGGAATGGTTGTTAGTTTTCACTTAAGGTTTTGCCAACTTAAACCGACGGATTCCTTCCGTTTGTGATCTGTGTTAAATCAACACGGCACGTTGTTATTCAGTTAACTAAACTGATAACGAGGGTTAGGATTAGAGCTCAACTTACTAATAAACCTAGTACTTTACTGAGGATAACCTCCGAGGTATAGCTACCCTTCAATTATACGACCAAGTGACATACTTCTCACTGCTCAAAGAGAACTCCGAGAGTTCAGAGACAAGTAGGTCTGTGTAATTGGCTCATCCAACCAGATCTACATCATTCGAAGCATAGTCTTAACATAAACATAATTACCTTTCCCTAACCCAACACTGATATCTTGGTCAGCATTTCCCTGATCTGCATACTCCGGATATCCTTCCACTTATTTACTTTTCTGCACTTAGGACTTTTAGCTAAAACCAACTTCTATCTTTTATCTAGGTAATTTAACTAAAATACAATTATTCGCTTGATCTTCAATTCGTTAATCCATAAAAAAACACGACACTAGGTTAACTTACACCTTCTACACCTTAGAAAGTAAAAGTAAATTTAAGCCCAGCACAATATAAATAAACAAAACCACTGTGTGCTACCTTGATCAACTGAATCAGACGTCCTGCGGCCTAACAACACCGCACGAATAAAATTATCCGTTTCGGCCATATCATAGTAGTAACAAGTTTTTCTGGCGCCGCTGCCGGGGATCGAATATTTTGATTGAGAAAGATTTTAAATAGAAAAAAGTATTGTTTGGTGGTGTCTAAGAAAGACAATTATACACGGACTTTGTTGTTGGATTTTTCGAACAGTCTACAATTATATTGGAACCAAAAGGATCCTGCCTCTCCGTAGTCGGCCTGGCCACCTCGATATAAGAAATCTGTAAGAAATCCTATCAGTTAAGATATCCGATTTGGTTAGCGACCAAATTTCAAGAATAATTGTTTTTATTAAATTATCGATCCTTTTAGTAAATTAATATTTTCTAAAAGTTAATTTTAAGTCTTTTTAAACAGAAAATCTAAAAAATGAAACAACAAGATACCCTTGCTTCTATGCATAAGTCATGCTTAGAGGAAAGAGGAGGACCAATCACCTTAGGAACCGAAGGAATTCCCGAAATTAGTTCACACATGATTAAACTAGTCAGTATGATCTGTAAATTTCAAGGATTACCGACTAACGATCCAAACTTTCACTTAAACAAATTTATCAGTCTGGTTGACCCTTTTAAGAAGGAAGAAAACGAGAAAAAATATTTTGAAACTTCATCTTTTCCAATATTCACTCTCTGCATACGCTTTAGCATGTTTTAACGAACTTAACCCGAATTCAAGACATTCATGGGAGTATCTAGCCATCAAATTTCTAAACAAATTTTATCCACCCTCCCTACAAACCTGTTTAAGAAATGACATCACGAACTTTTCTCAAAAAGAAAATGTGTCATTGTGTCTAGCATGGAATAGAATAAAGATGATGCTTAAAAGATGTCCGAATCATTCGTTAAGTCAGGCAGACATAATCTGTACGCTTTACAATAGTTTGACCAAGGATGATAAGTCTCTCCTAGACATGGCCTCGCAAGGCAATTTCATGTCTCGAATAGCAGACGAAGCATGGAATCTCTTGGACACGATAGCTGCACAGCAGGAAAATTAGAGTGATGAAGCTGCTGAGAAGGATGACGTCTTCGCTCATACGGTAAAAATGCTGGAAATCATGTTACAATATCTCACCCTCACTCTTCAAAGTTTACCAATCCCTAGAAACTCCGATGCTACTAGAATCAATCTAAGGTATCCTTACCCTAGATGGGCACACAAACAGCAAAATAGCTCGGATCATAATATAATCTTCCCGTTATACAAACCTACTCTCCACTCTAAGGAAATTTTAGTTGAATTTATGAAAAAGCAATACACGATAAACCTTCAAGTCATAGAATGTCAAAATAATTTCGATACTTTGATAAAGACTTTTGAAGAATTAATCACCAATTTTCAGCTTACGCTTAAACGATTTAACGACCCGGCTTTTTCGACTTGCTTTTGTGCTTTGTGCTTTCACAAAATTGCGTATATGTGCGTACTGAGATAGTTTATGCTCTGGGATCTTATTTAATGATTAATTACTTTCATTAATATCTTACAACATGCTATTAAGTGTGTAATCACTTAACTTGATCCCCGAAAGCTTTTACGACCGTTGGTGTCACTTGACGTTTGAAACGAGCTATGTACTTGGTACACATTTAACTTTGGTTATAATCGGAATATTATGACTATGTAATACTAATTGTTATTTTATAATAACCATTACTTGGGTTTTTGGAGGTTTAATTACGCTTAGTAATTTACTAGAACACACTAGTTAGTCTTGTTGGACTTTCTACCTTGTTGGACTTTAGCCCACCCTATTCTAGCTAGTGGACTATTTATTTAGCCCAATTATTAATGGTTAATGACCCAATTATATGTAGGACAAATGCCCATTTATAAGAGCCAACATACTTGCATTTTTGTTAACCATTATCCTTAATGTTGCATGGGATCCTAACATAAGCACCAACTTTAGACGACCATTATCCAAAAAGCAAAAAGGTGTCCCCCTTGTCTCCCACCAAAACCCACAGCCACCATCCCCTCCCCATACCCTCACCTTCTATAAATACCAAGCTTATTCATCCCATTTCACACTTGATTTCATTTACAAATTACACACACTTACTCTCTAATTCTCTCTCTAGTCTTTCTCACTCTAAAAATGTGTAAGTTTTAAACTTTCTTCTTCTTCTTCTTCTTCTTTATTCTTCTTCCCTTCTCATTCACGACATCATCATCATCATTGGATCTAGCTCTTTAGCTTTTAGATCTTGTTATATCTTGTAGATTCAAACATGAATTTGAATCCTTCAAGAACATGGAAGATTCAAGCTTTCTAGCTTTTAATCTTCACTTATTTTGTAGATCTAAAACTTTTTAGCTTTTAATCACTTTATTTTGTTGTAAAGATTCAAACTTGTGTTTGTAATCTTCATGTAACTTGAAGATCTAGCTTCATGCTTCAAGGATCTTCAAGAACAACCAAGATTCAAGCTTTCTAGCTTTGAATCTTCATTTCTTCTATTGGATCTAGGTTTTCTAACTTATGATCTCATTATTTTGTCATAAAGATCAAAACTTGTGTTTATGATCTTCATGTATCTTGAAGATCTAAGCTTTATGCTTCAAGATCTTCAAGAACACCAAAGATTCAAGCTTTCTAGCTTTGTGATCTTATAACTTGTGTAAAAAGGATCCAAGCTCTCTAGCTTAGGGTTCCATTACTTTGTTTGATTAAATTATGTTCATACTTGGTTGATTGATGAAAAGTTTGTAGCTTTAGTTGTAAATAGAACTTGTATTTGTGTTAAGACTAAGAATATGATGTAACCTTGGTTCATCATCCTTCTAAAACTCTTAAGTGAGTTGTATTCTTACTTGGTCTTAACCTATTGTGTGTTTATGGTTGAATCTTGGTCAAAGTGATGTTAACACATCAATGAGTTGTACACTTGAAGCTTACACGCATCAAGGATGAGAACCGTGATGAGCATCAAGCACCAAGAAACCTACCGGAGCACTTGTTTGCTGTTTTTAGGTTCTGATCAGACTCATGGAAAATTTATTTTCAGATAGTTCGTTTCGATTAGATGACTTTTTGTTTAGGCCTCGACTTAATCCGATATACGGTTTAGGATTTATAGCCTTCCGAAAGTCACTACGCCTTTGTAACGTTGTGCTGAAATTTCTGACCTACTCGCACTTAAACCATTGCCACGGCCAAACAAAGACGATTTTGGTTATTAAAATTGGTCAGAGGTTAGAGGACTCACATACGGAGCCATGGCCACTGACTACGCATCTTTTCGATTTTTATAGAGGTCGTAACAGCTGTCCGAAGTCAACCTTTTGTTTCGATCTCTATTCTTGTTAAACTTACCTTAGTTTTGATGAATGATGATGATAATGATGATGTTGATGATGACACTTAAACTTAATTCATGCATTTAAACTTATGGGGACAACATACTGACCTAGTAACCTTTGACTTAGGTTGACGACCTTTCGGACCGACTTACTACCTGCATACGTTTCATATCGACTTTTACTACTTATTCACTGTGAGTTATAGCATCCCTTATTACTTTTTACTATTTTTGGGACTGAGAATACATGCGCTTTTTACGTTTTACATACTAGACACGAGTACTTAAACTTTATATATGTGTGGGTTACAAAATGGCACAAAGATTCCCCTTAGCTCGGTAATGTTTAATCATTGGTTTCCTAACCGTGAACGCGAATCTTAAATATGGATCCATAGAGTTTGACAACCCCATTCGGGCTAGTTGCGCTAGCAGACAATGGGTATTTAATACTTCGAGGACAAACGCACTCGCCAAGTGCACTTTTAGAGGGTGATATACATACGTTAAGTCTAGTTACCGGGTGCCCACGGTTAAGCATATACTTTTCATACTGATTTAAACTGCTGATTGAAGCACTGAAATCTCGTGGTCTACATTACTTTACTGATTACAAACTATAGTTCACCAACATTCGTGTTGACTTTTAAGTGTGTATTTCTCAGGTGCTTAGATGATGTTGCTTCCGCTGTTAGAATTGCTGTCTTGGTGTTATAGACTTGCTGTTATGGACCTGCTGTGTTAGATTTCCGCTGCATTACATGGAGATATCTCAATCATGGAACTTTTCTTTTGCATTCGTAACTTACGTTATTTTCAAACAACGGCTTTGTAACGACCTTTGGGTCACGTACTTATGTTAACGCTTCTATTCATAGGAAGCACGTTATCTTTTGTAAAACGCTATCTTTTTATGAATGCAAAACTGGTTTTCAAACAACATATAGTGTTTGACCTTGTAATGATCCTGTTGTTGATGAACCGTACATGATGGTTTTGTAAGGGGAGTCACAAACGTTTAACCAATAAAGTTGATATAGAGTGTAGTGAGTTTGATGCCCTAGTAATTACTAGAGGAGGGAAAGAAACAACTGTCAATATACCCTTACAAGATTTTTCCGATAAGGAACTTGTGCCAATTGACCCAATTGTCAATCCACCAGAACCTATCTCTCCTAAGGCCCCGGAAATTATTCCGCGCGCCTGCATACCTTTCCCAGGTAGGCTTAGGAAGGAAAAACAAAAAGCGCAATTCGCTAAGTATTGGGATATTATTAAGAACTTGCATTTGAATGTACGACTAGTAGATGCTTTAGTAGAAATGCCAAACTGCGCTAAATTTTTCAAAGAACTGCTTTCAAACAAAGAGAGATTAAGAGAGATAGTTAGCTTGCCCTTAAGTGAAGAATGCTCGTTAGTGTTACAACATAGAGTTTCCCCTAAGTTAGGAGATACAGGAAGATTTACGGTACCTTGCTACCTGCAAAATGTCCAAATTAGCAATGCGTTAGCAGACTTAGGAGCCAGTGTAAACCTAATGCCCTATTCGTTATTCAAAAAGCTAGGAAAATGACTTAAGACCTACCAGAATGACTATCCAACTTGCGGACAGATCAGTTAAGATTCCTCGAGGAATAGCTGAAGATGTCCTAGTTAGAGTGGATAAGTTCGCATTTCCTATTGATTTTGTCTTTATGGATATTGAGGAAGACACGAAGGTCCCACTCATTCTTGGCAGACCATTCCTGAATACTGCTAAGGTCGTAATTGATGTACACGAGAAATCATTGAAATTAAGGGTTGGAGGAGAAGAAATCACATTCAATGTTGATCGTCTCATGAACCATCCTCGGGAAGAAGATGTGAATCTCTCTGATTCTTTTCAAGAACTCATCAACGAATACCTGGAAGAGACCATGGCTATATGTAGTCAAGATCAAATTTCTAAGGATATGTTTTTTACATCTCCTGAAGGAAATATCGACAAACATTTAGCCATAAACCTTAGTCAACACAAATCTCCCCTCTCTGAAAGTAATTTTCTTGGCAAAACTATGCAAATAACACCACTAGGACAAGACATTCCTTTACCTCTATTAAGGAGAAGACCGAAAGAAGAAACAGATTTCATTCCAGTATATCAGGAACCCCAGTAAAAAGAGGACTGTGAGGAGATTCTCGAACCTACCTTTGAAATGAAAGAAGATGTTTCTGAAGAGGAAGCATTAAGAAGGACAATTTCCAGAAATGAAGAACAGATAGCATCAGTGACCCCTACTGAAGAATCAGAATTCCAGGAGAAGTATGACTCATTAGACCGAAAGGAGATAACTAGGATGAAGCCATCTATCGAGGAACCTCCGAAATTGGAATTAAAGAAGTTACCCGACAATCTGGAGTATGCATTCTTAGAAAGAGAATCGCAACTCCCCATAATCATCTCAAAAGACCTCACGCCACAAGAGAAGGCGAAATTGATTCAAGTTTTGAAATCACATAAGAAGACAATTGCTTGGAAGATCTCCGACATAAAAGGAATCAACCCCAACTATTGCACCCACAAGATTTTCATGGAAGATGATTTCAAACCTTCAGTTCAGAGGCAAAGAAGGGTCAACCCTATGATTCAAGAAGTCGTCAAGAAAGAAGTAATCAAACTTCTGGACGCCGGTCTGATCTATCCTATCTCTGATTCGCCATGGGTTAGTCCTTTTCAAATGGTACCCAGAAAGGGAGGGACAACCGTAATTCAAAATGAGAATAATGAGCTTATTCCAACTCGGGAAGTCACCGGTTGGAGGGTTTGCATAGATTATCGTAAATTAAACGATGCAACCCGAAAGGATCATTTTCCATTACCTTTCATCGATCAAATGTTGGAACGTCTATCAGGAAATGAATACTATTGTTTCCTTGAGGGTTTTTCCGGCTACTTTCAAATTCCCCTCGATCTAAAGGACCAAGAAAAGACAACCTTTACCTGTCTTTGTGGAAAATTTGCTTATCAACGCATGCCCTTTGGGTTATGTAATGCACCAGCTACATTCCAGTGATGCATGGTAGCAATATTCCACGACATGATTGAACATTGTATGGAAGTCTTCATGGACGACTTCTCAGTCTTTGGTAGTACCTTTGATTCGTGCCTTTCAAACCTTGACAAGATGCTCACCCGGTGTGAAGATTCAAATTTAGTTCTGAATTAGGAAAAATGTCACTTCATGGTTAAAGAAGGGATAGTTTTAGGACATAAGATTTCAAAAGCAGGAATGAGAAGTTGATAAGGCTAAGATTGAGACCATTACTAAACTTTCAGAACCTACAACAGTAAAAGCAGTAAGGAGTTTCCTTGGACACGCTGGTTTTTACTGACGCCTCATTAAGGATTTTTCAAAGGTCACACGACCTCTCACTCATCTCCTAGGAAAGGAAGTCCCGTTTGTCTTCAATGAAGAATGTCGAAAATCATTCAACTATCTGAAGGAACAGCTAACACATGCGCCCATCATGATAGCTTCTGATTGGAGTTTACCATTTGAAATCATGTGTGGTGCGAGTGACTTCGCAGTTGGATCCGTACTTGGACAACGGACAGATAAGCACTTTCATCCAATCTATTGCGCCAGCAAAACCTTGACCGAAGCTCAACAGAATTACACTACCACAGAAAGGAGCTTCCAGCTATAGTATTCACCTTCGACAAATTCTGTTCCTATCTCATCCTGTCCAAAACTACGGTCTATACAGATCATTCAGCCCTTAAATATCTATTCACTAAGCAAGACGCGAAACCAAGAATCCTACGATGGATCTTACTTCTTCAAGAATTCGATATTGAAATTAAAGGTAAGAAAGGAGCAGAGAACATCGCAGCAGACCATCTTAGTCGTTTGGAGAACCCAGCGATGGAACAACTTGCTAAAAAAGATATCAGAGATAAATTTCTGGAAGAATAGCTTATGAGTTTAGGACAACCTCACATAGGATCACAATTCACTGACACTCCTTGGTATGCCGACTTGGCCAACTACCTAGTCACCGAAGTAGTATAGAAGGGAATGAGCACCTCCCGAAGAAGGAAGTTCTTCAGGGATGCCAAGTACTACTACTGGGAAGATCCTTACCTGTTTAGAATTTTCCCTGATCAGATAATCAGGAGGTGCGTCAATGAAAAACAAGTAGCAGGGATTCTTCACCAATGTTACCACAGACCAACTGGAGGTCATCATGGAGCAAACTTAACCGCAAGAAAAGTCTACGAATCAGAATTTTATTGGACGTCTATATTCTGAGATGCGCAAGAGCTTGTAAAGCGTTGCGACGCATGCCAAAGGCAAGGTATTATTTCTATGAAGAATGAGATGCCTCGGACTAATATCCAAGCTTGCGAGATATTCGATATATAGGGATTAGACTTCATGGGGCCATTCCCAAAGTCTAATGGGAAAGAATATGTCCTCGTAGCAGTAGATTACGTCTCCAGATGGGTTGAAGCCCAAACATTTCCAACCAATGATGCCAAAGTCATCACCAACTTCCTGAAGAGACTCTGCTACCGATTTAGAGCTCCCCGCGCTATAATAAGTGATAGAGGTACACACTTCTGCAATACTCAATTTATGAAGGTGATGCAGCAATACGGAGTTACCCACAAGATGTCCACTGCCTATCATCCGCAGACTAACGGACAAGCAGAGGTCACGAACAGAGCACTCAAAAGAATCCTAGAACGAACTGTCGGCCATCATGGTAAATGGGCCAAGAAACTAGACGATGCTCTGTGGGCATTCTGGACTGCTTACAAGAATCCTCTAGGGACTACACCCTACCGCATGATCTATGGAAAAGCCTGTCACCTTCCGCTGGAACTTGAATATAAAGCTCTCTGGGCGCTGAAGACCCGCAACCTCGATCCCTCAGTTACCGCTAAGCATCAGAAGATGCAGATGAACGAACTCGCCGAATTAAGAGACCAAGCATATGAAACGTCATACATCTACAAGGAACAAACGAAGCTTACACATGGCGCAAAATTGATTCCTACAAAGTTTGCTCCTGGAGATAAAGTTCTGCTCTTTAATTCTCGGTTCAAGAAGTTCGCTGGAAAATTTAGATCAAGATGGAGTGGCCCATACAAAGTTATACATGCTTTTCCACACGGAGCTGTGGAATTAGAAGGACCTACTGGCAACTTCAAAGTCAACGGCCATCGGCTAAAAGCTTATCTAGAAGACCACGATAAGGAGGAGCACATCTTCTCCTTTGATCCATTCTGAAGATCTGGCAAAGAAAAGTCGAGCTGTAACGACGTGATAAACAAAGCGCTCTTGGGAGGCACCCCTTGCTTATCCTTTTTATTTTTATTTCAATTATTTTCAATCTGAAAATATTATCTCTGTGTACTAACAACTAAGCGCTATACTTGCGCTTAGTACTTACAAGTTTGTTGAATGTGTTCAGTCAAAAATGCCAAGTTCTGGAACTTCAGTTTACATCCCAGTTCGTAGGAGGAGGACTCCTAGAGTTTACTCATCCGGTGTAACGACCCGACAAAATCGTCATTGACGGCGCCATTAACTTTGGTCCCGTTACATGGTCATAGTCCCTAAATGAGACGCGTTTGACCAAAATTATGTCGCATTCATTTGAAACGTGTGACTTGCAAAGTTTTGAGTTTTCAAACAGTTTGACAACGAGTTAAGTTTACAAAAGTTGATAAGTATAAATGAAATAATTTGCGACATAATATAAGTTGTAAATCTCGAATGCTATCAATAGCTTATGTATGTATGTATGCTTAACCCCAAGCAAGTAAATCAAGTGTATGCATGTATGCTTGACTCCAAGCATGTATAAGTGTACGCGGAAGCATGTATCAAGTAGTCAAGTATGAACCTGAGAAACATATAGAAAACTGTCAACGAAAAACGTTGGTGAAATCATAGGTGTATTTGTAAAGTATGTTTTTGAACCACAAGATTTAGTATAAATTGATTATTAAGCGTATACATCTCAAAAGATGTTATTTGTATCACGAGCACCCAATTACCAAAGCTTAACTGAATCTTACCTCTGCATAATAGTGTTAGAACCTACACTATATCCCAAAAATACGTTTCATTCATCCGAATGAGGGTTCGTCAAACCCGTATGGCCACACAACATAAGTTCACGCTTACACCCTACAAGTGTAACTGATGATAATTGGACTTGAGGATTTTTGTTCTAACTCGTATGTATCTTTGCTTTCGTATTTGTGTTCAAAGTATAAAAGTATAAACCGTATAAAATGTATACAAAGTATATGTTTCTCAGCCCACGATTTAAAAGTATAAAAGTTATTGAAAAGGTGGGACTATGATCTCACCTCGAGTGCACGAGTATAAAGGTACTTCACAAAGTAAACGTGTGCATGAAAGTTGTTTAGCCTTGATCTAAACAAGTAAGTTGTATCAATTACCGGTTACGACACAAGGTCGGGCGAAATGTGTTCAATTAGTCCTATGGCTCGTTACGACTCGATTATATAGCATGTGAGTCACGTTGTCAAGTTTCATGCAAGAATCAAGTATAAAAGAAGATTAGAACGATTGCATAAGTGTTTGGTTAAGTTTGAATAAAAGTCAAACTTTGGTCAAAGTCAACAACAAAGTCAATGTGTTCGAGTTGGGTCTCGGACAATTTTTCTAAGCTTAGAAGTCATATATAAGCATGTTGGCCAAGTTTCATGTCAATCGGAGTTGCATAGCATAGATAGAATTTTACGAAAATTGGTAATTTTGGATAGCCCACTTTCCAAGCTTTAAGCCGCGCCGTGGCTAGAGGAGCCGCGCCGCGGCATAACACTAGAAAAAAATGCTTGGCTGTTTCATGTATATGCTCTAACCAAACTTCAAATAAACAAAACTTATGAACCGTAAACATTCAAAACACGTATCTTATATCGTTGGAAAGGTAATTTAACGAGGAATACAACTAAATACATTTCATCAATCAAATCCATCATTAAAAATAGTGAAAACCTCGCCGAAAGATCATTATTTAACGTTTCAAGCTCAAAAATGCAAATGGTGATCCGGGAATCCAATTTACACATACGATATGCCGTTTCGAAGGTAATTAAACATACATTGAAACTAAACACTTACTAACAATATTTCATAGCATTTAATGCATCAAAATTCATATTCAAGGTTACTAAACCCTAACCAAAAGTCATGAATTCAACAATTTTTGTTTATGAAGTTTTTCTAAGTCAACCAACATACCAAAACGAAGCTAATGATGCTAGTAACACACTTGATACATGAACTTAAATATTTAATCAATATTTAATCACCCAAAATCAAAGATTAAGCACACCCATTTCAAGTTCATGCTAGTTTATGCAAAACAACAAGATCGAGCAAATAAATCACATATTCATGCTAGAATCGAGCCATAGACACTAATTAACACCATTTCAAGTCTATAAAATAAATTAGAGAAATTTAGAGTTTTAGAAATGTTACCCAAATGAGATGAAATTGGTATCAAGTTGTGGAGGATGAAGAGAGGATTCCAAAAGTATAAATCGTTTTGATGTTTGATTGCTAGATTGGAAATGGATGATCAATCTTTGCTTATGAAGAAATGAGAGAAAAAGTAGAAGTATCAAAAATGGTGGGGAGGTGGAAATGAGTGGTGGGGAGGCGGTGACTAGTTCAACTAGTTGCCACTTTGGCCCAATGGCGAATTTATTCCCTCGAGTTTAAAAGCGGGTGCGTGAATTAACCGAACGAATTATTTTAAAAACGCAAATTAACGAGAGATGTTATAATTAAATAAAGGGAATATTAAAAATGTTAGTTAACGAAAGATACGAATTTAGATAACGAAAGATATTATCTAAAAAAAAAGACGGGCGTTAAAATAAATTAACGGAAAAAGGCGGGATGTTACATTACCTACACCTTAAAAGAAATTTCGTCCCGAAATTTAGTTGGAAGTAGTAGTCGTTGCTTCTTCCTCGAGATCTTGCGTTGCAAATTCTATGAATAGGTGAAGGTACTTCCTTGGCCATTTCAACGAACTTTGATAGTCGGGATCTTTACGTTGTTTTAGAGTTTAGTTTCACGATTCACAATTTCAACCGATTATCCTAGGAAGTGAAGTTTGTCATCGATAGTATGTTCATCAAAATTAATAATAAGTTCTTGTTCGGCAAGACACTTCTTTAAGTTTGATACATGGTATGTAGAATTAATGTAATTCGACCGAGTTGGAAGTTCAAAACGGTAAGCAACGGGTCCAATACGCCCCAAGATTTCAAAAAGGATTAATGTATCGCGGATTTAGCTTTTTGCGTTTCCCGAAACGGATTACACCTTTACAAGGTGCGACTTTTTACGTTACGCGGTTACCCACTTGGAATTCGAAAGGTTTACGTCTAACATCGGCGTAGCTCTTTTGGCGACTACGAGCCGTCTTAAGTCTTTCTTGGATTTGAACGATCTCTCGGTTGTTTCATGAATGAGTTCGGGTCCGGTGGTTTGATTATCATTTACTTCGGTTCAACAATTAAGAAAACGACAATTGCGACTATATGAGTTTTTGAAAGGTGTGGCGTTAATACTCAAATGAAAACTATTGTAGTACTAGAATTCGACTAAAGGCAAATACTTTTCTCAAGTAAATTTGAAGTTGATAACACAAATTTGCATTATGGTTTTCGAGGTTTGAATCGTACATTTGATTTGTTCGTCAGTTTGTGGGTGGTACGCGGTACCCATGTCTAAACGTGGTCCCAAGGCTTTTTGTAAGACACTCCAAAAATGTAGAAGTGAAACGAGAATCTCGATCCGAGACGAGGTACATTTCTTTAAGATATATTTGAACAATTTATTAGGACTTGAAAACGTTTGTTAGAACAAGTTTCTTATCGGTTTTTGAAAACGTTCGTTAGGACTATTCACCCCCGTGGTGAATACTAGTATAACGTGAAGAGTCTCTCTCTCTCTCTCTCTCTCTCCGTTGAGAATTTAGATAAAGGTTTTCCTTACACGGAAGTGCGAGTGTAATGCGAGAGAAATTTCCGCCTCGATGTGAGCATAACAAGCATATTGTAGTTCGTCGGTAAAACTGTGCGAAATCGAGATAGTATACACGTGTAACATATGTTTTGAAGCTGAAAGAATTGGTCATTCATTTGGAAGCGTAAATATGATTCGGAAATAATCGAAGGTGTGTCCTTGGTATGGTCGTTATCTATACTCTCAGAGTTTTCGGATATCCAACAAGAAAAATAAAGTCATATACATGGCACATGATGGTGATTAGGTTGATCGAGTCCAACCACCATCACGTGTCATTAGAACTTTGGTATGACTTACCGTAATATAACCACGTTGATCGAGTGTTGTTATATTACGCTAACTCGTACCTCCATTCACACATCACTCCATAGATTCAAGTTCGTGTAATCATGAAGATTTAAAATGAACAAAGTATAGCGACATCTCTAACGTGACTCGTATTGAATTGAAAGAATTAGTGCAACTCTGAAGATGCGTTTCCCGAGGGAAGTGTATAACTGGTTGTTCACGTCAATGCGGTTCAAGTCAAACAATAATGTCTTTAGGTACGAAAAGAGCAACGAATTATGATAACGAGTAGTGCGCAACTGTAGTGATAAGTATTGATGACGATTATCTCCTAGAGTATTGGTGGTAGTAACAAGAAGTGGTAGATAGTGAAGAACACCGGTGTAACATCGGTAGTGGCTAGTGATTGCCATAGTGGTGGTAACTTTATAGTACTTGTGGATAGTAAGCTGGGACGGTGGTGAATAACAACCTGGGAGACAAAGTTTCCAAACTAGTGTAACGAATGAAGTCGTCGTCATCCTTACGCGTACGAATCGAGAATTTACATGTGTTATCAGAAAGTGGCAGAGTACGAGTTCACCTGATGAAAATTTGGTACCATTCAGAAGTTCACCTAATAAAGATTCAAGTATAAATGGACAAGTATTCAAGTAAGTGCTATCTATAGCAAATGCAAGTTAGGATGCAATGATTAACTATCCGGTTGTAGTCTTGATTCACTAATGCATCCTAACGACTTTGTCAGACACACTAATGCACATCCTAGTTCCCTACAACCAACGCTCTGATACCATCTGTAACGACCCGACAAAATCGTCATTGACGGCACCGTTAACTTAGGTCCCGTTACGTGGTCATAGTCCCTAAATGAGACGCGTTTGACCAAAATTATGTCGCTTTCATTTGAACGTGTGACTTGCAAAGTTTTGAGTTTCCAAACAGTTCGACAACGAGTTAAGTTTGAAAAAGTTGATAAGTATAAATGAAATAATTTTTGACATAATATAAGTTGTAAATCTCGAAAGCTATCAATAGCGTATGTATGTATGTATGCTTGACCTCAAGCAAGTAAATCAAGTGTATGCATGTATGCTTGACTCCAATCATGTATAAGTGTACGCGGAAGCATGTATCAAGTAGCCAAGTATGAACATGAGAAACATATAGAAAACTGTCAACGAAAAACGTTGGTGAAATCATAGGTGTATTTGTAAAGTATGTTTTTGAACCACAAGATTTAGTATAAATTGATTATCAAGCGTATACATCGCAAAAGATGTTATTTGTATCACGAGCACCCAATTACCAAAGCTTAAATGAATCTTACCTCTGCATAATAGTGTTAGAACCTATACTGTATCCCAAAAATACGTTTCATTCATCCGAATGAGGATTCGTCAAACCCGTATGGCCACACAACATAAGTTCACGCTTACACCCTACAAGTGTAACTGATGATAATTGGACTTGAGGATTTTTGTTCTAACTCGTATCTATCTTTGCTTTCGTATTTGTGTTCAAAGTATAAAAGTATAAACCGTATAAAATGTATACAAAGTATATGTTTCTCAGCTCACGATTTAAAAGTATAAAAGTTATTGAAAAGGTGGGACTATGATCTCACCTCGAGTGCACGAGTATAAAGGTACTTCACAAAGTAAACGTGTGCATGAAAGTTGTTTAGCCTTGATCTAAACAAGTAAGTTGTATCAATTACCAGTTACGACACAAGGTCGGGCGAAATGTGTTCAATTAGTCCTATAGCTCGTTACGACTCGATTATATAGCATGTGAGTCATGTTGTCAAGTTTCATGCAAGAATCAAGTATAAAAGAAGATTAGAATGATTGCATAAGTGTTTGGTTAAGTTTGACTAAAATTCAAACTTTGGTCAAAGTAAACGACAAAGTCAATGTGTTCGGGTTGGGTCTCGGACA
Source organism: Rutidosis leptorrhynchoides (assembly GCF_046630445.1). Taxonomy (NCBI): domain Eukaryota; kingdom Viridiplantae; phylum Streptophyta; class Magnoliopsida; order Asterales; family Asteraceae; genus Rutidosis; species Rutidosis leptorrhynchoides. Next base: position 249,674,952 of record NC_092341.1, read on the forward strand.
ATTTTTCTAAGCTTAGAAGTCATATATAAGCATGTTGGCCAAGTTTCATGTCAATCGGAGTTGCATAGCATAGTTATAATTTTACGAAAATTGGTAATTTTGGATAGCCCACTTTCCAAACTTTAAGCCGTGCCGTGGCTAGAGGAGCCGCGCCGCGGCATAACACTAGAAAAAAATGCTGGGCTGTTTCATGTATATGCTCTAACCAAACTTCAAATAAACATAACTTATGAACCGTAAATATTCAAAAAACGTATCTTATATCATTGGAAAGGTAATTTAACGAGGAATACAACTAAATACATTTCATCAATCAAATCCATCATTAAAAATAGTGAAAACCTCGCCGAATGATCATTATTTAACGTTTCAAGCTCAAAAATGCAAATGGTGATCCGGGAATCCAATTTACACATACGATATGCCGTTTCGAAGGTAATTAAATATATATTGCAACTAAACACTTACTAATAACATTTCATAGCATTCAATGCATCAAAATTCATATTCAAGGTTACTAAACCCTAACCAAAAATCATGAATTCAACAATTTTTGTTTATGAAGTTTTTCTAAGTCAACCAACATACCAAAACGAAGCTAATGATGCTAGTAACACACTTGATACATGAACTTAAATATTTAATCAACATTTAATCACCCAAAATCAAAGATTAAGCACACCCATTTCAAGTTCATGCTAGTTTATGCAAAACAACAAGATCGAGCAAATAAATCACATATTCATGCTAGACTCGAGCCATAGACACTAATTAACACCATTTCAAGTCTATAAAACGAATTAGCAAAATTTAGAGTTTTAGAAATGTTACCCAAACGAGATGAAATTGGTATCAAGTTGTAGAGGATGAAGAGAGGATTCCAAAAGTACAAATCGTTTTGATGTTTGATTGCTAGATTGGAAATGGATGATGAATATTTGCTTATGAAGAAATGAGAGAAAAAGTAGAAGTATCAAAAATGGTGGGGAGGTGGAAATGAGTAGTGGGGAGGCGGTGACTAGTTCAACTAGTTTCCACTTTGGCCCAATGGCGAATTTAGTCCCTCGAGTTTAAAATTGGGTGCGTGAATTAACCAAACGAATTATTTTAAAAATGCAAATTAACGAGAGATGTTATAATCAAATAATGGGAATATTAAGAACGTTAGTTAACGAAAGATACGAATTTAGATAACGAAAGATATTATCTAAAAAATAAGACGGGAGTTAAAATAAATTAACGAAAAAAGGCGAGATGTTACATTACCTATACCTTAAAAGAAATTTCGTCCCGAAATTTAGTTGGAAGTAGTAGTCGTTGTTTCTTCCTCGAGATCTTGCGTTGCAAATTCTACGAATAGGTGAAGGTACTTCCTTGGGCATTTCAACGAACTTTGATAGTCGAGATCTTTACGTTGTTTTAAAGTTTGGTTTCACGATTCATAATTTCAACCGGTTCTCCTAGGAAGTGAAGTTTGTCATCGATAGTATGTTCATCAAAAGGAATAACAAGTTCTTGTTCGGCAAGACACTTCTTTAAGTTTGATACATGGTATGTAGAATTAACGGAATTCGAACGAGTTAGAAGTTCGAAACGGTAAGCAACGGTTCCAATACGCCCCAAGATTTTAAAAGGATTAATGTATCCCGGATTTAGCTTTCTGTGTTTCCCGAAACGGATTACACCTTTCCAAGGTGCGACTTTTAACGTTACGCGGTTACCCATTTGGAATTCGAAAGGTTTACATCTAACATCGGCGTAGCTCTTTTGGCGACTACGGCCCATTTTGAGTCTTTCTTAGATTTGAACGATCTCTCAGTTATTTCATGAATGAGTTCGGGTCCGGTGGTTTGATTATCATTTACTTCGGTTCAACAATTAAGAAAACGACAATTGCGGCTATATGAGTTTTCGAAAGGTGTGGCGTTAATACTCGAATGAAAACTATTGTAGTACTAGAATTCGACTAAAGGCAAATACTTTTCTCAAGTAAATTTGAAGTTGATAACACAAATTTGCATTATGGTTTCCGAGGTTTGAATCGTACATTTGCTTTGTTCGTCGTTTTGCGGGTGGTACGCGGTACCCATGTCTAAACGTGGTCCCAAGGCTTTTTGTAAGGCACTCCAAAAATGTAGAAGTGAAACGAGAATCTCGATCCGAGACGAGGTACATTTCTTTAAGATATATTTGAACAATTTGTTAGGACTTGAAAATGTTTGTTAGAACAAGTTTCTTATCGGTTTTTGAAAACGTTTGTTAGGACTATTCACCCCCGTGGTGAATACTAGTATAACGTGAAGAGTCTCTCTCTCCGTTGAGAATTTAGATAAAGGTTTTCCTTACACGGAAGTGCGAGTGTAATGCGAGATAAATTTCTACCTCGATGTGAGCATAACAAGCATATTGTAGTTCGTCGGTAAAACTGTGCGAAAACGAGATAGTATACACGTGTAACATATGTTTTGAAGCTGAAAGAATTGGTCGTTCATTCAGAAGCATAAATATGATTCGATAATAATCGAAGGTGTGTCCTTGGTGTGGTCGTTATCAATACTCTCGGAGTTTTCGGATATCCAACAAGAAAAATAAAGTCATGTACATGGCACATGATGGTGATTAGGTTGATCGAGTCCAATCACCATCACATGTCATTAGAACTTTGGTATGACTTATCGTAATATAACCACGTTGATCGAGTGTCGTTATATTACGCTAACTCGTACCTCCATTCCCACATCACTCTATAGATTCTAGTTCGTGTAATCGTGAAGATTTAAAATGAACAAAGTATCGCGACATCTCTAACGTGACTCGTATTGAATCGAAAGAATTAGTTCAACTCTGAAGATGCGTTTCCCGAGGGAAGTGTATAACTGGTTTTTCACGTCAATGCGGTTCAAGTCAAACAATAATGTCTTTAGGTACAAAATGAGCAACGAATTATGATAACGAGTAGTGCGCAACCGTAGTGATAAGTATTGATGACGATACTCTCCTAGAGTATTGGTGGTAGTAACAAGAAGTGGTAGATAGTGAAGAACACCAGTGTAACATCGGTAGTGGCTAGTGATTACCTTAGTGGTGGTAACTTTATAGTACTTGTGGATAGTAAGCTGGGACGGTGGTGAATAACAACCTGGGAGACAAAGTTCCTGAACTAGTGTAACGAATGAAGTCGTCGTCATCCTTACGCGTACGAATCTTGAATTTACGTGTGTTATCAAAAATTGGCAGAGTACGAGTTCGCCTGAAGAAAATTTGGTACCATTAAGAAGTTCACCTAATAAAGATTCAAGTATAAATGCACAAGTAGTCAAGTAAGTGCTATCTATAGCAAATGCAAGTTAGGATGCAATGATTAACTATCCGGTTGTAGTCTTGATTCACTAATGCGTCCTAACGACTCTGTCAGGCACACTAATGCACATCCTAGTTCCCTACAACCAACGCTCTGATACCATCTGTAACGACCCGACAAAATCATCATTGACAGCGCCGTTAACTTAGGTCCCGTTACGTGGTCATAGTTCCTAAATGAGACGCGTATGTATGTATGTATGTATGTATGTATGTATGTATGTATGTATGTATATATGCTTGACCCCAAGGAAGTAAATCAACTGTATGCATGTATGCTTGACTCCAAGCAAGTATAAGTGTACGCGGAAGCATGTATCAAGTAGCCAAGTATGAACCTGAGAAACATATAGAAAACTGTCAACGAAAACGTTGGTGAAATCATAGGTGTATTTGTAAAGTATGTTTTTGAACCACAAGATTTAGTATAAATTGATTATCAAGCGTATACATCTCAAAAGATGTTATTTGTATCACGAGCACTCAATTACCAAAGCTTAAATGAATCTTACCTCTGCATAATAGTGTTAGAACCTATACTGTATCCCAAAAATACGTTTCATTCATCCGAATGAGGATTCGTCAAACCCGTATGGCCACACAACATAAGTTCACGCTTACACCCTACAAGTGTAACTGATGATAATTGGACTTGAGGATTTTTGTTCTAACTCGTATGTATCTTTGCTTTCATATTTGTGTTCAAAGTATAAAAGTATAAACCGTATAAAATGTATACAAAGTATATGTTTCTCAGCCCACGATTTAAAAGTATAAAAGTTATTGAAAAGGTGGGACTATGATTTCACCTCGAGTGCACGAGTATAAAGGTACTTCACAAAGTAAACGTGTGCATGAAAGTTGTTTAGCCTTGATCTAAACAAGTAAGTTGTATCAATTATTAGTTACGACACAAGGTCGGGCGAAATGTGTTCAATTAGTCCTATGGCCCGTTACGACTCGATTATATAGCATGTGAGTCACGTTATCAAGTTTCATGCAAGAATCAAGTATAAAAGAAGATTAGAACGATTGCATAAGTGTTTGGTTAAGTTTGACTAAAAGTCAAACTTTGGTCAAAGTCAACGACAAAGTCAATGTGTTCGGGTTGGGTCTCGGACAATTTTTCTAAGCTTAGAAGTCATATATAAGCATGTTGGCCAAGTTTCATGTCAATCGGAGTTGCATAGCATAGTTAGAATTTTACGAAAATTGGTAATTTTGGATAGCCCACTTTCCAAACCTTAAGCCGTGCCGTGGCTAGAGGAGCCGCGCCGCGGCATAACACTAGAAAAAAATGCTGGGCTGTTTCATGTATATGCTCTAACCAAACTTCAAATAAACATAACTTATGAACCGTAAACATTCAAAACACGTATCTTATATCGTTGGAAAGGTAATTTAACGATGAATACAACTAAATACATTTCATCAATCAAATCCATCATTAAAAACCGTGAAAACCTCGCCGAATGATCATTATTTAACGTTTCAAGCTCAAAAATGCAAATGGTGATCCGGGAATCCAATTTACACATACGATATGCCGTTTCGAAGGTAATTAAATATACATTGCAACTAAACACTTACTAATAACATTTCATAGCATTCAATGCATCAAAATTCATATTCAAGGTTACTAAACCCTAACCAAAAATCATGAATTTAACAATTTTTGTTTATGAAGTTTTTCTAAGTCAACCAACATACCAAAACGAAGCTAATAATGCTAGTAACACACTTGATACATGAACTTAAATATTTAATCAACATTTAATCACCCAAAATCAAAGATTAAGCACACCCATTTCAAGTTCATGCTAGTTTATGCAAAACAACAAGATCGAGAAAATAAATCACATATTCATGCTAGACTCGAGCCATAGACACTAATTAACACCATTTCAAGTCTATAAAATGAATTAGCGAAATTTAGAGTTTTAGAAATGTTACCCAAACGAGATGAAATTGGTAACAAGTTGTAGAGGATGAAGAGAGGATTCCAAAAGTACAAATCGTTTTGATGTTTGATTGCTAGATTGAAAATGGATGATGAATCTTTGCTTATGAAGAAATGAGAGAAAAAGTAGAAGTATCAAAAATGGTGGGGAGGTGGAAATGAGTGGTGGGGAGGTGGTGACTAGTTCAACTAGTTGCCACTTTGGCCCAATGGCGAATTTAGTCCCTCGAGTTTAAAAGCGGGTGCGTAAATTAACCGAACGAATTATTTTAAAAATGCAAATTAATGAGAGATGTTATAATTAAATAACGGGAATATTAAGAACGTTAGTTAACGAAAGATACGAATTTAGATAACGAAAGATATTATCAAAAAAAAAAAAAAAGACGGGCGTTAAAATAAATTAACGGAAAAAGGCGGGATGTTAATATATATATATATATATGAATGTATAGGTCGATGCATCTGCACATGTTAATATATGTATGTCACATTTGTCAAAAAGTAAACAGAAATATATATATATATATATATATATATATATATATATATATATATATATATATATATATATTAATATTACAATCGTGTATGAATAAGATAAAGAATTCATTGAATGGACTCAACCATCTTACTCTTGAATTTTTATTACCGACGATTTTATTAGGAATATTATATCGTGGTCCGTTATAAGTCAGTGGCTGATAAAAAGTACTCAGATAAATCTTAAATTTTTATATTAAATTCCTTTATTTATTTTGGTCACTAAATGCTTGCAATCATTCATAAAAAGTTGAGCGATCTTTAGTGCTCAATCTCAAGTAAAATGTACGAAGTGTTAGAACTCAACTTTAGATTTTTAAATATATTTTTAGCAACTCTAAAATTTATATAACATAATTATAGACCAACATTTATTATTAAATTTTCATAATCTCGTATTTTAACTTGTTTAATATCAATCGAATGACAACCGAGTGCTACAATTATCTAATTTTTATTATTAATATAGCTTATTAATATATATAAATACATTTAAATTATGATATCATATATTACTTTATTTTACATAATTAATTCAAATAACTAAATTTTGTAATATTACAAATTACCATTATATAATATATATTTAAATACATACATTTCTATTTACAAATAAATGTTCGTGAATCCTCGGGTACAGTCGAAGGTCAAATGCATTCATGAAAATAGTTCAAGATTTTTGAGACTCAACCTAACAGACTTTGCTTATCGTGTCGGAACATATAAATATTAAGTTTAAATTTGGTCGGAAATTTCCGGGTCGTCACAAGCATGGGGTTATGATGATGATGATAAAGTTGATAATTACTGCCACTAGTCATTCTTTTTATTCTATTTCTTTTATATTTTAACACCTCGAAAACAAACCACTTCAATTAATTTTGGGCCGTGAGCTTTATGTTTATGTGGGTCGATAGTTATACACTTGGTGGGCCATTTATATTTAAGTGATTTTGCAATATGGATATTTAGTTGTTGAGCCGTTGGATTACTGCTATTGTGATCTTGTTTCTATCCAAAACACAACCAAAACATTACTGCTCAAATTTTTATTTTATTTTGATACGGGATGATGACTGTGATTATTGGATGATGATGTATAAAGATGGTAGCAATAAGAAGATGAAGATGATATACATGATTATGTGATATGATTATGAAGAATTCGTGATATTTATGATGATTATGAATCACGATATACACGATGATGGAAGTGATGGAAAATCATGTGTACTTTTACCAAAATAGATTAACGCAGAGGATAGTTAAAATAATAATCTTTTATTATTTTATGAACAAAATTTAACAAGATTAAATTTTCACTTATTTAATGAAACATGCACACGATTAGTCTTTCCCAATGATCCAGTTACATCATAATAAAACAAAAGAGGAGTTAACGATATACCTTTCTTAAAGAATTGATGAGATGGAGAGAAACTTACGATCAAAAGTATGACCGTCTCTTTGGATAGTCCACACTACACTTCAAACAACCGTCAATGGATGCTAGTCCAAACCCAAGTAATATTAATCAACCTTTGGTTAATATTATGAAATCAAAATATGTAATATGTGTTTTTTTAGTTCACTGAAGGAATACGATATGAACTAATTTGGTGCAATATATAAAGATATTTTTTTCAAAACACCCGTGAACCTTTTTGAAAAATTCGTGAATCCAAATTAGAACGAATATATATCATAAAGTCATATTTCTCAAATACTTCAGGGGTATGTTATGTAACTTATAATTAATAATTTCTATCATGTCGCTTTCATGTGCATAGTAAATTAATTAATTTCGATTCATTTACTATTCATATGAATAGTAAATGAATTAATTTCGATTTACTATTTTTGTTACTTGAATAATATATATACATCATATATATATATTTTATTTGACGTCTCGGTGTATATACGTGTGTGACCCCGAAGGCTCAAATGAGGTTGACCATATAGTTATATGTTGTACCTTGCACATTAATCCTACAGACTCCCACTTGTGCATGGCACAACACCAAGTAACTATACAAACAATGGTAAGCGTCTAGCAACATGTCATTGTCCCCAAATTCATGTGAGGGTAGTTTCTCGAAACTTTTTATGGTAAGTTTTAAATGTCATTCGTCCTTTTATTTCAGATACTTTAGTTAAACTTGAGATATGGATCATCGATCATTCTCATTTGTTTTACAATTTTGTTTCTCGATCTTAGAACTAAATTAGATTACCAAACTAATTAAGTATCATCTTAATTACATTTGGGTGCGGCCACACAATTATCTTATTCATTCATCGAGGAGCTCAAAAAGTATCTAACTCCAAACATTTTAGAGGAACAAATCCTATATTGCATACACGTGTCTATCACTAGCTTTACCTTATACCCAATAATGACCTTTATAACAGCCTTATTCAGGACAGCATTTAACCATATCAAAGTACAATGTTCCACACATCAAAACTGGCGTGCATCTCAAGTCTAAGGACATAAAAATATAATTACTAAAAGATTCACTACTGACTACAATCCATGTAGTGACATCTCATGTTTGGGTCATTCCAATATTCATCATCAATGAATACATATGAATTTTGGTCTCAATAAGTTAACTATTCATCATCAATGAATATAACCAAAAATTCATATTAATCTTAATTCATGTTATTCCCATAACATAACCGATTATGGAGATTTTGAATAATCAACAATTATTCATGGATTAAACATGCTAATATAGAACACAGTGATATAAATGAAACTGATCATACCAACTATATATCAATTCATTAAGATAAAACTGCTTAATGTTCCAAAAATATCCAAATACTAAATTACAATTTAAAAATATCGGCAGCATAACGAAGTCCAATACTACTAGCATGATCATCATGCTTGTTGTGTGTCACGGGCTTCGTGAATGGGTCAGCCACATTATCATCTGTATGAACCTTAAGAATACTAATATCATTCCTCTCAACGACTTCTTGAATGTAGTCAAACTTTCGAAGAATGTGTCTGCTACCTTTACGTACACGTGATTCTTTCGCAAGTATAATAGTACTTGAATTATCACAGTACATTTCTATAGGGGATTCAATGCTGGGAACTACTCCGAGTTCAGCAATAAACTTCCTAATCCAGACAACTTCTTGAGCAGCTTCTGAGGCAACAACGTATTCTGCTTCCATTGTAGACTGTGCAACTGTGCTCTGCTTTGAGCTTCTCCAATCAACTACCCCGCCATTCATGACAAAGACATAGCCCGACTGGGATCGAGAATCATCTCGATCAGTTTGGAAACTAGCATCTGTATAACATCTAATACTCAACTCTTCTTCCAAACCACCGTAAACCAAGAACATATCTTTAGTTCTCCGCAAATATTTAAGAATGCTCTTAACAGCAATCCAATGTTCTTCACCTGGATTCTGTTGATAACGACTCGTCAAACTCAAAGCTAACGAGACATCAGGTCTAGTACATAACAAGGCATACATAATAGATCCTATAGCCAAAGCATACGGAACACATTTCATTCGTCTTATCTCATCAAGTGTGATAGGACTTTGAGACTTGCTCAAGGTTATGCCCTTTTGCATGGGCAATGCTCCGCGCTTGGAGTTTTGCATGTTAAATCTTCGCAAGATTTTGTCAATATATGTACTTTGACTCAAACCAATAAGCCTTTTGGATCTATTTCTATAGATCCTGATTCCTAGAATATACTTAGCTTCTCCAAGATCTTTCATGGCAATACATTTTCCAAGCCAAGATTTGACATCTTGCATAGTTGAAATGTCATTTCCAATAAGTAGTATGTCATCAACATACACGATTAAGAAGACAACTTTGCTCCCACTAGCTCTAATGTAAACACAGAGCTCATCTTGGTTTTGAGAAAAACCAAACTCTTTGATTTTCTGATCAAACTTAAGATTCCAGCTCCTAGATGCTTGCTTTAATCCATAAATAGATTTTAGAAGCTTGCATACTTTAGTAGGATGCTTAGGATTCACAAACCCTTTCGGCTGAACCATATATACGTCCTCGCTTAGGTCGCCATTTAGGAAAGCAGTTTTGACATCCATTTGCCATATTTCATAATCATGAAAAGCAGCTATGGCAATAAGTATCCTAATTGATTTAATGCTCACGACTATGAAAAAGTTTCCTCATAATCAATTCCTTGTGTTTGAGTATAACCTTTTGCCATCAACCGAGCCTTAAAAGTATTTACATTACCGTCCATGTCAGCCTTCTTCTTAAAGACCCATTTACACCCCACTGTCTTGCAATTGGGTGGAAGATCAATCAAGTCTCATACTTGATTATCTTTCATGGACTGCATCTCTGCCTTTATAGCATCTCCCCATTTGTCAGATTTTGGATCTGAAATGCCTTCACCATAGCTAGAGGGTTCATCATAATCCCCTAGATGAGGTTCATTTGAATTAATCAGAAGATTTAACCTCTCAGGTTGATGAAGAGTTATACTAGATCTACGAAGTATAGGTGCAACACGTTCGGGCTCACCAACAGTGTGTTCAGCTTCAACGTGCCGTTGGCTAGTGCCTTCAGAAGGTATGTTACTTTGTGATTCTTGAATTTCTTCAAGATCTACTTTACTCCCACTGACTTCTTGTAAGAGAAGATCTCTTTCAAAGAATTCAGCAAATCGAGCAGTAAACACTTTGTTTTCAGCTTGGTAGTAAAAGTAGTAACCCATTGTTTCCTTTGGGTATCCTAAAAAGTGACATTTGACACCTTTGGTTCTAACTTGTTTGAAGTGTCACGTTTCACATACGCTTCACAAGCCCAGACTTTCAAATAAGACAACTTAGGACTCCTTCCATGCCATAATTCATATGGTTTCTTTTCTACCTTCTTGGTTGGAACCATATTGAGTATGCGTGCAGCAGACTCTAATGCATAACCCCAAAAAGACATCGTCAGAGTAGTTAGACTCATCATAGATCGAACCATATCAAGTAATGTTCAATTCCTCCTCTCTGACACACCATTGTGTTGTGGTGTGTAAGGTGGAGTGAACTGTGAGACAATCCCACGATTCTTCAGGTGGTCCAAAAACTCTTGACTCATATATTCCCCTCCCCGATCAGAGCCCAGGGCTTTAATGGTCTTTCCAAGTTGATTCTTTACTTCATTTTGGAAGATTTTGAATGTTTCAAAAACTTCATGTTTATGTTTCAGCAAGTAAACATAACCATATCTACTATAATCATCAGTAAATGTAACGAAGTATGATTCACCATTTCTAGACATAGTTCTAAAAGGGCCACATACATCAGTATGTATTTGAAAGGACCCGTTCATATACATTATAAACGATTCACAATAGTTGATTACATCGCGAGGTATTTGACCTCTATGTGATACATTTTACAAACATTGCATTCGTTTTTAAAAGACAAACTTTCTTTACAACGAAAGTTGATGGCATGCATACCATTTCATAATACATCCAACTATAATTGACTTAATAATAATCTTGATGAACTCAATGACTCGAATACAACGCCTTTCGAAATATGACATGAATGACTCCAAGTAATATCCTTAAAATGAGCTAATGCACAGCGGAAGATTTCTTTCAAACCTGAGAATAAACATGCTTTAAAGTGTCAACCAAAAGGTTGTTGAGTTCATAGGTTTATCATAAACAATAAAATTCAGTACTTTTGATAGACCACAAGATTTAAATGTGCATGGTACAAATGGGCCCGAATCCTATACCCCCATGTAATGTACATGCGATATCTTTTAAATACAGTACACCTCTCCCGTGTACGCAACCATTTTCATAAATCTTAGTAACCGTACACATATCTCGTGTACAAAAATGTAATACACATAACCTGTGTATAAAAATCATTCTCTCGATCCATAACATTCACTTTGCTTTCATAGCTTGGCTTGGTAACTGACCTTAACATATAATGCGCATAAATAATATCCCCAGAACAGAACCTCTCGTCTGCATAATATATAAACTTCAAAGTACTAAAGCAGTTCAAATTCTCTGACTGGGCATGTCAAAGCCCATAGATCTATCTTTAGGATTCGCGTGAATTAGGGCCATACCCGATTCTAATTCTTAGGTTACCAAGCAATAATAATCAGGGGAAAAATATTCATATCAATTGGTGGCAATTATCATGTCCACATAATTCAATGGTGGCAATTATCATGTCCACATAATTCATTCAAGGAATGTTTTGCTTGTGTCTATCTCGTCAAACATTTAGAAAAGCATTTCATGTATTCGCAGTTCAAAATATATTTCAAAAGCATTTAATAAAGCAGTTGTAAAAGCAGCGCATGTATTCTCAGTCCCAAAAATGTAAAGAGTAAAAGGGAATCAAATGAACTCACCATACTGTATTTCGTAGTAAAAATACATATAACGTCATTTAACAAGTGCAAGGTTGGCCTCGGATTCACGAACGTATCAATATTGAGATTCAATATTGCAGGAAAGTACGTAGACGCAACAGAGATGATAATCACTAGATTGACCTCATGAGCATACCCATGAACCATACCCATCACCTCCATAGCTATAACCCATAATTTCCTTAGCTTCGACTCATTAAAAAAAACTATTTTGAAATCACTCGGACAGGACTCCGTCGTAATATTTTATGTATACTAATAATATCTTGAAATAATACAGAGAAAATATATATGTAGGGTGTGTTTGGACGAAAATAGCTGGAGCTAGAGCTTATAGCTGGAGCTGGAGCTGGAGCTTATGAGCAGGAGCTTATGAGCAGGAGCTGGAGCTTATTTTTAAAGGTGGTAGCTGGAGTTTATTATTTTTTATAAATGTTTGGTAAACTAGCTGGAACTTATTTTTCAGTTCATAAGCTCTACTTTTTTTCATAAGCTACTACAAGTAGCTTATTTTTTCAGAGCTTATGATTTTCATAAGCTCTACTTTTTTTATCTACCAAACGAAGTTTATGACTTGGAGCTTATTATAATCATAAGCTCAAGCTCTCATAAGCTTCCATAAGCTCCAATAAGCTACGCGCCAAACACACCCGTAAATCGATTGAGAGAGTTTAGAGAAATATATTTTCAAGTTTTTATGAAATAATGAAACCTATTGAATTCTATTTATAATACATTTTTGAATTATTAAAGTGAATTATCAAAGTATTAATTATTAAAGTGAATTATTAAAGTATGAATTATTAAAATGAATTATTAAAGTATGAATTATTAAAGTAAATTATTAAAGTATGAATTATTAAAGTGAATTATTAAAGTATGAATTATTAAAGTTAAAGTAAAGTAAAAGTAAAGTAAAGATAAATTTAAAGTATAGTAAAAGTATAAAAACTATGTACGTATAATACGCGTATTAATATATATAATATTAATTTAAATTGTTATATATATTTAATGAAATAAAATATAAATATCGTTATCTTTATTATGCTGGTTAAGTAATGAGTTGTCAAAAGTGATTCTAGATATTTATAAAAGTTATATACGTTTTAATAATAAAGTTCTTTTTAAACTGCAAACGTTTTTGTACATTTGAAACTATATCAAATAAATATGATAATTTTGTTTCCCAAAACTAAATATATTTAAGAATCATTTTGTTTAAAAGGTTAAAATAATGGAAATCTTTATATCATAAAATGTTTGTAGAAAAGTAGAATTATATATATTCATAATAGGTTTCAAGTTTTTAAATTACAGTCTGTTGGTGAAGCATGGGATAAAGTCCAAAGGTTAAATAAACGTATGAAATTATCTTAATGAAAAATGTCGAGTTACTTAACTTGTCGATATCAAAAATCTAAGTTATTTACACTCCACGTTCTTACTTTCATATTAAATAAATTGAAAGTTAACATAGTTATCTTATCAAGGTCACGAGAAAAATATTATAAAACATGATTTGGAAATTAAACAGGAATTTCCACTAACCCTTGTCCAGTTCCCGTTAATTGACACATTTGTTCTTACTTATAAATCATTTTACCATTTTTCGAATGCTGTCAAAAAGAATAGATTTCTTAAATCACAGTGGACCTCTCAACAGAGACTCGTAATCATAATTCAATGTATCTGATAATTCAATCATTTGATATTGTCTTTTAATTCCGTCGAAAATTATTTTAAATATATTTTGAAACAAATACGTTCATGTAAAGTATTATACGTCTAATACTTTGTTAACGTTTTCAAGTTATAATATATACACATATACTTATATAATCATATCCGTTCATATAATGGTTCGTGAATCATTGGAGTTTGGTCGAGGTTAAATGAATGTATGAACACAGTTTAAAATTCTTGAGATTTAAGTTAACAAACTTTGCTTATCGTGTCGGAAACATATAAAGATTAAAGTTTAAATTTGGTTGCAAATTTCCGGGTCGTCACAGTACCTACCCGTTAAAGAAATTTCGTCCTGAAATTTGATCGAGGTCGTCATGACTAACAGTAAGAATGTTATTATGACGAATGTAAGCTGATACATAGTTTTATCATGATTAAGAAATATGGATAAAATAATTCTATTTCTCGAAGCGTATGAGTGAAGCTTTCATAAAAAAAATGAAATGAGAAAATAGAGATTTGCCTTATCTTTTGATGTCATCACGGTTGATTTCCAGATTAAAGAAAATCTTTGCAATCTATATAGGATTTGATTTTTTGGCGAATAAGGAAATTATGATCCTCTTCGATTTAATGCGATAATCTATCTCGATTTCTTCGTCAAATATTTCACTATAAATCCAACTCCTTCGTTTCTTTACAACTCACACCTTCTATTCTTTCTCCCTCAACTCATATTATAAAGCATTCGTCAATATGCTTCATCCAGTTCTGATTCTCGATATACTCCTCACTTTCATATCTGTCATTCTTCTTTTTCATTTGCCACCGGAAGAATCTATTTACTTCTACTGTACTCTTGGTTTTATAGTGTTTTTAGTCCTCCTGTGTCTTTATATTGCTATATGTATCGATATATATAGTTTGTAATTGTTGGGTTTTATATCTTCCATTATATTTTAAAGTCTCTTCTTCTGTCTTCTATAATCATTGTCATCCACATTTAATGTTTTCTCCGATTTGCTGCGATTTATACTCCAATTCCTATTTCGGAGCTTCAGTCTTCCGTTTCCTCTTCTTACGATTATGTACCGCTTGTAATGGTCCAGAATTCGCAGATATAAATTTTGGAATGAATATTGTTAACGTTCTAAGAAGGAAATGGTAATGACACGATCTTGATTTTGTTATATTACCAGAATACCCTGGAAAAGACCGAATCATCAAGAAATATTTTCTTGATATTTTGGAGGTTAAATAGAATACAAGAGTCGTGTAACATGGCACATGATGACGTTATGATCTGTGAATCATCATGTTCATTTTAGAAACTCAGCATGACTTACTGTAATATAATCACGTTGATCAAGTGTCATTATATTATACTAACTCATGCTTCAGTTCCCAACACTACTTCAAAAATATTCATACTTTAAACTCGAAGGTTTCAGAACTTAGAAATTAACATAGTTTCTTTTATGATATAGTACCGATAGTGCAAAGAGGTAAATGATTCCGGCTAAGAATAATTATGGAAATATCTTCAGAAATATGGAAGATATTTATAATGAAAGATACGATGATATCTTAAAATTTCTAAGATCAGAGGATGATGAAGAATATCGTCCGCAAGGGTTTAGAGTCAGGAGCAAGGTATTCATTAATGACTTTAGCAGATACTGAATCATTTAGATTCTTCGAAGGCAGGTTTAGTCTTTGTGATTTTTCCACAGCCTCCTTCATACTTTGCTCAATCCGTTTTCTAGTTCCAAATCTTCTCTTTTTATGAGCTTTGCCAACACACTATTCTTTATCATCAAACTTTTTACTGTTAAGGTCGTTTATAGTTTTTGGTGCTTCATCAGCATTTCGAGAACTAGTTCGCAGTTCAGGGTATTTTTCAGAAACTTCACATTCAAAATATGTAAATCCAGGAGATAGACGTTATATGTATATATAATTATTGATGTAGACATGCTGCGAGATTTCAAAATACTGATTGCCGATTCTCAATAATTGGTATGACAATTCTTGTTACAAGGTGCGGATGAGTTAATGATGGGGTTTCGATATAATGATTTTTCGGAAAATCCTAGATCATTACTGTTGCTGATAAGTTTACCTGCTAATGTGATGGAATATAAACGGTTCCCCCAGTAACAATGGCGAAATGACAACGTATATATCAAGGTTATAATAAGGTTGTTTCGACTAAAAAGTCAAAGTTGACTTACTGGAGCTGTGACAAAACTGACTACTTTGGAGAGGAATTGAAAAGTTATTTTAGCTAATAAATGCCAAAGAGTCTGACACCGATACGTGTCGAATTATGACTTTGGTTTCTAGAGCTTTTTAGGTACATAACTGTGGGTAATATGTGGTTGGATCATCATCTCGATTGCTCATTATTTGAAGTGTCTTCGGGAATTTCGGAGGGTATGAACGCAGATTGTAATCGTTAATATACATACGATGTTCTAACACAGTTTTGAAGTCAAAGTATAGCTTTAAAGGATGTAGGAATATAAGAGTGATGTCTTCTGTTAAATCATGACTTGGATTTTGATTTGTCAAAATCAGAATGCGTAATCAATTTTGGGTGAGAATGGTTGTTTTGATTTCTATACAAGAATGTATATTGTTGTGAGATTAGGGAGTATAGTTGATGATTTGCTTAATCAGATTCAAAGAATATAACATATTAATTGTGAATTTATATATCTCTCGGGAATTACCTACCCATTAAAAAAATTTTCACAATTAATATTTTGTACAACAGAATTTTATTACAGTCTTTATGAAAATATATATTTGCATATTTTCTTCAGATGTAACATAGATTTAATGAGTTAATATTAAATTAAACTCATTTGGTTTATGGTTGAAACTAGAATTGAATAATCCCTAAAGACTTTAGAAATTACATAACTTTTACGGAGTATTTATTCAATAAAATTGAAATTATGAATTAATACTTCGTTATTTGTTGGTGTTTGTGGAATTCTTGTGAATTTCGCAAGGTACGAATAATGTTATTTGAAAAGTTTCGAGTACATCGACGATGAAAGTGAAAAATCAAACTTATATTTGAATAATTCATTTGATTTATTATGAATTGGGATTTATTGAATTGAGGCAGAGATTGTAGTTAATGATGGTTAAGTTGTGAACGAAGAACGTACATTACTGCATATTAGTAACATGAATTAACCGAGTAGTTAAGATTCACACATAATAGCTTAGTATGGAAAGATTTATTATGGTCTAAAAATTTATATATATAAGATATACATATAAATCCTTAAGTGGAAATGAGTTAATCCTTCATAACTCGTTGATATGACATACTTGTTGTTGATTTATAATGATGTCCACGGTGATTCTTGAACTGACGTAGTTTGTGATGTTATAGGTGCTGCTGATTCTGACAACGCTGATGGCACTGACTGTACTGGTGATGTTCATGGTACTGTTGATGCATATATATATATATATATATATATATATATATATATATATATATATATATATATATATATATATATATTCTTCCTTCCATCATTTTGGTTCACTCATCTAATTTATGGTTAGGGCTAGAATAGATAATCTCTAAGACTTTAGAGACTACATAATCATCGCAAAATGTTTCTTCAATGAAGTTATGAATCAATACTTCATCGTTTGTTGTTGTTGGTATTCCTTGGTATCTATAGAGTGTATTTCATTGGTGCTCGTGGGATATAGGTTGTGATGTTGAAGTGTGGGATGCGGATGTTACTGTTGGTGGTGGTGATGGTACTGTTGGTATTGCTGATGGTGGTACTGGTTATGCTGCTGGTGCTGCTGTTGGTGTTTGTAACCCTTGCGTCATATTCTCTAAAGCCACTACTCGAGCGCGAAGTTCGTTGACTTCTTCTATTACACCGGGGTGATTGTCGGTTCGGACGAGCGGATAAATAAAATCTAGAATTTGATGTAGTATATAATCGTGACGAGATACTCTAGAAATGAGAGAGAAAATGGTGTTTAGGACCGGTTCGCCGGTAAGTGCTTCAGGTTCATCGCCAAGAGGGCAATGTGATGGATGGAAGGGATCACCTTCTTCTTATCTCCAATGATTGAGGAGGCTACGAACCCATCCCCAATTCATCCAGAATAGATGATGGCTAATTGGTTGATCCATTCCGGTTACACTGCTTTTGGAGCTTGAGTGAGACTCCATATCAGAATTCGAGGGACTTGAGCTAATGACGAATTCCATTTCATACGATTGAATAAGGGATTTTTCGATATGAAATGATTTTTTCGGCTATTGAATAAAGGATTTTTTGATATGAAATGATTTTTTCGGCTACCGGATGGTATTCTAATTACATAGAATATCTTTATATATAGAGCAAAAGATTTCGTAGATTACGGAGGAATTTACGGGATATGTCAGGCAAAGTTTACAGTAACAGATACGCTAAGATATAAATTAGCAGATACGCTAAGAAATGAATTTTGTCTGTACACTATTCATGCAATTAATGCAGTAAGACGTGTCCAGACTAAGAATGATAAACAGACAATTTCCGACAAAAAAATGATAAGCAAAACTTTTGACATGTAGACATGGTCGAAGTCCAGACTCACTAATGTATCCTAAACAACTATTAGTTAGACACACTAATGCAGACCTGGTTCGCCAAGACCACCGCTCTGATACCAACTGAAAGGACCCGTTCATATACATTATAAACAATTCACAATAGTTGATTACATCACGAGGTATTTGACCTCTATATGATACATTTTACAAACATTGCATTCGTTTTTAAAAGATAAACTTTCTTTACAACGAAAGTTGATGGCATACATACCATTTCATAATACATCCAACTATAATTGACTTAATAATAATCTTGATGAACTCAATGACTCGAATGTAACGCCTTTCGAAATATGCCATGAATGACTCCAAGTAATATCCTTAAAAGGAGCTAATGCACAGCGGAAGATTTCTTTCAAACCTGAGAATAAACATGCTTTAAAGTGTCAACCAAAAGGTTGGTGAGTTCATAGGTTTATCATAAACAATAAAATTCAGTACTTTTGATAGACCACAAGATTTAAATGTGCATGGTACAAATCAACCCGAATCCTATACCCACATGTAATGTACATGCGATATCTTTTAAATACAGTACACCTCTCTCGTGTACGCAACCATTTTCATAAATCTTAGTAACCGTACACATATCTCGTGTACAAAAATGTAATACACATAACCTGTGTATAAAAATCATTCTCTCGATCCATAATATTCACTTTGCTTTCATAGCTTGGCTTGGTAACCGACCTTAACATATAATGCGCATAAATAATATCCCCAGAACAGAACCTCTCGTCTGCATAATATATAAACTTCGAAGTACTAAAGCAGTTCAAATTCTCTGACTGGGGCTGTCAAAGCCCATAGATCTATCTTTAGGATTCGCTTGAATTAGGGCCATACTCGATTCTAATTCTTAGGTTACCAAGAAATAATAATCGGGGGAAAATATTCATATCAATTGGTGGCAATTATCATGTCCACATAATTCATTCAAGGAATATTTTGCTTGTGTCTATCTCGTCAAACATTTAGAAAAGAATTTCATGTATTCGCAGTTCAAAATATATTTCAAAAGCATTTAATAAAGCAGTTGTAAAAGCAGCGCATGTATTCTCAGTCTCAAAAATGTAAAGAGTAAAAGGGAATCAAATGAACTCACCATACTGTATTTCATAGTAAAAATACATATAACGTCATTTAACAAGTGCAATGTTGGCCTCGAATTCACGAACGTATCAATATTGAGATTCAATATTGCAGGAAAGTACGTAGACGCAACATAGATGATAAACACTAGATTAACCTCACGAGCATACCCATGAACCATACCCATCACCTCCATAGCTATAACCCATAATTTCCTTAGCTTCGACTCATTAAAAAAAAACTATTTTGAAATCACTCGGACAGCACTCCATCGTAATATTTTATGTATACTAATAATATCTTGAAATAATACAGAGCAAATATATATGTAAATCGATTGAGAGAGTTTAGAGAAATATATTTTCAATTTTCTATGAAATAATGAAACCTATTGAATTCTATTTATAATACATTTTTGAATTATTAAAGTGAATTATTAAAGTATGAATTATTAAAGTGAATTATTAAAGTATGAATTATTAAAGTGAAATATTAAAGTATGAATTATTAAAGTGAATTATTAAAGTATGAATTATTAAAGTTAAAGTAAAGTAAAAGTAAAGTAAAAGTAAAGTTAAAGTATAGTAAAAGTATAAAAACTATGTACGTATAATATGCGTATAAATATATATAATATTAATTTAAATTGTTATATATATTTAATGAAATAAAATATAAATATCGTTATCTTTATTATGCTGGTTAAGTAATGAGTTGTCAAAAGTGATTCTAGATATTTATAAAAGTTATATACGTTTTAATAATAAAGTTCTTTTTAAACTGCAAACGTTTTTGTACATTTGAAACTATATCAAATAAATATGATAATTTTGTTTCCCAAAACTAAATATATTTAAGAATCATTTTGTTTAAAAGGTTAAAATAATGGAAATCGTTATATCATAAAACGTTTGTAGAAAAGTAGAATTATATATATTCATAATAGGTTTCAAGTTTTTAAATTACATTCTGTTGGTGAAGCATGGGATAAAGTCCAAAGGTTAAATAAACGTATGAAATTATCTTAATGAAAAATGTCGAGTTACTTAACTTGTCGATATCCAAAATCTAAGTTATTTACACTCCACGTTCTTACTTTCATATTAAATAAAATGAAAGTTAACATAGTTATCTTATCAAGGTCACGAGAAAAATATTATAAAACATGATTTGGAAATTAAACAAGAATTTCCACTAACCTTTGTCTAGTTCCCGTTAATTGACACATTTGTTCTAACTTATAAATCATTTTACCATTTTTCGAATGCTGTCAAAAAGAATAGATTTCTTAAATCACAGTGGACCTCTCAACAGAGACTCGTAATCATAATTCAATGTATCTGATAATTCAATCATTTGATATTATCTTTTAATTCCGTCGATAATTATTTTAAATATATTTTGAAACAAATACGTTCATGTAAAGTATTATACGTCTAATACTTTGTTAAAGTTTTCATGTTATAATATATACACATATACATATATAATCATATCCGTTCATATAATGGTTCATGAATCATTGGAGTTTGGTCGAGTTTAAATGAATGTATGAACACAGTTTAAAATTCTTGAGATTTAAGTTAACAAACTTTGCTTATCGTGTCAGAAACATATAAAGATTAAAGTTTAAATTTGGTTGCAAATTTCCGGGTCGTCACAGTATTAGTCCTAAAAGATCTTTAGCTCTTTCACCTAAACCGGAGAAAGGAACCTTTCTCATCTTTCCACATAAACATGACTCGCATACATCAAATGACTCAGAGCCAGGTGATTCCAAAAGCCCATCAGATTGAAGTTTTGAAATGCGTTGTTTGTTTATATGACCAAGACGACAATGTCATAGATAGGTATTATTTAAGTCTTTCTTGACTCGTTTGGCAGTACAGGTATATACAGAATTATTATTTGAAATCACACCATGCATATCAATTTCAAAAATACCATCACGTGGAATAGCATTAAAATAAAATACATTATTCTTAGAAACTGAAATACCAAGGTGCGTAAAAGTAAGTTCAAAACCAACATTTTTCAAAAGAGAAACTGAAATTACATTGCTCGTAATACTAGGAGCATAATGACATTGTTCCAACAAAACAATAAGACCACTAGATTACTTATTATTTGAAGTGTCTTCAGAAATTTTCGAAGGGTTTGAACACAGAGTGTAATCGTTAATATACATTAGATGTTCTAACATAGTTTTGAAGTCAAAGTATAGCTTTGAAAGATGTAGGAATCTAAAAGTGATGGTACCGGTTATATTTCGTATTGAATTCTGAGGTTTCAAAATCAGAATACGTAATTGAGTTTGAATGAGTATGGTTGTTTTGATATGAAAGAATGTATATTATTATGAAAGTAGGAAGTATGGTTGATAATTTGCTTAATCAGATTCGAAGAATGTAATATATCAATTGTGAATATATATATATATATATATATATATATATATATATATATATATATATATATATATATATATATATATATCTCGGGTATTACCTATCCGTTCAAAAAAAAATTTCACAATTAATATTTTGTATAAAAGAATTTTATTACAGTCTTTATGAAAATATATATGAATATACTCTCTTCAGATGTAACATAGATTTTAATGAGTTAATACTAAATTAAACTCATTCGATTTACAGTTGGAACTAGAATTGAATAATCCCTTGAAGGCTTTAGAGATTACATAAGTATTTCTTCAATAATATTGAAATTATGAATCAATACTTCGTTATTTGTTGAAGCGTGATGTTGGTTTTTGTTAAATTCTGGTGAACTTCGCAAAGTACGAATGATGGTATCTGAAAAGTTTCGGTTACATCGATGATGAAAGTGTAAAATTAAATATATACTTGATTTATTATGAATTGAAATTTGTTGAATTGAGACAGAGATTGTAGTTAATGATGGTTAAGTTGCGGGCGAAGGACGTACATTATTGCATATTTGTAAGATGAATTAACTGAGTAGTTAAGATTCACACACAATAGCTTAGCACGAAAAAATTTATATTTATTTCAAAATATATATATATATATATATATATATATATATATATATATATATATATATATATATATATATATATAATATACATATAATTTCTTTAGAGGGAATGAGTTAATTCTTCATAACTCATTGATACAATATACGCGTTATTGATTCGTAATGATGTCCACAGTGATTCTTGAACTGACGGAGTTTGTGATATTATAGATGTTGTTGATTCTGATGCTGACTGCACTGACAATGCTGGTGACGTAGACGGTACTGATGATGCTGTTGGTAAAAACAAGTTTAGCTGGTTAATCACATACCATTTTTGTCAGGGTTTCTACTCTTCCTTCTACCATTTTGGTTTGCTTAACTGATTTATCGTTAGGGCTAGATTAGATAATCTCTAAGACTTTAGAGATTACATAATCGCCGCAGAATGTTTCTCCAATGAAGTTATGAATTAATACTTCATCAGTTATTGGTGTTGGTATTCCTTGGTATCTATGGTGCGTATGACGTTGATGCTCGTGGGACAGATTGTGAAGTTGAGGTTTACGACGCGGTTGTGGTTAGAGGTGGTAATGGTACTGTTGGCGTTGATGATGGTGGTACTGGTTATACTGCTGGTGCTGCTGCTGGTGTTTGTAACCTTTGCACCATATTCTCCAAAGCCACTACCCGAGCGCGAAGTTCGTTAATTTCTTCTATTACACCGGGGTGAATGTCGATTCGAACGAGTGGATAAATAAAATCTAAAATTTGATCTAGTACGTAATCATGACGAGATACTCTGAAAATGAGAGAGAAAATGGTGTCTCGAACAGGTTCGCCGGTAAGTGCTTCAGGTTCTTCGCCAAGAGGGCAATGTGGTGGATGGAAGGGATCACCTTCTTCTTGTCTCCAATGATTGAGGAGGCTACGAACTCATCCCAAATTCATCCAGAATAGATGATGACTGATTGGTTGATCCATTCTAGTCACACTGCTTCCGGAGCTTGAGTGGGATTCCATATCGGAATTCGAGGGACTTGAACTAATGACGTATTCCATTTCGTTCGATTGAATAATGGATTTTTCGATATGAAATAATTTTTTGGCTATCGGGTGGTATTCTAATTACATAGAATATCTATATATATAGAGCAAAAGGTTTCGTAGATTACGGAGGAATTTACGGAATATGTCAGGCAAAGTTTACAGTAATAGATACGATAAGATATGATTTAGCAGATACGCTAAGATATGAATTTTGTCTATACACTATTCATGCAATTAATGTAGTAAGACGTGTCTAGACTAAGAATGATACGCAGGTAATTTCCTAAGGATGATAAGTAGATGATTTTCGACACGAAATGATAAGCAAAACTTTTGACATGCAGACACGGTCGAAGTCCAGACTCACTAATGCATCCTAACGACTATCAGTTAGACACACTAATGCAGACCTGGTTCGCTAAGACCACCGCTCTGATACCACATGAAGCAACCCGTCCTAATCCATAAGGACGAATACAATAACATATGTTTACATCACGAGGTACTTGACCTCTATATGATACATTTTACAAACATTGCATTCGTTTCTAAAGGACAAACTTTCATTTACATCGAAAGTTGAAGGCATGCATAGCATTTCATAATATATCCAACTATAATTGACTTAATAATAATATTTATGAACTCAACGACTCGAATGCAACGTCTTTTGAATTATGTCATGAATGACTCCAAGTAATATCTCTAGAATGAGCAAATGCACAACGGAAGGTTTCTTTAATATCTGAGAATAAACATGCTTTCAAGTGTCAACCAAAAGGTTGGTGAGTTCATTAGTTTATCATAAATAATCATTTCCATAATTTTAATAGACCACAAGATTCCATATTTCCATTTCTCATAAACATCATGCATAAAAATTATTCATATGGATTGAACACCTGGTAATCGACATTGTAAGACCCTAACAATAATTGTACAATAGTGTAATTATGGTACATGAAGTGTGGGTGACTTTGTATATTAAAACAGAGGTCAGAGAGTGATCTGGGCTGGGTGCGCTCAGCGCACACATAGGGGTGCGCGTGGCGCACTCCTCACTTTAGCCGGGTTCTGCTTATTTTAATTAGATATTTTAATGGGCTTTTTAGTAATTTCACTTGTGGACGAGTTTGAGGCCAGTAGGTCAGATCTTGGGGTGTCATTCACTCCATTTCCAACAACCTCATCCTATCCACTTCAATTTTAGAGAGAGAGAGAGAGAGAGTGAGATTCTTGTGTGAGAAAGCTCAAGCAAAGGAAAAAGGAGCTAGTTTTGAGACTTAGCTCGAGTTATAAAGTTGTTCATCTCCTCTCTTACTACGTTTTAGTTGTAGTGGTATGTTCTAACTTTGATTTCCTTACTTTGATTTTGTGTAAGGGTTAGGGTTTGGGTAAATGGTGAACATAAAACCCATGTTTGGCTATTTTGGGTGTTCTTGGGTAAGATTGAGTCATGTAGACTCAATAGTAACTAACCTAGGGTTTAAAGTATTAATTGGGGTGTATGAACATAAATTGGTTAGCTAATTACTAGTACACCTAAATGTTTAGTAAATGGGTGTTAGGAGGGTTTGTGTAAGACCCGAAATGGGTGTGTTGACATTAAAGTGATTAAATGAGTAATTGTTGGCCTAGTTGGGCAAGATGGGTGTGAAATGTCATAAGTTTGTGTAAGACGATGTTGTTAGACCTTAATCACTAGCTTTTAGTGATTGATGATGGGTCTTAACCTTAAATGACGGTTTTGGTAAATGGGCATTTAATGAAATTAAGTCATTGAATGCACATGTGTAAATTGTTGGCATTTAGTCCAACTAGTTTGTGTGTTAATGGAGTACTTATTATATTAGGTACTTTGCTTTGAAGCTTGCGGAGTTATAAAATCGTCACCAAATTTTTAAGGTGAGTGGAGTAATTATACATGTATGTATATGGTGTATTTATTTGTATGCTATGGTATGACTCACAGAGCCGGGAATGCCATAGTATGTGTGAGTGTACTATGATGTGAACCACGGAGCCAGTAGCATCATGGTGCACGTGTTGTGATGTGAACCACAGAACCGGTAGCATCAAATTGTGAACCACGGAGCCGGTAGCACTATAAAAATTAGGTGTGAACCACAGAGCTGGCAGCACCGAAGTGTGAACCGCGGAGCCGGTAACACTATAAAAGAGTATGACTCGAATACGTAGTGACGTGAACCACGGAGCCGGTAGCGTCATAGCATTACGTATGGTGTGAACCACGGAGCCGGTAGCACCATGACGTGTGTATGGTTAACCATATAGCTTGTGTATGTGTAGTTGTATAGCATAATATATTATTTTGGTGAATATGCTAATGATTATGCTAGTTGCGGTATTTGGAGGTTATTAGCTTATACTCGGAGTTTGTATGCTAATTGTTGTTACTAGCGAATGTTACGGTGTATGTTAGTGTATGCAAGTAGGTATATTATATATGTATATGTATAATTATTGCATTCACTAAGCTTTGCTTACCCTCTCGTTGTTTATCTTTTTATAAGCTCCGGCGGAGACAAGGGTAAAGGTATTCGTATGGATTAGAGATCCCGCTTGTTGTTTAGGGGACGCTTTTGGGATGTGATTGCTTTTGTAGATTGACCGAGACTTGGGGAGTTTAACCCTAAACACCATGCTCATAGTGTCGTTTGGAAATTAAACTAATGTGGTCGAAACTCATGATTTGTACGAAACTCGTAAAACGGCCGATGTGGGCCCCATTTTGTAAAACTCATGAATCGTATGAGTTTTTCATATTAGAACATGTTGTGAAAGGCGTTTCGTCAAATTATGTCGGGAAGTGGGAGATCTTTATTTGAAAATTTGCAAAACCGGACAGAACTGATTTGGGGCATATGCGCGCCGCGCACCCTGTGGTGGTGCGCGTGGCACACTCTACTGTTATATATAAAAAAAAATTTTGTTTCATGTAATCGGTTGGTTATTGGTTTGGGTTGTTACAAGTGGTATCAGAGCATGGTCTAAGGGATTTAGGCGACTTGAGATAGGTGCCTAGACTTAGATTTTTTTGTGTATGCGCTTTATGCGGGACTTGTAGGAGACGGGTCTGATAATGCTAAAAACAAACATATATTTCATAGCATTATTCCTCAAGAAAGACAAGCTTTTAGTTGCAATTGTTCTATTTACAAGTGATATTCGTTTAAATAATAAAAGGTGAAGACAAAAGACAGATTCGACGATTTGAAGACGCAAACGACCAAAAAGCTCAAAAGTACAAAAGACAATCAAAAAGGTTCCAATTATTGATAAGAAACGTCTCGAAATTACAAAAGTACAAGATTCAAAACGCAAAGTACAAGATATTAAATTGTACGCGAGGACGTTCGAAAATCCGGAACCGGGACCAGAGTCAACTCTTAACGCTCGACGCAACGGACTAAAAATTACAAGTTAACTATGTATATAAATATAATATAATATATAATTAATTATATTAATTATATATATATTATATTTATATATAAAAAACCGTCGGCAGAGAAAACTCCAAGGACTGAGCTGTAAATACTATCTCCGCGACTCGCGGAGATTGAAGGGGTTTTTGTCGCGAGTCGCGGAGCCCCAAAATTCAACTCTGGCTATAAAGCAAACCGAATTCTGATCAAATTTCATATTCTATTTCAATCTCTCTCTCAATATATACGTAATATATATATATAATTTATATTTTAATTTTAATTTTAATTTTAAATCCTAATAATAAGGGTATGTTAGCGAATGTTGTAAGGGTGTAAGTCGAAATTCTGTCCGTGTAACGCTACACTATTTTTAATCATTGTAAGTTATGTTCAACCTTTTTACATTAATGTCTCGTAGCTAAGTTATTATTATGCTTATTTAAAACGAAGTAATCATGATGTTGGGCTAATTACTAAAATTGGGTAATTGGGCTTTGTACCATAATTGGGGTTTGGACAAAAGAACGACACTTGTGGAAATTAGACTATGGGCTATTAATGGGCTTTATATTTGTTTAACTAAATGAAAGTTTGTTAATGTTAATATAAAGATTTACAATTGGGCGTCCCTATAAATTACCATATACACTCGATCGGACACGATGGGCGGGGTATTTATATGTACGAATAATCGTTCATTTAACCGGACACGGGAATGGATTAATAGCCACTAGAATAATTAAAACAGGGGTGAAATTACATTCAAGGGTAATTGGTGTAATTGTTAACAAAGTAGTAAAACCTTGGTTTACACGCAGTCGATAACCTGGTGTATTCATTAAACAAAGTATTAAAACCTTGTTACAATTCGAATCCCCAATTAGTTGGAATATTTAACTTCGGGTATAATAATAATTTGACGAGGACACTCGCACTTTATATTTATGACTGATGGACTGTTATGGACAAAAACCAGATGGACATATTGAATAATCCAGGACAAAGGACAATTAACCCATGGGTATAAAACTAAAATCAACACGTCAAACATCATGATTACGGAAGTTTAAATAAGCATAATTCTTTTATTTCATATTTAATTTCCTTTATTTTATATTTAATTGCACTTCTAATTATCGCACTTTTATTTATTGTTATTTAATCGCACTTTTAATTATCGTACTTTTTAATTATCGCAATTTTATTTTATCGCATTTTTATTATTCGCAATTTCATTATCGTTATTTACTTTACGCTTTAATTTAAGTCTTGTATTTATTTTATATTTTACATTAGGTTTTAACTGCGACTAAAATCTTAAAATCGACAAACCGGTCATTAAACGGTAAAAACCCCCCTTTATAATAATAATATTACTTATATATATTTGTATTTTTATAAAAGTAAACTAATATAGCGTTGAGCTTTGTTTAAAGATTTCCCTGTGGAACGAACCGGACTTACTAAAAACTACACTACTGTACGATTAGGTACACTGCCTATAAGTGTTGTAGCAAGGTTTAAGTATATCCATTCTATAAATAAATAAATATCTTGTGTAAAATTGTATCGTATTTAATAGTATTTCCTAGTAAAATAATAACTATTTTATATACACCTCGCTTCACATCAAGTATTTTTGGCGCCGCTGCCGGGGAACATTCTTAAAAGCCGGAAGCGCAAAGCTAATATAAAAAAAAAAAAAAATTTTTAGTTAACTTTTATTAAAATTCGTTTTTGTAAAAATACGTTTTAATTATTCAAAAATATAAAAAGAAAAACAAAAATATATGTATTTTTAAGATTTTGTTAAATATTTAAGTTTTATAAGTTTCTTTATTTCTATTTTAGTTTATAAAAATATAAGTTTTATTTTAAAATCTTTTATTTATTTAAAAAAACAGAAAACATAAAATAAAAAAAAATAAAATAAAGAAAAACGCGTAAAAAATTGAAACCTGTCAACAGAATTTCTGAACCCCGCGACTCGCGGGGTTTTCTTCTTTAATTGCCGCGACTCGCGGAGATCATCTGACACGCGCACAGGAAGCCCTAATTCAGCATTAATTACGGTTTTTAATTAATTATTATTATTATTTAAACCTAATTATTATTATTATTATTATTAGTTTTAGTTTTATTTTTACTTTTTATTTAATTTATGTATTTTAGTATTAATTAGTTTTAATTAAATTGTAAAATTAGTAGTTTTATTAAATAAATAATATGAAAAATAATATTTTTATAAAAATTGTACTTTTTACAACTTTTTGTATATTTTTATATTTTGTCCCTTTTTAATCGTTGTAGCGTAATATTTGTATTTTTTAGCTCATTTTTAATTTTAAACTTAGTTTTTGCTATAGTTATTTTTACTCCTAGATTTTTAGGCTTTGCCGTAGAATTCCTTAAGTGCTTTTTCTTTAGACTAAGATTTAGGTGCTTTAGAATTTTGCGACGCCTTTTTAAGTTTTAGTTTCTTTTTAAGTTATTTCCATTTGGGATTTAGTTTTTTCTGTAAGCTTTAATATTTTTAGACCTTTTACTATGTATCAATTATCATTCCAATTAGTAATCTCAATTTGCGATTATAATTTTAAGTTAGTTGTAGTAATAAGGTTAAATTAGTTAAGTATTTTTAAGTTTTTATAAGTTTCTTTTATTTTTCCGTCACCTTTTATTTTTCAACCATTTTTCGTTTTTCGACCTTTTTCGACGAACTCTTTTTCTCTCTTATTTCTCGCCATTCTAGTTTTTAGGACTTAGAATTTTTTCTACTTCTTATCTAAATTTCTTAAAATTACGAAAATTTATTTTAAGTGGTTAAATTAATAGACATCAAAATTTTCTGGTTCGTAGTAATAGTTGGATTTGTACGTGGACCGGGTTATTGGAGCCAAACAGTCCTCAATTATATTGAGACCAAACGAATCCTGCCCCTCTGCTGCATCTTTTGGCCATTCGAAACGTGGGCAAAATCAGAAAAGTCTATTGATTGGATAACTTATTATAATTTTTCTTTCCTTTTAAAAACTAATAGGATATTCAGTGAATGCACCGAGCAAGACGTTCATCACCTTTTGTACGTTCACCACCTGTAACTAGATCAAGACATCGTTTAACAAATATAACCGCCGTTGATTTTTCTTTAGAATCGTCATCTAGTCAACCAAGTACTTCAGTTCAAATTTCCGATAATCCATTTTTTGAACCCGACCTCACAATTGAGAATCCAGAGAATATTCAGGAACGGTTCGTAGATCCTGAACCATTAAACTTTCCTCCGGAACCACCAATCATTCAAACAGAGATTGTTGAGGAACGAACCATTAAATCAGAATCATCTAGTGATTCCGATTCAACAAATTCAATTATGGAGAATCTGGAACCTTTAAGTATGGAAGACCGAATGAGAGCTAAACGCACTGGCCAAGGTCACGCAATTACTCATCCAGACATTAATGCGCCAGATTATGAAATCAAAGGACAAATTCTACACATGGTGACTAATCAATGCCAATTTAGTGGTGCGCCGAAGGAAGATCCAAATGAACATCTACGTACCTTTAATAGGATCTGCACACTATTTAAAATACGAGAAGTGGAGGATGAACAGATATATCTCATGTTATTTCCCTGGACTTTAAAGGGAGAAGCCAAAGATTGGTTGGAATCGTTACCTGAAGGGGCGATTGATACATGGGATGTTTTAGTTGACAAATTTCTTAAACAATTCTTTCCTGCATCTAAAGCCGTAAGACTTCAAGCAGAAATTGTTACGTTCACACAAAAGCCAAATGAAACTCTATATGAGGCGTGGACAAGATATGGAAAGTTGTTAAGAGGATGTCCGCAACATGGTTTAGACACCTGTCAAATAGTACAAATATTCTACCAAGGATGCGACATCACTACAAGGAAAGACATAGATATAGCAGCTGGTGGTTCTATTATGAAGAAAACCGAAACTGATACTTACAAAATTATTGATAACACTGCTTCCCACTCACATGAGTGGCACCAAGAAAAAGATATCATTAGATCATCTAAAGCAGCTAGAGCCGATTCTAGCCATGACTTAGATTCCATTTCCGCAAAGATAGATGCTGTGGAGAGACGAATGGAAAAGATGACTAAGGATATTCACTCAATACGAATTAGTTGTGAGCAGTGTGGAGGACCACATTTGACAAAAGATTGTCTCAGTATTGAATTAACAATGAAACAAAGAGAGAATATTTCATACATAAACCAAAGGCCTGGAAATAATTATCAGAATAATTATCAACCGCCAAGACCAATTTACAATCAAAATCAGAACTATAACCGAAATGTTCCATACAACAACCAACAAGGTCCTAGCAATCAACAAGTATCCAATAATACTTACAACCAGCAAAGACCGAATTTTCAAAACAAACCACCACAACAAACCGATGATAAAAAGCCAAATTTAGAAGATATGATGACGAAGCTAGTTGAAACTCAAACGCAGTTTTTCACATCTCAGAAACAAACCAATGAACAAAATGCTCAAGCATTTAGAAATCAACAAGCTTCTATTCAAAATCTGGAACAAGAAGTAAGTAACCTAGCAAGGTTAATAGGTGAAAGAAAACCGGGAAGTCTACCTAGCGATACAAATGCTAACCCACGGAATGAAACAGCTAAAGCTATTACCACAAGAAGTGGTACAACACTTAAACCACCTGAAATACCTGTAACTTCTGATGAAACCATTCCTACTCCACAAGAACCACAACCTGATCAAGATAAGGAAAAAGAACCGGTAGTTGAAAAGGTTAATGAAAATAACACAGTTAAGGATAAACCTTATGTTAAACCATACCAACCACCACTTCCTTACCCGAGTAAAATGAAGAAAGAAAAACTTGAAGCCGAGCAATCCAAATTCTTGGATATGTTTAAACAGATAAATGTAAATCTTCCTTTCATTGATGTGATTTCAGGAATGCCTAGATATGCTAAATTCTTGAAAGATCTAATCTCAAATAGAAAGAAAATGGAAGAACTCTCGGCTGTTACTATGAATGCTAATTGTTCAGCAGTGCTGTTGAATAAGATACCAGAAAAACTATCTGATCCAGGAAGTTTCACAATTCCATGTTTTCTGGGTAGTCTTAGTTCAATAGAAGCATTGGCAGACTTAGGTGCTAGTATAAATCTAATGCCGTATTCACTATACGCTAAACTAGACCTTGGAGAATTGAAACCAACCAGAATAAGCATACAACTAGCCGATAGATCAATAAAATATCCTAGAGGGATAATGGAGAACATGCTAGTTAAGGTTGGTACTTTAGTATTTCCAGTAGATTTTGTTGTTTTGGACATGGAAGAAGATTCTCAAGTTCCTCTCATATTAGGAAGACCATTCTTAAACACGGCTAAAGCAATGATAGACGTGTTCGGTAAGAAACTGACCCTAAGTATAGAGGATGAGAGTGTTACCTTTTCAGTTGATAGAGCAATGCAACAACCACAATCTGCAGATGATACATGTTATTATATTCAAACTATAGATGCACATGCAGAATTATTAGAAGAATTTCCAGAATTACAAGGAACAGGAGAATGTTCTTTAGGAGAAGGTAATGAACCAATTGATGAAGCTGAAATGTTAGCTACACTTATAGCTAATGGATATGAACCAACAACAGAAGAAATTCAAATGCTAAAAGAAGAAGACAGATAACGATATAAATCATCGATAGAAGAACCTCCGAAATTAGAGTTAAAGCCACTTCCAAACCATTTGGAATACGCTTATTTACATGGTGAATCTGAATTACCTGTAATAATATCGTCTTCTCTTACTGAAAATGAGAAATCACAACTCATTTCTGTGTTGAAAGCTCATAAACCAGCCATTGCATGGAAGATTCATGATATTAAAGGAATAAGTCCTTCGTATTGCACACATAAAATCCTTATGGAAGAAGGTCATAAAACGTATGTGCAACGCCAACGAAGACTAAATCCTAATATGCAAGATGTAGTTAAGAAAGAGATTATTAAACTGCTAGATGCAGGTTTGATATATCCAATTTCTGATAGTCCATGGGTAAGCCCAGTTCAATGCGTACCTAAGAAGGGTGGTATGACTGTCATTACAAATGAGAAAAATGAGCTTATTCCTACTAGGACTGTAACAGGATGGCGTGTATGTATTGATTATAGAAAATTAAATGACGCCACCAGAAAAGATCACTTTCCCTTACCTTTCATAGATCAAATGTTGGAAAGATTAGCCGGAAATAGTTACTATTGTTTTCTAGATGGATTTTCCGGATATTTTCAAATTCCAATAGCACCCGAAGACCAAGAGAAAACCACATTCACGTGCCCTTATGGTACTTTTGCTTACAAACGCATGCCATTTGGACTTTGTAACGCCCCTGCAACCTTTCAAAGGTGCATGATGGCGATTTTTCACGACATGATAGAAGAATGCATGGAAGTATTCATGGATGACTTTTCAGTCTTCGGTGATACATTTAAATCATGTCTAGTTAATCTGGAACGAATGCTAATTAGATGCGAAAAATCAAATCTAGTACTTAATTGGGAGAAATGCCATTTCATGGTTAAAGAAGGCATCGTTCTTGGACATAAAATTTCAAAAGAAGGGATTGAAGTGGATAGAGCTAAAGTAGATGTAATTGCTAAACTTCCACATCCCACCAATGTTAGAGGAGTTAGGAGTTTTCTAGGGCATGCCGGTTTTTACCGACGTTTCATAAAAGATTTTTCTAAAATTGCCACTCCTATGAATAAACTCCTAGAAAAGGATGCGGCATTCATCTTTTCAGATGAGTGTATCAAATCTTTTAATATTCTTAAAGAAAAACTCACTAATGCGCCGATCATGATAACACCAAATTGGAATCTACCATTTGAGCTAATGTGCGATGCAAGTGATTTTGCAATGGGAGCCGTTTTAGGACAAAGGATTGAAAAACGATTTCAACCTATATATTATGCTAGTAAGACATTACAAGGAGCACAAACGAACTATACAACTACTGAAAAAGAACTCCTTGCTATTGTCTTTGCTTTTGACAAATTTCGATCATATCTCGTTCTAGCAAAAACGGTGGTCTATACCGACCATTCTGCTCTTAGATACCTATTTTCAAAACAAGATGCTAAACCAAGATTAATCCGTTGGATCTTACTCTTACAAGAGTTTGATATTGAAATCCGAGATAAAAGAGGAGCAGAAAATCTCGCCGCTGATCATCTTTCTCGTCTTGAAAATCCCGAATTAGAAGTTCTAAATGAATCGGCCATACAAGACAACTTTCCTGATGAATATCTATTGAAGATAGATTATAAAGAAATCCCATGGTTTGCAGACTATGCAAACTACTTAGTTTGTGGATTCCTTGAAAAAGGATTATCGTACCAAAGACGAAAGAAATTCTTCAGTGATATAAAACACTATTTCTGGGAAGATCCACATCTGTTTAAAAGTTGTCCCGATGGAATAATACGCCGATGTGTATTTGGAGATGAAGCTAGTAAAATTTTAAACCATTGTCACACAGGACCAACAGGAGGGCATTATGGGCCTCAACTAACAGCAAGAAAAGTTTATGAAGCTGGATTCTATTGGCCTACAATTTACAAAGACGCACACCTTCTTTGCAAATCCTGTGATGCATGTCAAAGGGCCGGAAAAATAAGTCAACGTGATGAAATGCCACAAAATGTCATCCAAGTATGTGAAGTATTTGACATTTGGGGTATTGACTTTATGGGTCCATTTCCAAAATCTCATAATAATCTATATATACTCGTAGCCATTGATTATGTATCTAAATGGGCGGAAGCACAAGCTCTCCCAACTAACGATGCACGAGTTGTAGTCAACTTTTTAAAACGTCTTTTTGCAAGGTTTGGAACACCGAAAGCTTTAATAAGTGATCGGGGTACTCATTTCTGTAATAATCAACTTGAGAAAGTTCTTAAAAGATATGGAGTAACTCATAAAATCTCCACAGCATATCATCCACAAACAAGTGGACAAGTTGAAAATACCAACCGAGCTTTAAAACGTATTCTAGAAAAAACCGTAGGATCAAATCCGAAGGAATGGTCCATTAAATTGGAGGATGCACTCTGGGCTTTTAGAACAGCCTACAAAACTCCAATTGGAACCACACCTTTTAGACTTGTTTATGGAAAAGCATGTCATCTTCCAGTAGAAATTGAACACAAAGCATTTTGGGCTTTGAAGACATGTAATCTTGATTTACATGAAGCCGGACGTCTACGATTAAGTCAACTAAACGAATTAGAAGAATTAAGACATGAAGCATACGAAAATTCGTTAATCTATAAAGAAAGAACGAAGAAATGGCATGATAAAAGAATCAGAAGTTCAAAAGAATTCAAAGAAGGAGACAGAGTTCTTCTTTTCAATTCACGATTCAAGCTATTTCCTGGAAAATTGAAATCAAGATGGTCTGGACCATTCATAATCAAAAGAGTTTTCCCATACGGAACGATAGAATTAATAAATTCAAATGGGATTGAATTTAAAGTTAATGGTCACAGAGTTAAACATTACATACATAGTCCGATAGAAGTCGAC
The DNA here is from genome assembly GCF_046630445.1 of Rutidosis leptorrhynchoides. Lineage (NCBI taxonomy): Eukaryota > Viridiplantae > Streptophyta > Magnoliopsida > Asterales > Asteraceae > Rutidosis > Rutidosis leptorrhynchoides. The sequence goes on from NC_092341.1 coordinate 249,710,793, forward strand.
AACGAAGTTAATCACAATTTCGACACCACAGCTAACTAAGTGTGGGGAGAATCAAGTCTTTAAAGGATAATATGTATTTCTGTTAGAGTTAGAATGTCTGTTTTCGTGTAGTTCTCGAAAATGGAACACGTATGGTCTTTCCCTAGCAGACCCTAAAGAACTAGTCTTCTCCCCCCATTCTGAATTTTTATTTTTTTTTAGGTTTTTACGAAATGAAGACTGCCTGTGAACTAAACCATGGTCTAATGCTACACGCTTTGATCACTAAAAGAAATAATGACATACTACCGAGTGAATTAGTATCAGTAATCAGAGAAAGAATGGACGGAGTTAGAAAAGGATCCAGATGCGAAGATAATAAGTTACAATTTGGTAAAGGAAAATCAAAATCCGCAGCGAAAAGAAGAGCACGACACCTAGAACGATGTCTCAAATGCGGAAAATGGTCACATGGAGGTAAATGTTCAAATAATCAAACCTATTCAAATACCGAATTTGTTACTTTATGCAGAGACGGACCGTTCATATGTTTAGAAGAAAAGACACTGAATGCTCGAGGTTACGCCTATGTAGCCATGGAAAATCAATTAAACCGACTATCTTATGAATGGAATAGATCATATAACTAAGAAATCTATTTCACAGGTATGTCTGTACAGTTTTTATTTTTATTTTTATTTTTAACCTTTTGATAATAAACGCTAATTTGTTCGCTAAAAAGTATTAAATTGGTATTAAATAAAATTAGGTTTGGCGACCGAAATTATTGATATCATTCAAAAATTTATTACATCACTGCGAAATTTAACGTTTATTCTTAAGGTATAAATATCTTTAATCAATCAACCCAAAATATTTCAAAAATTCGTCATGAGTTAAATTAGGTCTTGGAACCGAAATTACTTTACCGAAAAGAGGGGCGCATATTTTTGATAATATTTGATTGATTAAAGTGGGATAAAAAGACAAAAAGATTTTTAATTTTATTTTTACCATGTTTTTAAAATTAATATTTAAATCTTAAATTAATATTGTAAACTTTGTAAAAACAATATATTTAAAATTGTAAATATTTGAAAAATTAATATAAGTTTGGTATGAATTTATAATATGAATTTTTAAATTAAGTTTGGTGTGAATTTTTAATTTTTAAAATATGAAATTTTAATTTTATGCATTTCAAATTTTAAGTTTGGTGTGAATTTTTAATTATTAATTTTTAATTTTGAATTTTATATTTAAGTTGTGTGAATTTAAAAACAAAAATTTACTTTATCTCATTAAGTTAAGAATATGATTTTTAAAATTCGTCGTAAGTTGAAGACTAGGTCTTTGAACCGAAATTGCTTTACCCGAGGGAGGGACGAGAACTTTTATTATCATTATTTTTAATCTTATTGAATTAGAGTATGCCAAAAACATTGAAAAACCCAAAAATCTTAGCTTTTAAAACAATCGCTACAAAAAGACAAATTTTAAAATTTTGTCGAAGGACGGGCTAGGACATCGATCCGAAACGACCTCGTCCTAAATAACAAGGGAAACAAAATTTTAAAATTAATTACTAAATTGTTTTAATAAGTTAATGATTAAAAAAAAAAAAAAAAAAAGAGCAAACTCCGCGAGTCGCGGAGTTTGGAGGGTAAATCCCCGCGACTCGCGGAGGGACCAAAACCCAGAAAAAAAATAAAAGAGCTGCACGAACTGATCAGCTCCCACACACAAAAACAACTCGAAAAATACTGCAAAAACACTGCGAAAAAACCCGAAAAACACCCCCAAAAATCCCAATTTTTAACCGTTAATCACCAAATTTTTTGCTAAAATCATGTTGAGAAGGATGCTATCTAAGAATTACTCAAGAAAAACGGTAAATTTCTACACCTAAACACCATTTAATTCGAAATTAGGTGTTCTTGAGCTATTTTTTCCCCAATTTGATTTTGATGCTTTTTAGTGTAATTAGACTTAAATTGTTTATGTATTATGCTTGTATAACCTAGATTGATGCTGTTTAACAGGATTAGAAGCCTTAAACTTCAAATTTTGAATAATCTAGGGTTTGTGTTCTTGAGCAATTTGGGGCTTTTTGATATAAACAGGTTATGGCCGATTTTTGTCATGAATTGTTGCTAAATTGAGTAGTGTAACATGTCTAGGTAGTTAAATGATCCAAACTTTGAGCCTAAACATGATTTTGAGAATTAAAGTGGACTTTTTCAAGTCCAAAATTCATGAACTTGATTTCTGAAAGATAATGCCATTTGAGACTTGTTTAATTGCTAGTAATGATTATTTTGACATGTTATTTGAGTTGAATGCTTATGAACTTGGCGAAAATTTTCGTATATGCTTATTTGAAAAAGTGTAGATTTGATAAAAATGTGAAAATAAGCTTAAGTTTGATATAAATTGATGATGTCATTGTAATTATTTTGATTGATGATTTTGCTGACACTAATGCATATTTGGATGCACAAAATTTGTGTTTGATGTGTTTTGCAGAATGAAAGGGGTGAATCTTCATCCCAAGCCCGCAATGCTCCTGCTGAGAATTTGGAACAACAGGAGGTAGATAACTACTACAAGCAGGATGTACCTCATCCAGTCATGACCTTTTCCGATATGCATTTGGAAGAGTTGCACCCGAACCTGAGATTTGACAGACTTTGGATAGATTATCCAAAATATCAACGGGGTTTGCATACTCTTCACTCTAAGGTTGTTGAGGTACCGAGGGTCATAGAATGGGGACCCTTAGAAGCTGTAGAATTGGCCGGGCCAATTAGGGAATTACTTGTACAGAGGTATGGTAATTCTTCTTTTAATGACTGGATATGTTTATTCACCATACGCCGACCTGTATATAAAGTATGGTGTGAAGAGTTGTTATGTAGTATAGAGTTGAATGATCGGGTAGCTAGTTTAACCGATCGTTCTTTTATTAGATTTTTGTTAGGCGGTTCGATGCGCCACATGTCTTTACTAGACATGGCTCAGGCTTTACGTATATATACGCCTGAGGAGTTAGCGTCTGCCGATTGTAGAGGATTGATACTAAACGGTAGAAAGATAGATGAGAATTTTGATACACACGGTGTGTGGAGTCAAATGACAAGCCATCACCGTTTCAAAGGGGGAAACTACTCTTATTTGGATATAGATAGAGCCGAATTAAGAGTAATACATAGGTTTTTAGCTAATTCGATTACACAAAGGGGTAAAAACAAAGAAAAGGTAAATGAACAAGATTTGTTTTACCATATGTGTATTCGAGACCCACAGAGCGCTGTAAGTATACCATATTGTGTGGGTTATTATTTATCAGCTATGGTTCGGGGGATGCGACCACATAGCATAATAGGAGGTGGTATTTTTATTACTTTGATTGGTGAATATCTCGGTGTGGATATAAGTCGGGGGGGATTATTACTAGAAGAGCCGGAACCCCGCGATACTATAGGTTTAAATGTATACCATGGTGTGAAAGTTTTGAAGCGGCGAAATAACGCCGCAGTACGATACCATGGTAGACATCCACAGGTGGAGAGAAACCAGGAACAAGGTAATGTAGGAGGGGGGAATGAGATGCAAGAAATGCATAGGTTTATAGCTTCTCAGGAATACGAAAATGCTAGACAGAGAGCATTTGAAGATTGGCAAGTTCATCAGAACCAGATCATAGCGCATTGCCAACATATAGGTAGAAACTATATTCCTACACCGAAACCCGTCTTCCCTCCTTGGTCGATAGAGATGCAGCCACCATATCCTACGTATGACCCTGCCGAAGCATTCTATAGCACTTATGGTTATGCCTGGAACCCCTATTGGTACCAATATCATCCTTAGTTTACTTATTTTTTTATTTTATTTTGTAATTTGTAATTATTGATATGTTTAATACTCTTGTTAATATTGTAATCATTTTTATAATTATCTAACTTTTATTCTTAGATTTTAATAATTTTTGAATGTGGGGTAATATACCAAACTTCAAAAATATGTATATATGTTTGCAGTTTATCTTATGTACACAACAGGGTAAAACAACGCATTTTCAAAGACTGGCATTAAGTTCAGCAAAAGCAACTAATTTTGACGACAAGATGCAAAATATATGTGAAATAACAACAAGACGGAATGAACAAATGATGTGCACCATTTATCATTCAGCAAACAAACGCCAATATATTTGGAAACTTTGGTAAAAATTTAATCATTTTCACACAAATCACCCTCAATAATTTAAATTGTTACTGATTTCTTGCAAATGAGGGCATTGCAAGATCTTAAGTGTGGGAATGGGTTAAATTCTTTCGGATTTTAAAATTTTTTACTTTATACACTTGGTTACCATTAAAAATACTAGTAAAGCAGTAGTTGTATTAGAATCTAGTGCTCTCTGATAAAAAAGAACAGCCCTAGTCTTATATACTGACTACCCAATTCTAGTAAAATTTTTCAATTAAATGAATTCAAATCATGTTTATACATATTTATGAACGATAAAACTAGGTTTTAACACCGAAATTATTGTTACCTCGGAAAGGACATAAATTGAGAAACAAACTAAAATGTTAAAATTCATTTAAAATGGAATAGAGGACGATAAAAAGGAAAATAAAAGCCAAGTGTGGGAAAATTTACCAAGTTATTTTAAACATATGTCACATATATCTGTAACCAATAACTGAAAATACTTTTGCTTTGAACTAAACTAAACTGTTTTACCCAATAAAAGAAAAGAAGAGATGGATCTACACGATGAATCAATTCCATCATTAAAAGGAAGTAAAGTCTTCCTAAAAAGAAACGCGCTTCTTGATTTAGGTCATGAAGTTGTCGTCCAGACCAGCTGTAGGTTGACGAAAAATCTAGAAAAGTCATCACTAAAATCAGCAGGAAATCCACGGACCTCAGAATTAAACAGGGTCGCCAAGAGGTCAGATTTATCCTAACCATGAGAAGGATTTATCTCGTACAATGGGGGGGCACCATGCAAATTAGCTGGATAAGACTAATGAATCAGATCCCCAGAAAGGATAATCTCCTTAAAGATTAAAAATCAGCTTTTAAGACTGATATTACTCAATCCTAGAGATTGACCTTAAAGATTGAGAGCTTAGCACGGAAAAATTTATTTATATTTCAATATATATATATATATATATATATATATATATATATATATATATATATATATTATATATATAATATACATATAATTTCTTCAGAGGGAATGAGTTAATTCTTCATAACACGTTGATACAATATACGTATTATTAATTCATAATGATGTCCACAATGATTCTTGAACTGACGGAGTTTGTGATATTATAGATGTTGTTGATTCTGATGCTGACTTCACTGACGATGCTGGTGATGCTGACGGTACTGATGATGCTGTTGGTAAAAACAAGTTTAGCTGGTTAATCACACACCATTTTTGTCAGGGTTTCTACTCTTCCTTCTACCATTTTGGTTTGCTTAACTGATTTATGGTTAGGGCTAGATTAGATAATCTCTAAGACTTTAGAGATTACATAATCGCTGCGGAATGTTTCTCCAATGAAGTTATGAATTAATACTTCGTCAGTTATTGTTGTTGGTATTCCTTGGTATCTATGGTGCGTATGACGTTGATGCTCGTGGGACAGATTGTGAAGTTGAGGTTTACGACGCGGTTGTGGTTAGAGGTGGTAATGGTACTGTTGGCGTTGATGATGGTGGCACTGGTTATGCTGCTGGTGCTGCTGCTGGTGTTTGTAACCTTTGCACCATATTCTCCAAAGCCACTACCCGAGCGCGAAGCTCGTTAATTTCTTCTATTACACCTGGGTGATTGTCGGTTCGGACGAGCGGATAAATAAAATCTAAAATTTGATGTAGTATGTAATCGTGACGAGATACTCTGCAAATGAGAGAGAAAATGGTGTCTCAAACAGGTTCGTCGGTAAGTGCTTCAGGTTCTTCGCCAAGAGGGCAATGTGGTGGATGGAAGGGATCACCTTCTTCTTGTCTCCAATGATTGAGGAGGCTATGAACCCATCCCCAATTCATCCAGAATAGATGATGACTGATTGGTTGATCCATTCCGGTCACACTGCTTCCGGAGCTTGAGTGGGATTCCATATCGGAATTCGAGGGACTTGAACTAATGACGTATTCCATTTCGTTCGATTGAATAAAGGATTTTTCGATATAAAATAATTTTCTGGCTATCGGGTGGTATTCTAATTACATAGAATATCTATATATATATAGAGCAAAAGGTTTCGTAGATTACAGAGGAATTTACGGAATTTGTCAGGCAAAGTTTACAATAATAGATACGATAAAATATGATTTAGGAGATACGCTAAGATATGAATTTTGTCTATACACTATTCACGCAATAAATGCAGTAAGACGTGTCTAGACTAAGAATGACACGCATGTAATTTCCTAAGGATGATAAGTAGATGATTTTCGACATGAAATGATAAGAAAAACTTTTGACATGCAGACACGGTCGAAGTCCAGACTCACTAATGCATCCTAACGACTATCAGTTAGACACACTATTGCAGACCAGGTTCGCTAAGACCACCGCTCTGATACCACATGAAGCGACCCGTCCTAATCCATAAGGACGAATACAATAACATATAATTACATCGCGAGGTACTTGACCTCTATATGATACATTTTACAAACATTGCATTCATTTCTAAAAGACAAACTTTCATTTACATCGAAAGTTGACGGCATGCATACCATTTCATAATATATCCAACTATAATTGACTTAATAATAATCTTGATGAACTCAACGACTCGAATGCAACATCTTTTGAAATATGTCATGAATGACTCCAAGTAATATCTCTAGAATGAGCAAATGCACAACGGAAGGTTTCTTTAATACCTGAGAATAAACATGCTTTCAAGTGTCAACCAAAAGGTTGGTGAGTTCATTAGTTTATCATAAATAATCATTTCCATAATTTAATAGACCACAAGATTTCATATTTCCATTTCTGATTAACATCATGCATAAAAATCATTCATATGGATTGAACACCTGGTAACCGACATTAACAAGATGCATATAGAATATCTCCATCATTCCGGGACACCCATCGGACATGATAATTTCGAAGTACTAAAGCATTCCAAATTCCAGAATGGGGCTTGTTGGGCCCGATAGATCTATCTTTAGGATTCGCGTCAATTAGGGGGTCTGTTCCCTAATTCTTAGGCCACCAAGTTTAAAAGGGGCATATTCGGCTTCGATCCATTCAACCATATTATGTAGTTTCAATTACTTGTGTCTATTTCGTAAAACATTTATAAAAGCAGCGCATGTATTCTCAGTCCCAAAAATATATATTGCAAAAGCATTTAAAAAGGGAGTAATGAAACTCACCATACTGTATTTCGTAGTAAAAATACATGTAACATCATTGAACAAGTGCAAGGTTGGCCTTGGATTCATGAACCTGTATTATTTATATATATATATATATATATATATATATATATATATATATATATATATATATATATATATATATGTTGGTCAAAATTTGTCTAACAATTTAGGTTAGGTCATAGTGTATCACAATCCTAATGCTCGAGACTAATATGCAAAAGTCCACAAAAGTCAACTTGACCTAAAATGACTTCTAAAATCTATACAGTTCACTCAATATCATAAAAATATAGTGGTATTTATTATTAATGTAATTGTATCACATATTTATTTGAAAAAATAACATTGATGATAATAATAATGAGTAAAAGTTGTATTATTTTGTAATGATAATAATAATAACAATATTTATTTACTAATGATGATATTAATTATAATAAAGTGATAATTCTAATCATGATAATTTTAATAATAACGATACATTTTAATATTAACTATAATAATAATAATTCTATTTAAAATGATAAAAATAATGATATTTTATAATAACAATGACATTTCTATAATAATTTTTTGTTAAAATGATAGTTTTAATACTAATGATAGTTTTAATACTAACGATACTTTTAAAAATAATAGTAATGATAAAAATAAATAAGAACAATGATTTTATTTAAATCAATATCTTATAATATTTTAATTTCATCATAATATTTATACTCATTATTTCCTAATCGTTTCATTTAATAGTTTTTAATCGTCTTTTATATCGCGTTCATAATACTGATAATAATAGTAATCAAAAGAATTAGGTTTTACTAATATTAGTTTTAATTACAATAATACTAATAATGATAATTACTATGATATTATTAATAATACTAATAACTATTTTAATGATATTAATAATAATAACAACAATAACAATAACCATTTTTAAATAATGATATATATATTAATAATGATAATAATAATAATGATAATAATAATAATTAGATAATAATAAGAATACTAATTATAACTTTAACGATAGTAATAATATTAACAATAACAATTTTTAATGATAAATCCTTTTATTGAAAAAGATAATAATAATATTAATAATAAGATAAAACTAGAAAGACGATAATAACGAAGATAATAATAATCATTTATAATAATAATACAAAAATTCGATTGACTATAACTTCAAATCCGTTCATCGAAACCATTCGATATCTAAATGAAAAGTTCTTAATTTTTCGCTAGCTTTCCAACGACATGCATATCTTATACCTTATCTCAACCGCATATATAACTAATTCAGGATTCAACATAACCTAACTAAAGGCAATATCAAAAGTACAAACATGCATAATCCTATATACTCGAGCACTAGTCAGGGATACACTATTAATATGTAAAAGCTAAGTTATGAGTGCTCACGTATCAATATTGGGATTCAATATTGCAGGAAAGGTACGTAGACGCAACGGAGATGATAAACACTAGATTGACCTCACGAGCATACCCATGAACCATACCCATCACCTCCATAGCTATAACCCATAATTTCCTTAGCCCTATCCTACACATAAAATCCATTTTGAAAACCCGTTTTAGATCATTCGAGCAGCACTCCGTCGTAGTATTTTATGTATAACTACTAATAATATCGCTCCTAATAATACTAATACTAATAATAATAAGATTAATATTCATAATCTTAATATTAATAATAATAATAATAATAATATTAATAATTATAAATATAAGTATAGAGAGATCGAGAGATTGAAATGAAATGAAAACTGAACCCGAAATCGTGAAATTTAAAGGATGTAAACCTACCTACCACCTCATGCGATCACATGAGGTTTGTGAGAGGGACTCATGCGATCGCATGAGCCTCTCCTTCATCTAACTTTGCTCAACAAAGTGTGCCAACACTTACATTACACATGATAGATTTATATATTATTTAATATATATTATATTTAATCTTTAAAATTAATTAAATATTATATTATATTTACGTGCATAGTAAAAATGTAATTTTTGTTCAAATGACTCGTACGTTGTCACTCGACTCATTTACTACTTTCGGTTTTTCAAGCGCACTTTCGTACGTTTAGAAAACTAGCCTTTTACATTACGCGACGTGTACCTTTAATAATAATTTGACTTATTTATCAAAAATTTACTTTATGAAAATGTATCTTATAAAATTTGAGTGTCGTGGTCATTTACTTCTATAAATCAGTGACTCGTTGTTTACCAAAATATATTATTTTAAATTGAGACATTTTATGACTAAGTTAATATATATATATTTTTATTTAGAATCGTAAATTTGTACATAATAAATATATTTGAATTATTTTAACTAATGATATAATATTTAGTCTTTCAAAACCAAATATATTTCAAAGTTCGTTTTAACTCGTTTTATATAATAGTAGTTATTTTACCAATAATGTTTTTAATATGAAACTAAATAGTCGGTTTATCGAGGGACACGAGTTAATCAAAGTAAGTACACTTTTGAAATTTCAACGGAAATGATTACTAACTTTTGACTAACTCTCGTTAATGACATTTTTGTAAATCACTTTTACCAAATATTCTGAATGCCGTTAAAAAGAAAGGTTTTCTAAATCAAAGTGGACCTCTCAACAGAGACTCACAATCTTACAATGTATCTGATAAATTAATCATTTAATATTATCTTCTAATTCTGTCGATAAACATATTGAAACAAATACGTTCATATAAAGTATTATACGTCTAATACTTTGCTAATGTTTTCAAGTTATAATATATACACATATACATATATAATCATATTCGTTCATATAATGGTTCGCGAATCATTGGAATTTAGTCGAGGTTAAATGTGTGTATGAACACAGTTTAAAATTCTTGAGATTCAACTTACAAACTTTGCTTATCGTGTCAGGAATATATAAAGATTAAAGTTTAAATTTGGTTGGAAATTTCCGGGTTGTCACACCTGATTTGCTGGTCTGGCCAGCTTTTCCTTTTCTCAACTCAGATACGTAGGAAGGACAGTTCCTCCTCCATTGGCCAACTTTTCTACAGTGAAAACATTCAGCGTCTTTCGTTGGGTTTTCTTTAATGGGAGGTGGTGGAATCTTTTTCTTAGCAATTGACTTGCCTTTTCCTTTTCCCCAAGTTTTTGGCTTATTCTTTCTCACCTTACCATCCCTAATCATCAGGACACCTGGATTGGAAACCTTATATGGAATATCCTGTTCAGCAGTTTTGAGCATCGAGTGCACCTCTGCCAGAGATTTCTCTCAACCTTGCATATTGTAATTCATTACAAATTGGTGATACAATTTTGGTAGTGAAACCAAAACTGTGTTCACAGCCAAGTTAGGCGGCAAGGTAGTTCCAAGTTTTTCCAATCGGTCAATGTAGCTTTTCATTTTCAAGACATGAGAGCTCACTGATTGACCCTCCTCCATTTTGCATGTTTGAAGAAGCTTATAAGTTTCATATAACTCTTGACTATCCTGTTTTTGAAACATATTTTTCAGCTCAGTCATCATATCGTATGCTGTACGATCTTCCATTTCCTTTTGGAGGTCAGAAGTCATACTAGCAAGCATGATTAAAGCTATCTTCTCTTGCTCATCAAACAACTTCTAATAAGCATTCTTTTGAGCAACAGTAGCTGTCTCAGGAGGAGATTCGGGTAAGGGTTCTTCAATTTTGTTCAACTTCCCTTCATATTTGAGAACAATTCTCAGGTTGCGGTACCAATCGAGGAAGTTTGAACCATTGAGTTTCTCCTTCTCCAACAAAGAACGGAGGGTGTTTTGGTTTACGTTTTGATTGTTTGACATCTACAAAAGAACAAGGTTCAATTTTATTATTTTCGATATAATACTTTAATAAATTAATTACCCAAGTTTTAATATATTTAAAAACAATTAATTTACGAAAGCTTAAGATCCACATAGAGGTTCCATAACTACATATGTTGATCAGCTTGTAGTTATAGTGTCTACTGGTAGGTAGCGAGTACCAATTGCATCACAGGTGAAACTCTTAGATCTTTATGGTACCTTGAGATATGTGTAGTCCAACAAACCACTATTATCTATTGGCATGTTTGTCCCATCCTTGCCTCGAACTCATATCTCATCGTGAAGACAATTAAGTCGTCCAATTTTGAAACAGTGGAAATTCAGCCTAGTCTCACTCGTAACTGAAAATCCACCTCGTGGCTATAATTCGATTAGGTCTCACCGTAATCAAAAAATAACGAGGAGTGTTTGCAAGCTCATTGAATGGCATGACTTAAATTTGACGGGTATTTTGAAAATGTTTGTGTAACGAATAATGCATGCACACAAGATTCACTACACTTTTTGTTAAAAATCATTCTAACCAATTTTATATATGTCGATCGTGTTTATGCGTCTAGTTTGTTATTTTATTTTATATGAAAAATAACAAATACACATTGTGTATCATTTTAAAACATTTTTAAAAGATGTCGCTCATATATATTATTTGAGTTTAAAAAAAATTATTTAACTTTAAACCCGTTAGAGTTTAACTTTTTTTTGTTAAAATCATCAATTTTAACCTTTGAAACTCGTTACTAGTTTTATTTGATGTTTTCATCAAAAACATTTAGCATATATTATAATTAACAATTAAATATAAATGCATAAAAATAAAACACAACCATACCATGCATCACACACACATAGCCTAGCTCAAAAATCCTATGCTTGATCTCATGAGCCGACATGGGATCAAGAGGTCAAACTAAGGGTAATATCGTAGCTCCCACTTGATTCAAGAATCAAGTGAAGACTTGACAAACGCCATCGTTGTCAACTTGACCTGTTCGCCATCTTATAAGCCAAAAGCATGTTGTATTTTATCTTCAATCTTCATCTTGTTACATTTATTTAAATTTGGAAATACAACTAAACTAGTACTTTTACAAATTGAAATAAACTTAAATACAGTACTATGAAAATGAAAAATAAATATAATATAACTTTGGCTTCAAAATGGCCTTTCTAATAATACAAATAATCAACATGACATAATATTGACGTAATCAACAATCACAACAATCATACATAGGTCGGGGCATTATGAGCTATGTGTGCAATCACAATTTTAATAACTACATTATTAAAACTTAAATATGGCTTGTCCATGGTTACAATGCATGTGTATAACCATGTAATAAAACAATCAACAATTATAATAAATATTCAAGCCATAACAAATAAATTCAAAATTTATAACAGTGATTTTTTTTATAGATCTTATTCGTGCGTCATGAGGTAATCAACAAAGTTGACTTTCAAAACCATAAAGGTTTTGACTGTTACCAATTCACCACAAAGCTAAATATAAAAAAAATCATGCGACAATTAAGATGGTGTAAAAGTGGCTCGGATACCACTGATGGAAAAATCGTGTGTACTTTTACCAAAACAGATTAACGCAGCGGATAGTTAAAATAATAATCTTTTATTATTTTATGAACAAAATTTAACAAGATTAAATTTTCACTTATTTAATGAAACATGCACACGATTAATCTTTCCCAATGAATCAGTTACATCATAATAATTGTCATGAATATAAAACAAAAGAGGAGTTAACGATATACCTTTCTTGAAGAATTGATGAGACGGAGAGAAACTTACGATCAAAAGTATGACCGTCTCTTTGGATAGTCCACACTACACTTCAAACAACCGTCAATGGATGCTAGTCCAAACCCAAGTAATATTAATCAACCTTTGGTTAATATTATGAAATCAAAATATGTAATATGTGTTTTTTAATTCACTGAAGGAATACGATATGAACTAATTTGGTGCAATATATAAAGATATTTTTTTCAAAACACCCGTGAACCTTTTTGAAAAATCCGTGAATCCAAATTAGAACGAATATATATCATAAAGTCGTATTTCTCAAATACTTCATGGGTATGTTATGTAACTTATAATTAATAATTTCTATCATGTCGCTTTCATGTGAATAGTAAATTAATTAATTTCGATTCATTTACTATTCATATGATTAGTAAATGAATTAATTTCGATTTACTATTTTGTTACTTGAGTAATATATATACATCATATATATATTTTATTTGACGTCTCGGTGTATATATGTGTGTGACCCCGAAGGCTTAAATGAGGTTGGTCATATAGTTATATGTTGTACCTTGCACATTAATCCTATAGGAAGAAATGATGATGATGAGCTGCTACGTTTGATGTTCTGATCGCTACTATCTGCTGTTTCTGTTTACGAATGAAATGAAGAAGATGACGGGGGATGCACGATGAAGATGATAATGATGATAAACAGTGATGGTTAAGATGATGATGACGTATTGTGTCATAACCCGACCTTAACCATAAGGACGAATACAATAACATATGATTTCATTGCGAGGTATTGACCTCTATATGCGACATTTTTCAAAAACTGCATTCGTTTTTACAATACAAACCAGAGCTTTTATTACAAATACAAGGTTTAAACAACTTAATAATGATTATCGTTTAGCGATAATCTTAGACTTACAAACTTTACATGTGATAATAACAATACGACCTCCAACATATTTTACATTACAAATCCTCCGATATGCAGTTTTATTTTTGACACAAATATGCATACTCAAGATCTTGCTTAAATTCAACATGTTGCAGCGGAAGCTTTTAGTTATCACCTGAGAATAAACATGCTTAAAACGTCAACATAAAGTTGGTGAGATATAGGTTTAATGCCCGCAGCGTTATAAATATAGACCACAAGATTTCATATATAAACGTTTTAATAAAAATATTCTAAGTTGTTGAGCACTTGATAACCATACTTAACATTTAATCAACGTCGCATATTCCCTTTATTATGAAATCTTACTACACTGTACCAAGTGTAGTTACCGAAACGAAGTACTGTGCAACCGTTGAATACTGGTCGTCCAGTCCGGTTGGGGTTGTCAGGCCCGATAGATCTGTCAACAGGATTCGCGTTTACAATACCTCATGTAAATAATAGTTACCAAGTTACAGGAAGTATGCCAGTGGTACAACTCAACGTAGAATATATATTTTTAATCACTTGTGTCCATAACGTAAATCATAAAATGCATGTATTCTCATCCCGAAATATTTAGAGTTTAAAAGTGGGACTATATACTCACTTTTGCCTTGAAGGTATTTATCACGACTTGGTCTCCGATAGATATCACGAACCTAACCATATATATAATATATCAACATATTTTCTTTTTAAGTAATCATTACATATATATATATATATATATACACTTTTAATATTTTCTTAGTCCGTAGTTAGCAGTCCGATGTTAGTGGTCCACAATTAGTTGCTTAAATAAAATAAATAAAGACCATATCGTATTCATATTGATCAGAATTAATCTTGACCCATGGTACCATGTTGTCAAGTGACGTGTTGTGTACATAAAGTACCGTGTTGTCAAATGACGTGTTGCGTACAATCATGAGGTCTTATGATTAATCTTCTCGTGTTATTTACGGGTGGTCCTGAAATATATAAAATCAAATCATAAGTAAATATATATGAAATATCATATTAATTAGAAATATATGATTAATTTAATTTTTCTCCAAATATTTTCGTAGCTAAACTAGCTTCACATACCCGATCTTGTTTTAGTCGTAGTTTCTTCATTACAACTCCGTTTTTGTTGGTTCAACTTGCCACTTCCTTGGATCGAGTCAAATTTTAAGAATATGAACTGAAAATACCTTAGGTTGTATTCGAAATCACAGGTTATAGGTCAAACTTTGGTGAAACTTATGAAAGTGATCATTTTTCATCATAAAAACAACATTTAATGATCATTTTTCTAAAAATACTTACACTTTGAGTTAAACCATGAAATTTTTATGTGTTAACATATTCATAAGAAATATCATTTTTCCAGAATATGAACTTCCAATTCAAAGCTTAAGATGGTTTTTAATTATGCAACCCAAAACAGCCCCCGGTTGCACTCCGACGACGTAGATTCAGTTTTTATGGTGTTCTTTGTAAAACCAAGTTATATCTTGTTAAGTTAGCATATCATTATGATATATTACAGGTCTTGAAGTATTTTAAAAGTTAAGTTAGAAGGATCTATTTAGTTTGCAAACAAGTTCGAAATCATTCAAACTATGTTCTTGTTGTTAAAATTTTACAACACAAAATAAGATAGCTATATAAATATGAATCGAATAAGGTTATGAACAAGGTTACTACCTCAAGATACTTGGACAAAGTTACTTTAAAAGATGAGAAAAATCTTAGAACCAAAAGAGTGGTGGAGTTGGATCAAAAGGTTGGAAGTAAACTTGTATTTTTGGAAGGATTATTGAAGTGTTCTTGAATGGATTTTCTTATGATGATTAAGGGTTGATTTTGAAGCTTGATCTTCATGGTTATTTTCTAAGATTTTGAAAAACACTTAAGGTTCCTAAGAGTGTGTTTTTGGTTAGAGAAAATGTGTAGTAAAAATGAAAATGGAATGGAGTATAAATGGTGGTGAAAAGATGTATAAATTTGTAATATTGTGCAAAAGTCTTGTAATATGCCAAATTGATTAATCATGCATGCTAAGATCCAAAATTGGCTGACTCATGGCTGCTAATAAAGTGATTGTGATGTGTATATACCAATATTAAATACGTATAGAAGCTGGGTATGATACGGGTACATATACCCTAGATATACGTATAAAAATCTTGAGAAAACGGAACGAGGATTCAAATATAGCTATCTTTTGTAAATATACTTATATTGTTTTATGTATATAAATCCAAAAGTGATAAAATACATATCTATACGATACATGTATAAGCATTATAAGTTTTAAGTATTTAAGTCGAAGAACGTCACATATAGTTATCGTTTTGAAAACTTAAGTTAGTAGTCTCAAAATATACTTATAACTCATTGTTATTAGTACACAATGAGATGTTAAAACATTCTTAGATCATGTTAAATATATAAAAATACATATATATACACAAATGTATAATTATCGTATGTTATATAGTTCGTGATATCATCGGTCAAATTGGACGGTCAAACGTTGTGTAAAACTCTTTTCAAAAACATAAATCTCAACAATTTAGATTACTTATCATGTTGGTAAGGTTTAATTTATGTAAATATTAATCTCATAGGTATAAAATGATCGGAAAAATCCGGGTTGTTACATATTGATCGTGAAAATGATGAAATGATTAATGATGATTAAGATGGTGTTGATGATGATACAAGATCGATGATGATATTGATGATGTGGTGATGTTGATGATCATGAGGATGATCGATGGGGATGTTGTGGAAATGATGATGATGTCAATCAAGGTGATGGAAGGATGTATCGATGATGATGCCAAATGATGATGGGTGTGATGGAATTTAACAAGTTTCAAAACAACATGTTCATGAAGTTTACACAATCATAAAACCAATTTTAAGATAGTTAATACGAGCGGAAGCATTAATAGAACAAGTATATTTGTAAAGCCATTTTTGTTAAATTCCATATTAATATCAAGTCTTGAAATCATGCTTACAAATATAACAAGATTAGAAGAGTGTTTATACCTCCTCTAAGATAGTAGAGGGCTGAATTTGACAGCAGAAATGATGATGAAAATGATGGAATAAAGCCTCTAACTTGAAGCCTCAAGTGTGTAAATACCCCAAGCTCTTGATGCACCAACACCACCTTTGATTTAGTTAGGATTTAGGACACTTAATCACTTGTTTTTCAAGCAAAATCTTCTCCCTTCTACTTGTTTTATTTCGGCCAGCAGACCCCAAAAATAGAATGAGAGAGTTTTCAAAATGTGCCTTGTATATGGTGAGTCAATCAAGGTTAAAGGGACAAGCATGCACATTTGAAGTTGTGTGTTCTTTGAAATAAACAAAACTAGCATGGGTGTAGTCTTGGGACATGCCAAAACTGGCCACTACCATCATTTAAATAACATAAATTGTTATTTATAAACTTGTAATAATAAAACCCATGCTATTTGTTAGATTACTTTCATTTTATAAACCATTTTATAAAATATAACACAACTTAATTATTTAAACCTATAAATAATTAAATCCATATCTTATATATAAATTATCCAAATAATTTATCTCAAGTGATTACATTTTAGAAAACCCATTTTCTAAAGTCCAAGTGTCGCGTATTTATTTAACGATTAGATCGTTAAGAATAAATACATATAAGGTGTCGGTAAGCTTGTTATTGGGTATGACCCGAATTGGATCATAACACGTTAGCCACATTAATTAAATATGTCTCGGGCATAAGAAAAACCTTCAATCTCCCACTTGCACGAGAAATATAAGAAATTAATGCAAGTGATGGATACCACCTAACGATCGTCCATCACCCCCAATGTGTTATGACTTTGTGCCATTCAATAACATCATCCCTTTCAAGTTCCCATCTCGATTATGAATAGGTGAATCTTTCATTATTTCCTTTCGTCCTAGATGTCATGTTAAATCCAAGAGACACAGAGTGATCACACTCTTCTAGATTTAACTTTATCAGGCCTTAGACATCTGACTCTCAACGAATAAGAGGGACAAATTCCATCTTGACTACATACGTCCTAAACATGTACCTTGCATTGAACCTGAGCTCTTCCCTATGAACTACCATATTTTAGAATAGCGAAGGAAAGAATCAAGGCACAATACTTGGTAAATATCTGAACCCAGTATGTATCTCAGGTCAGAGGATACAATGATATTCACCTTTACTCAAGATTACATGTGATTAACCACAAAGGCTTCATTTAGCAAATCTTGAGGGCGGGTCTTCCAATATTTGCATCCCACAAATATCTATGAACCTTGGTAGCAACCTTGCCCCACATTCAGTCCGTGAATGTATACCAATCCAAGTTCATAATAGTTTAAACCTCACACTTGTTCCCACGAATGTGATCGACTACGGAATTTAGAATAATTACTTATTCATGGATAAAATATGCAAAATAGGAACATGACTCAAAATAAATTAATACCATAATTATATTAATGAGTTTGAACAATTTTGTTCCATTACAATACTTAAAACAAATCATGACCAATCACTAGAATATTGAAGCCCTAATGCACAAACATGTCCTGCATGTTTTGCTCCATGTAAGAGCTTCGTGAGAGGATCCGCTAAATTAAGATCTGTGTGAACTTTGCAAATACATATCTTTCCCTTTTCAACTTCATCCCTTATGTAGTTGAATCTCCGCTCAATGTGACGTGTCTTTTGGTGAGCACGAGGTTCCTTGATTTGAGCAATCGCACCCTCGTTGTCACAAAAGATCTCAAGAGGGTCCTGAATGGAAGGGACTACTCCTAAGTCGTCGATGAATTTCTTCATCCATGCAGCTTCCTGAGCTGCCAATGATGCGGCGATGTACTCTGACTCTGTAGTGGATAGAGCAACAACATCCTGTTTTAAACTCTTCCAAGAGACCGCACCTCCATTTAATGTGAAGACATAACCACACTGTGATCGAGAATCATCTCGATCAGTTTGGAAACTTGCGTCCACGTAACCCTTTACAGCAAGTTCCTCCTCACCAGATCCATATATTAGAAACATATCCTTAGTCTTCCTAAGGTATTTCAATATACTTTTAACCGCAATCCAATGAATGTTTCCTGGGTTATTCTGGTATCTACTGGTCAAGCTTAGGGCGCATGACACATCCGGTCTAGTGCATATCATTGCATACATGATTGACCCAATAGCAGATGCATAAGGGACTCTCTTCATTCTCTCTTATTCATCTTTCGTGGTAGGGCACTGAGATAAACTGAGAGGCGTTCCTCTTTGAATAGGTACCAAACCACTCTTAGAGTTCTCCATCTTGAACCTTTTCATTACTTTTTCAATGTATGCACTTTGATTCAAACCTATCAGTTTCTTGAATCTATTCCTGTAGATCCCAATCCCCAAAACGTATTGTGCTTCTCCAAGATCCTTAATGGAGAAGCATTTACTTAGCCAAGTTTTAACTCCTTGCATTGCCGGAATATCATTTCCAAATAACAATATATCATCCACATATAGTACAAGGAACATGATAGTGCTCCCACTAGCTTTCTTATATACACAAGCTTCATCACCATTTTTAATGAAGCCAAATTTCTCGGCTTCCTCATTAAAATGATGATTCCACATTCTAGATGCTTGTTTCAATCCGTAGATTGACTTCTTTAACTTGCATACCTTTTTAGGATATTTCGGATCAACAAAACCTTTAGGCTGAACCATATAGACATCTTCCACAAGATATCCATTTAGGAAAGCGGTCTTGACATCCATTTGCCATATTTCATAATCATAATGAGCAGCAATGGCAAATAATATCCTAATAAACTTTAGCATTGCTACAGGCGAAAAAGTTTCATCATAGTCAACCCCTTGAGTTTGAGTGAAACCTTTTGCTACAAGTCTAGCTTTATATGTATCCAAGTTTCCATGTATGTCAGTTTTCTTTTTGAAAAGCCATTTACAATCAACTAGCCTTGAGCCAGTAGGTTGTACAACCAGTTCCCAAACTTGGTTTTCATACATGGATTGCATCTCAGCGTTCATGGCTTCCTGCCATTTATCCTTATCAATCCTTGATAAAGCATCTTGGTAGTTTGTTGGTTCATCCAAATCAACCATATAGCAACCATCCATGAGAAACCCATATCTCTCAGGAGGATTACTAATCCTACCAGATTTGCGAACGTCTTGTGTATTTTGATCATCCATTTGATCACTTTCAACATTTTCATGTTGAGTGCTAGTATCAACCAATTGTGTATCATCTACTTGATCTCAAATCTCCTCAAGATCTATCTTCCTTTCACTATCACCTTCCATTAGGAACTTAGTTTCAAGGAATTCAGCCTTCCGAGCAACAAATACATTCTGTTTGGAAGGATCATAGAAATAATATCCCATATTATCCTTGGAATATCCTATGAAGATACACTTTATGGATCGAGCATTTAACTTGTTAGGGACGTAACGCTTAGGGTAAGCTTCACATCCCCATACCTTTAAGTATGATAGAGATGGAGGTTTTCCAAACCACATCTCATGAGGAGTTCGTTCCACCTTCTTGGTTGGGGCCATATTTAAAATACGAGCCGCGGAGCATAGACAATAACCCCAAACTGATAGAGGTAACGAGCTTCTAGCCATCATAGATCGAACCATATCCATTAGGGTTCGGTTCCTCCTTTCGGAAACTCCATTCAGTTGAGGTGTTCCAGGAGGAGTGAGTTGCGAGATAATCCCACAACTTCTAAGATGATCTTTGAAAGCATCGCTTAGGTATTCACCTCCTCTATCGGTACGAAGTACCTTGATTGTCTTATTGAGTTGATTTTGTACTTAAATTTTTATATTCTTTGAATGCTTCAAAAGTTTCGTCCTTGTGTCTTAATAAGTAGACATATCCGAAACGACTGAAGTCATCAATGAAAGTAACGAAGTATCTTTCACCATTCCTAGTTATGGGCTTAAAGGGTCCACATACATCCGAATATATTAATCCCAATAAGTCTTTAGCCCTTTCATAGGTCCCTTTGAAAGGTGCTTTAGTCATTTTGCCTTGTAAACAAGATTCACATACATCAAACGAGTCTAGTTCATTTGATTTCAAAAGTCCATTCTTTTGAAGTGTATGCATTCGATTCTTGTTTATATGACCAAGGCGACAATGCCATAAGTAGGAATCACTCAAATCCCTTTTGAGTTTCTTTGTGTTTGCATGGTATATTGAGCTATTGTATGATGTGTTATCATGAACCAATTCATAAATACCATTCGAAGGTGAAGCCTTAAAATAGAACACACTATCTAAGGAAACACGGATATCATCATTAATGAAATTAAGATTAAAACCATATTGTTTCAAACGGGATACAGAAATAATGTTTCGTGATAAATGGGGTTCTTACATATCATTTTTCAAAATAAGCTCCAAACCACTTGGTAGCTTCAAAACAAAGTCTCCTTGAGCTTTAACTTGCACCCTTGCTCCATTTCCCATGAAGAGACTTGTTGTTCCCGCTTCTTGATCACTTCTTTTCAACCCCTGCAAAGAATTGCAAATATGAGTTCCACATCCTGTGTCTAATACCCATGTATTAGAAGTAATACTAAGCTCAATGTATACCATATATACATTACCTGAGGTTTGCCCTGCATCCCTCTTTTCCTTCAACTCCTTAAGGTAGACCGGGCAGTTTCGTTTCCAGTGACCCATTTCACCACAACCGAAATACGGATTTTCCTTGGGGTTAGCTTTACCGGCAACCTTTTGCTTCTTGTTGTTGTTGGTTGGGGTAACCATCTTCCCTTTTCCCTTGCCCTTGCCTTGGTAGGCGGGTCCTTTCCTCTTAGCCACCTTTGTCTTAGAAGTGTTATTAGTTTTGGACCTGCCTTCATTGATCATGAACATGGGTGAAGCCCTTTTACCCATGCTTGCTTCGGCCGTCTTAAGCATGGCATGTAATTTGCCAATGCTTTTATCCCAACCATTCATGTTATAATTTAACACGAATGTGTCAAACCTCTTTGACAATGAGTTAAGGATAAGGTCCGTGGCTAATTCATTAGACACGTTGCAATTTAGACGGTTTGCTCGATCAATTAGGCTTTTCATCTTAAAGACATAAGATGAAACGGATTGGGTGTCGTCCATCCAACATGCATGAAGCGCTCGGACCGTTTCAAAGCGCTCGACATGAGCTTGTTGAAGGAACATCTCCTTCAACTGTGTGATCATGTCATATGCACTATGATGCTCAAAATCCTTTTGGAGTTCGGGTATCATAGTCCCAAGCATGAGGCAAGAAACTTGCAACGAAACGGTTCAATATTTCACCCAATAAGCCATGCCTTCCGTATCATCCTCGTCCGGTTGATCGGGAATGGGGTCTTCCAACACATACGCCCTGTCCTCTAGTTTGAGGACAATTCTTAGATTGCGGAACCAATCCATGAAGTTCGTATGGTTGAGTTTTTCCTTTTCGAGGATTGACCTCAACGATAAGTTGTTAAAGTTTATTGGTATGTTCGGAATATTGTTGTTATTGGCGGCCATATACAAAATTTAACAAAGTTGTTTAAGTATAAATTTTAATTTAACGATCAATACCCTTTAAATCCAATTGATATTTATTAAATTTTAGAATCCAACGGTAAACCAAATTTCAGTTAGGTGACCTTTATCCCGTCATTTGATTTAGCTAGGTAGTCATTGTATGACAATTGCAATCCTTTTGCAACTTCTAAGTTATGGGATCATGCAATCCTTTTGCATGGCATATTATCCCATCAACGCCTATTTGTTCATCATGCTTCGGTGACCCTAAGTTCATGATTTCCAAATCATGTCGTCCTACTTGTGTAAACGTGTAAACTTAACATACAAGTGGTTAGGTGACCTTTATCCCACAAGCATGCGAATTTCACCTTAATCATATTAGTTTGTTCATGACGGTTAGGTGATCTTTATCCCATCATGAGTTCCTTAATATGTCTAAGTTTCACATAAAAGGATGGCATTTAACTTGTTTACCTTGTTTGTTAAAGGGATTTTAAGTTTTCATTATTTCTAGTTTGAGAAAACTTTTATGCCATACACCAACATGCATTTAGTGTATGGTTCATTTGAAATCCATTTTCATGTCATGTAATAATACCAATTTCATTACTTTGATATAAACCCTTTTATATGAGCAATTCGTTTCTAGTTCTTAATAACCATTTATTAATGTCCTTTTAGCCATTTCAATTTAACCGATTAAATCATGGTTTGGTAAATTTCATGTTGTTAATAATTTAACCAATTAAATTGTAGTTTTGCTTGTTGTTAACTTGTGTGATAACTTATTGTAGTAACATACACAATCCACAATCATACAAGGAATTAAAACAACTACGCATGCAAAACAAATGTTCACAATCAAGCCTTTTGGTAGACATTTTGTTTAGCCGAAAACAAAATGCCACCGGTCAATGGGTGAAACACAAAGTAAGAGGTTTTAACCTCCCACTTAACCTTGCATCCACATGCTTCTTGTGTTCTTCCTTGTGATCTTCATGCATCTTCATCTTATTACAAAATATATCCTAATACATTTTGTCTAGAAAATGAAAATACAACCTAATCTATTTTACATACCAAATATAAAATAGATTACATAACCAAATGAATGAATATTACAACCAAATGAATGAATTAATTATTACATACCATAATGAATAAATACAAATCATTCAAACACACATGCATTCAATCAAAAGGTCAAGGCATTGATTATGAACACTACATACTACAAATATGACCAATTTGCAAGTTCCAAACCCTCTTGGAACCTCCAAGAATTCGGCCACCATATCAAACCCACCCAAACCCGAACATTTTTACATTCCATATTCATGCATGTGCATGGAATGCAAATATAGTGGGTTTAAAGACCATAAAAGAAGCATAATCCATAGACTTCGGCTCTAGATACCATTGATGGAATTTAACAAGTTTCAAAACAACATGTTCATGAAGTTTACACAATCATAAAACCAATTTTAAGATAGTTAATACGAGCGGAAGCATTAATAGAACAAGTATATTTGTAAAGCCATTTTTGTTAAATTCCATATTAATATCAAGTCTTGAAATCATGCTTACAAATATAACAAGATTAGAAGAGTGTTTATACCTCCTCTAGGATAGTAGAGGGCTGAATTTGACAGCAGAAATGATGATGAAATGATGGAATAAAGCCTCTAACTTGAAGCCTCAAGTGTGTAAATACCCCAAGCTCTTGATGCACCAACACCACCTTTGATTTAGTTAGGATTTAGGACACTTAATCACTTGTTTTTCAAGCAAAATCTGCTCCCTTCTACTTGTTTTATTTCGGCCAGCAGACCCCAAAAATAGAATGAGAGAGTTTTCAAAATGTGCCTTGTATATTTTGAGTCAATCAAGGTTAAAGGGACAAGCATGCACATTTGAAGTTGTGTGTTCTTTGAAATAAACAAAACTAGCATGGGTGTAGTCTTGGGACATGCCAAAACCGGCCACCACCATCATTTAAATAACATAAATTGTTATTTATAAACTTGTAATAATAAAACCCATGCTATTTGTTAGATTACTTTCATTTTATAAACCATTTTATAAAATATAACACAACTTAATTATTTAAACCTATAAATAATTAAATCCATATCTTATATATAAATTATCCAAATAATTTATCTCAAGTGATTACATTTTAGAAAACCCATTTTCTAAAGTCTAAGTGTCGCGTATTTATTTAACAATTAGATCGTTAAGAATAAATACATATAAGATGTCGGTAAGCTTGTTATTGGATATGACCCGACTTGGATCATAACACGTTAGCCACATTAATTAAATATGTCTCTCGGGCATAAGAAAAACCTTCAGGGTGATGATCCGTTGACATGATGATAATGATAATGATAATGATGAATGATGATCGATGATATGATTAGGATGATGTTTTGATGATGATAGTAATAATGATGATTGCCGAGGGTACCATGATATGCTGATGATAGTTTAAGGAAGATAATGATGGGTTGTTATGGTTTTGAAGATGATGATGATACAAAAAATAGATGATGAGATGATGAGATGTGCAAGCATATTTGTTTTTCTTTTTGTTTCTACCGTTCGAAACTCTGACTCCAAACCAACAGTAACAAATTTTTCTTTTATTAGTTGGACTTGTGAAGATTAGTGGGCCGTAATTTTTTTTGTTGGGCCGAGACTAGTTTTGCTGTTGGGCCAAAATAATACGAGTTATATAATGGATAGCAAAATAAATCAGAAAAGTAGAAATGGATGTATGGTTTAGAAGGAGTTTGGGTGAGCAAGGGGTCGCGAGTTCGAGCCCGAACAGGGGCGTTTAATTTTTTTTAAAGGGCTTATACATTAAGGTAGCCTTTCTAACCTTATTACTATTATTATTATTAATATTATTATCATTATCATTATTAGTAGAGTTAGAATTATCTTTATGAACATTATATAGGTATTAATATTAAAACTATCATTTTTGTTAAAAATTATCAAAAAATATCATTTTTATTATTACTATTATTATTATTATTATTATTATTATTATTATTACAATAAAAGTGAGTTTTATAAAAATATATTTAATAAAACTATATTTTATAAATTATTTATTTAATGTATGTAAAATAAATATATTTAAATTATTAATGAAACACATAATTTACTAAGATAACATTTATAATATATAAATCGTTCGATTACAATTATATGTGTTAATATATATAAATGATATAGGTTTGTGAATCCAAGGCCAACCCTGCATGGTTCAGTTCCGTCGTATGAATATTTTTACTACAAAATATTGAATTGTGAGTTTCATTTGCTCCCTTTTTAAATGCTTTTGCAATATATATTTTTGGGACTGAGAATACATGTAGTGACCCGTCGTAATCCACCCGGACGAAGTCATCAACATCTGGTCCCATTGCGAGGTACTGACCTAAATATGCCATGAATGACTCCAAGTAATATCTTTAATATGAGCAAATGCACAGCGGAAGATTTCTTTCATACCTGAGAATAAACATGCTTAAAAGTGTCAACCAATAGGTTGGTGAGTTCATAGGTTTATCATAATAATCATTTAAATATATTAATAGACCACAAGATTTCCGTTTATAAATATATGTACACTCGCAAATGTATAAAAGTATTCTATAAGTTGTAGGCACCCGGTAACAAGCCTTAACGTTCATGTTTTACCCTCTGAAGTACACCAGATCAGGTGTGTTTAAAATAACCTCGAAGTACTAAAGCATCCCATAGTCAGGATGGGGTTTGTCAGGCCCAATAGATCTATCTTTAGGATTCGCACCTACCGAACATAGACAAGTAGTTTAATGTTACCAAGCTAAGGGTATATTTCTGGTTTAAACCCACATAGAATTAGTTTTAGTACTTGTGCCTATTTCGTAAAAAAAATTTATAAAACAGCGCATGTATTCTCAGCCCAAAAATATATATAAAAAGGGAGTAATGAAACTCACCTAATTTATTTTGTAGTAAAAATACATATGACGACATTGAACAAGTATAGGGTTGGCCTCAGATTCACGAACCTATATTATTTGAATATTTATTAATACACATAATCGTAATCGAATAAGTTTGTATATATGTATGATTTACTAATCATATCATTTTTATATTATTGATATATATATATATATATATATATATATATATATATATATATATATATATATATATATATATATATATATGTCTCATATATTCATTTTGTTTATAAAACTAGAAATTTTATTATGTTATATGTTTTTAAATATATTTGTACAAGTATATATATATATATATATATATATATATATATATATATATATATATATATATATATATATATATATATATATATATATATATATATATATATATATATATATATCATTGTTAAAAAAAAATATTGATAGAACACTAAAATTATATTACTATTGATCAAAATAATAATAATTATAATTCTTAAGTTTACTGGATAAGGTACTATTGTTAATAATTGTATTATTGATAAAAATATAACAATATTTACAATAATAACTATAAAAATATAAATTTTTCGATTAGTGATACTTAAGAAAATGTTTTTAGTAATTATATATTAGTAGTACTCGTTATTTATAAATAATCATACTTATAATGATAGTTGTAATACTAATAATGATTATAATACTAGTAATAATACTAATAATAATGTTATCAATTATAAAACGAAACAATTATTTATTTTAATGAAACTAATAATTAATTTTTATAATTTTCATAACAATATTAATGATAGCAATAATAATAATAATAATCCTAATGATGATAATAATGATAAATTTAATACGTATTGTTATGATAGTAGTAATAATAATGATTATAATACTTTGTAAAAATAATATTTACTAATAATAACATTAATTAGAATATTAATATTAATAATGATAAAATAATAATAGATAATAAAAAAAATATGGTTATACCTTTATTAAGATTCCTAAAAAAAATATGGCAGTTACAAGACTCGAACCCATGATTACTTGCATACCCACTAAGACCCCTAACCATGGCTCTGTCGCCTATTTATCTGTTTTAAATCCTCTCCAATGACTTATAATCCGTATTTAATTCTGTTTAGTTTCATCTCCTTCTTCACTTCCAAAATTCAAACAACCAAACATAATCAACCATAACAAGCAAGACATTGAAATGAATTTTAGGATTAACAAAACTCAAACAATTTAATGGGAGGATTGGAATTAACAAGCACGAAGAAAAAAAAATAGAAACAACAGAAGCTGTTCGTGACAGGGGACGGAGAAAAAAAATATATAGAACTCAATTCGTGATTTTAAGTTCTAGACATTTTTAGATCATAATTACTACATGAAATACTTTGTAAATTAATCTTATAAACTTTCAGAACCGTCAATTTAACTTAATTCATAACAGAAACTTCGAATTCGTTCAAAAACAATTGTTTGACTTTTTGAATTTAAAACTTTGACTTTGAAATTCGTCTTTGATTCTTCAAATTATGATCTGAAAACTTACAGAAAGTTTCAATAGATGATTCCTAATCCTTCTACGTTTATAGATTTTAAAAATTGGTTCGATTTGGAGTTGATGATAAGATTGAACAAGGACAGGGATGACGAGCTTAAAAAAAAAACTGATTAAAATTTTCCATTAGAATCTGTCTAAAATGGTTGTGATTGTTATGGAGGGTGGAAATTTGATGGAATTGTGAATAACAGGTGAATGTGAATGATCGTTTGATTTATAGGAAATTGTGTGGATTTAATACTTCAGACAAAAGAACGAACAGAAAATTTTCAAAAGCAGATTACGACCCTTAATAGAAATTGTTTGTATTAGAGAAAAAAATCGATTTCGGGGACAGAATAAAAAGAAAGATCGTGATATCAGACTGAATTGGAGAATTTTGTCTTTATAATTTACATTTAGTTAATAATTTAATAAATATCTTAATAATACTAATAAATAATAATAACAATAATTATAAAAGTTTTAATAATTTTAGTAATATTAATATTATTAATAATAGTAATGATATTTCATTATACTAATTTTCATGTTAAGTATTAACAATAAAATTAATAATATTTCTAATGATAATAATAACTTGTATTATTTTTATAGTAGTACTAATAATGATAACCATAATAATAATAACAATAATTATTACCGATAATGGTAATAACATTTACAATTATATAATAAATTATATTTATCAAAATTTATATCTATATATTATATATTGAAAATAATAACCTATTTGAATATTTATATTTACATATTATTAATTTTGTATTATATAATCTCTATAACTTTTTTTTATATATCCCAATATACATATAATAACTATGTATAGAAATCATATATCTTTATATTTTCATTTCAATTACCCCTTAAATATTTTTGTATTATATTTTCATATTTAGTTTAAGCAATTAAATCATAAATTATTATATCATATTATTATATATAATGTATTTTTATATTGTTATTTATATTTTTCTGTATACACGTTTATTTACAATTTATGGTTCGTGAATCGTCAGGCTTGGTCAAAGGGCAATCGAACAGTTCAAAATTTTTAAGACTCAATCTTACAGACTATTCTTATCATGTTAAAAATACAAAATCGTATCGAGAGTTTGGTTTAAAATTAGTCGAAATTTCTCGGGTCGTCACAGTACCTACCCGTTAAAGAAATTTCGTCCCGAAATTTGAGTGGGATCATCATGGTTAACAATAAGAATGTTTTCCTGATGAATATGAGCTGATAACTAGAGTTTTATCACTTTTGAATAATTTGTATAAGATAATTCAATTACTCAGAGAGTACGAGTGAAGCTATCACAAAATAGTGAAATGTGAAAGACAAGTTCCATCATAACATTTGACTAGTCATGGTTGAATTTTGAAAAATAAGGTTCATCTTAACTTTTGACGTTGTCTCGATTGAATTCCGGAATTCAAGGGATTTAAAAGAAAATCTTAGAAATCTATAGGATTTGATTCTTCGGGATTTATGGAAAATTAGGATACTCTTTAATTTAATGCGATTATCTGTCTTGATTGCTTTGTCTGGTATCTTCTCTATGAATGAACTTCTTTCGTTCCATTATTTTCACCACTCCTCTACTTCCTTCTATTTTGAAGCTTCATGCTTCTGTTTTCTTTCCGACTTAAAGTAAACTGGTCAAGACGTCTCGGTTTGGTAAGTATAAAGTTCGGGTGAACATGATTAAGATTCTAAGCAGGAATGAAAGGTAATAGTACGATTTGATTTGTAGATTACCAAAATTTATGGAAGATTGAACTATCAAAAATATATTTTCTTGATATGTTCGGAGGTTAAGTAGAATGATAGAGTTATGTAACATGACACATGATGATGGTATGATCTATTGTGAACCATCATCACGTTTCATTAGAAACTCAGCATGACTTACTGTAATATAATTACGTTGGCCAAGCGTCATTATATTATACTAATTCATGCTTCAATTCCCTACACTTCTCCACAATTCATTCATAATTTATACTTAGATTTTACAGAAGTTTCCAATATAATGAAATACAGAAACATGAAGAGGTAGATAATTTTGGACAAGAATATTTATGAAAATATCCTCAGAAATATCGAAGATATTTATGATGATATTTTGGAATCTCCAAGTTCGAAGGTTGATGAAGAAATTTTTCCGCAAGATTTTAACATGACTTCGGAGCAAGATCTTCTCTAAAGATTTCATCGGATCAAGAATTACTTGGATTCTTTGAATATAGGGTTTGATCCTTGTATTTGTCCTTGGTCTCCTTCATGGTTAGCTCAATCCATTTTTTAGTACCAAATTTTCTATCGAGTGTTCCTAACATTCCCTTCTTTATCATCAAACTTTTGGCCATTTAAACCATCTACAATTTTCCTGTTTCCTCTGCATTTAATGCAACCATATTTGAATCATCAGTTATCAATCCGAGGTGGTTTCAAGAGAATAGTGTTTTTAGATGATTATACTCTGATGGTAATATGGTAGAATATGAAAGGTTCCCCGGTAATAATAAAAGAACACGCATATATAACAAGGTTATAATAAGGTTGTTTTGAACGAAAAGTTGGAGTTGTATTGCTGGAGCTGTGACAAAATTGGCTATCTTGAAAAAAAAATATTGTAAAGTTATTTTGGGTAATATCAACGACAAAGGAGCTAGCACAGATACGTGTTAAACGTTTACTCAGTTTTCGAGAGTTTTTCAGGTGCATAACTATATGCATAAACCTTTCCTACCGTAGATGAAGTGCGGTTGGTTCATCCTCTCGATTAAGGTGTTTTCAAGAATCAATAAAGGGTTGAACGCAGATTATAATCGTCAAGATACAAATGAAGTTTAAAATGAAATCAAGTGGCAAACTTGAAGAAATGTTTAGTTTCATATGTTATAATCAATATTTTAATTCATTTTAATTGTCCAATATTATTAGTCCACAGTCGATAGTCCACAGTTAACAGTCCAATAATTCATATATAGTTTAATATATAATATTCGAATTAATTAATACGTTTCGTGACCCGTATACGTCTCAGACTCGATCACAACTCAAACTATATATATTATTGTAGAATTAACCTCAACCCTGTATAGCTAACTCCCGCATTACTGCATATAGAGTGTCTGCGGTTATTCCAAATAATATATATAGATGCGTCGATATGATATGTCAAAACCTTGTATACGTGTCTCGATATTTAAAGTGCGTAAAAATAAATAACAGAAATTAAATGACGATAAATAAAGTGCGTAAGTTAAATAACAGAAATTAAATGACGATAAATAAAATTGCGAGAATGTAAATTGCGATAATTAAATTGCGATAAATAAAATGTAATCAGTTAGTTAGGAATAATTAGCTATGAACAGTTAGCGTGGATTCTTAACAAAATTTCTCATAATTAATTTGTTTGTTTCTAACAAATTTTATTTTGTCCAATGTTTAATTCATTATGCCACTTGTTGGATTCCGATAGGTCAAAATCCAAATATGAAATTGAATGAAAATGGTTATTATGCGGTGAACAGATACGTATATCGGTGGTTGTAAGTAGGATAGTAAATGATTGTTGATTCAGATTCGAAGAATGTACAGTGTAACTTATTAATGTGAAATCTAAATATTCCTCGAGTATTACTTACCCGTTAAAATATTTTCACCATTAACAGTTTGTAAAAAATAATTTTTAATTATAATCTTATGAAAACATATATACATATATATTTTCTTCAGATGTAATCATGAATTTAATGAGTTAATAAGATATTAAACTTATTTGATTTATCGTTAGAACTAGATTACATAATTTCTAAAACTTTAGAAATTACATAATCGCCATGTCGAGCGAAGATAATCGATGTAGAACGATATGTAGAACGAAGATAAAGTAGATAGAATGTTAAGTAGAACGATGATTATACTTGAGGTACAGAATGAGATGTTGAGGCATGTGATGTTGAAACTTGGGTTGTTGGTGGTACTGGTGTTAATGTTGGTGGTACTGTTGGTGCTGTTGATGTTGCTGAAGCTGTTAAGTTTTGCAACATATTCTCCAAATTGATTACTCGAGCGCGAAGTTCGTTAACTTCTTCTATTATTCCGGGATGATTGTTGGTCAGAACGAACGGATGAATAAGGTTTAGAATTCGTGATATTATATAATCGTTGCGAGATATTCGGGAAATGAAAGAGAAAATGGTGTCTCGAACAGGTTCGCCGATAAGTGCTTCAGGTTCATCGTCAAGAGGGTAATTTGGTTGGTGAAAAGGATCGCCTTATTCACGTCTTCATTGTTTAAGTCGACTACGAACCCATCAGATGAATTGGGAATGGCTGATTCATTTTGGTGACGCTGCTTAGGTGAACATCCATGTTGGAATAGCGGTCGGAACGACTATCGAAATAGCTTATCGGAATCCGAAGGACTCGAACTGGTTGAGGGATTCATCTCGTACGATCAGATGAAGGATTTTCGTTAGAAAATAGATTATAGGATGTAGATTAGTACCCTACAATACACAATTTACATATGCATATATAATACTAAAATCCCATGAGTTACAGAGGAATCTACGGAATCTGTCAGGCAAAGGTAACAATAACAGATACGCTAAGATATGAATTAGCATATACGCTAAGATGTGAAATTTGTCTATACACTATTCATGCACTCATTGTAGTATGATGTGTCTAGACTAAAAATGATAAGTAGGAAATTTTTCGACAAAAATGATAAGCAAAACTTTTGACATGCAGACACGGTCGAAGTCCAGACTCACTAATGCATCCTAACAACTATCAGTTAGACACACTAATGCAAGACCTGGTTCGCTAAGACCACCGCTCTGATACCACCTGTAGTGACCCGTCCTAATCCACCCGGACGAAGTCATCAACATCTGGTCCCATTGCGAGGTACTGACCTAAATATGCCATGAATGACTCCAAGTAATATCTTTAATATGAGCAAATGCATAACGGAAGATTTTTTTCATACCTGAGAATAAACATGCTTAAAAGTGTCAACCAAAAGGTTGGTGAGTTCATAGGTTTATCATAATAATCATTTCAATATATTAATAGACCACAAGATTTCCGTTTATAAATATATGTACACTTGCAAATGTATAAAAGTATTCTATAAGTTGTAGGCACCCGGTAACAAGCCTTAACGTTCATGTTTTACCCTCCGAAGTACACCAGATCAGGTGTGTTTAAAATAACCTCGAAGTACTAAAGCATCCCATAGCCAGGATGGGGTTTGTCAGGCCCAATAGATCTATCTTTAGGATTCGCGCCTACCGTACATAGACAAGTAGTTTAATGTTACCAAGCTAAGGGTATATTTCTGGTTAAAACCCACATAGAATTAGTTTTAGTACTTGTGCCTATTTCGTAAAAAAAATTTATAAAACAGCGCATGTATTCTCAGCCCAAAAATATATATAAAAAGGGAGTAATGAAACTCACCTAATGTATTTTGTAGTAAAAATACATATGACGACATTGAACAAGTATAGGGTTGGCCTCAGATTCACGAACCTATATTATTTGAATATTTATTAATACGCATAATCGTAATCGAATAAGTTTGTATATAAGTATGATTTACTAATCATATCATTTTTATATTATTGATATATATATATATATATATATATATATATATATATATATATGTATACATATATATATATATATGTATACATATATATATATATGTATATATATATATATATATACATATATATGTATACATATATATATATATACATATATATATATATATATGTATATATATATATATACATATATATATATACATATATATATATATACATATATATATATACATATATATATATATATACATATATATATGTCTCATATATTCATTTTCTTATAAAACTAGAAATTTTATTATGTTATATGTTTTTAAATATATTTGTACAAGTATATATATATATATATATATATATATATATATATATATATATATATATATATATATATATATATATATATATATATATATCATTGTTAAAAAAAAATATTGATAGAATACTAAAATTATATTACTATTGATCAAAATAATAATAATTATAATTCTTAAGTTTACTGGATAAGGTACTATTGTTAATAATTGTATTATTGATAAAAATATAACAATATTTACAATAATAACTATAAAAATATAAATTTTTCGATTAGTGATACTTAAGAAAATGTTTTTAGTAATTATATATTACTAGTACTCGTTATTTATAAATAATAATACTTATAATGATAGTTGTAATACTAATAATGATTATAATACTAGTAATATTACTAATAATAATTTTATCAATTATAAAACGAAACAAGTATTTATTTTAATGAAACTAATAATAAATTTTATTATTTTCATAACAATATTAATGATAGTAATAATAATAATAATAATCCTAATGATGATAATAATGATAAATTTAATACGTATTGTTATGATAGTAGTAATAATAATGATTATAGTACTTTGTAAAAATAATATTTACTAATAATAACATTAATTAGAATATTAATATAAATAATGATAAAATAATAATAGATAATAAAAAAAATACGGTTATACCTTTATTAAGCTTCCTAAAAAAAATATGGCAGTTACAAGACTCGAACCCATGATCACTTGCATACCCACTAACACCCCTAACCATGGCTCTGTCGCCTATTTATCTGTTTTAAATCCTCTCCAATGACTTATAATCCGTATTTAATTCTGTTTAGTTTCATCTCCTTCTTCACTTCCAAAATTCAAACAACCAAACACAATCAACCATAACAAGCAAGACATTGAAATGAATTTTAGGATTAACAAAACTCAAACAATTTAATGGGAGGATTGGAATTAACAAGCACGAAGAAAAAAAAATAGAAACAACAGAAGCTGTTCGTGACAGGGGACAGAGAAAAAAAATATATAGAACTCAATTCGTGATTTTAAGTTCTAGACATTTTTAGATCATAATTACTACATGAAATACTTTGTAAATTAATCTTATAAACTTTTGGAACCGTCAATTTAACTTAATTCATAACAGAAACTTCGAATTCGTTCAAAAACAATTGTTTGACTTTTTGAATTTAAAACTTTGACTTTGAAATTCGCCTTTGATTCTTCAAATTATGATCTGAAAACTTACAGAAAGTTTCAATAGATGATTCCTAATCCTTCTACGTTTATAGATTTTAAAAATTGGTTCGATTTGGAGTTGATGATAAGATTGAAAAAAGACAGGGATGACGAGCTTAAAAAAAAAAAACTGATTAAAATTTTCCATTAGAATCTGTCTAAAATGGTTGTGCTTGTTACGGAGGGTGGAAATTTGATGGAATTGTGAATAACAGGTGAATGTGAATGATCGTTTGATTTATAGGAAATTGTGTGGATTTAATACTTCAGACAAAAGAACGAACAGAAAATATTCAAAAGAAGATTACGACCCTTAACAGAAATTGTTTGTATTAGAGAAAAAAATCGATTTCGGGGACAGAATAAAAAGAAAGATCGTGATATCAGACTGAATTGGAGAATTTTGTCTTTATAATTTACATTTAGTTAATAATTTAATAAATATCTTAATAATACTAATAAATAATAATAATAACAATAATTATAAAAGTTTTAATAATTTTAGTAATATTAATATTATTAATAATAGTAATGATATTTCATTATACTAATTTTCATGTTAAGTATTAACAATAAAATTAATAATATTTCTAATGATAATAATAACTTGTATTATTTTTATAGTAGTGCTAATAATGATAACCATAATAATAATAACAATAATTATTACCGATAATGGTAATAACATTTACAATTATATAATAAATTATATTTATCAAAATTTATATCTATATATTGAAAATAATAACCTATTTGAATATTTATATTTACATATTATTAATTTTGTATTATATAATCTCTATAACTTTTTTTTTATATATCCCAATATACATATAATAACTATGTATAGAAATCATATATCTTTATATTTTCATTTCAATTACCCCTTAAATATTTTTGTATTATATTTTCATATTTAGTTTAAGCAATTAAATCATAAATTATTATATCATATTATTATATATAATGTATTTTTATATTGTTATTTATATTTTTCTGTATACACGTTTATTTACAATTTATGGTTCGTGAATCCTCAGGCTTGGTCAAAGGGCAATCGAACAGTTCAAAATTTTTGAGACTCAATCTTACAGACTATTCTTATCATGTTAAAAATACAAAATCGTATCGAGAGTTTGGTTTAAAATTAGTCGAAATTTCCCGGGTCGTCACAATTCATGCGCTGTTTTATAAATGTTTTATAAAATAGACACAAGTACGCGAAACTACATTCTATGATTGGATTACTATACTGAATATCGCCCCCTTCAAGTCTAACCTAAGAATTAGGGAAATGGCCCCTAATTGATGCGAATCCTAAAGATAGATCTATGGGCCTAACAAACCCCATTCTGGAATTTGGAATGCTTTAGTACTTCGATTTAAATGGTGATTGCGATTGCCAATATTTATGGCATACTTGCGAGTATGCGGGGGATATTCTATATGCATTATGTTAATGTCGGTTACCAGGTGTTCATCATACGAATGATTTTTATACACTTGCGAGTGTAATGTTATTTGTGAAAAATGAAATCTTGTGGTCTACTAAAATTATGGAAATGATTATTATGATAAACTAATGAACTCACCAACCTTTTGGTTGACACTTGAAAGCATGTTTATTCTCAGGTATGAAAGAAATCTTTCGCTGTGCATTTGCTTATTTTAGAGATATTACTTGGAGTCATTCATGACATATTTCAAAAGACGTTGCATTCGAGTCATTGAGTTCATCAAGATTATTATTAAGTCAATTATAGTTTGATATATTATGAAATGGTATGCATGCCATCAACTTTTGATGTAATGAAAGTTTGTCTTTTAAAAACGAATGCAATTTTTGTAAAATGTATCATATAGAGGTCAAGTACCTCGCGATGTAACTAAATGTAATGTATTCGTCCAGATGGATATTGACGGGTCTCTACAGGTGCTATCAGAGCGGTGGTCTTAGCGAACCAGGTCTTGCATTAGTGTGTCTAACTAGTAGTTGTTAGGATGCATTAATGAGTCTGGACTTCGACCGTGTCTGCATGTCAAAAGTTTTGCTTATCAATTCTTGTCGAAAATTAATTGCTTATCATTCTTAAGTCTAGACACATCTTACTGCACTTACTGCATCGATAGTGTATAGACGAATTCATATCTTAGCGTATCTATTACCGTAAACTTTGCCTGACAGCTTTCGAAGAATCCTCCGTAATGTATGGGATTTTGGTATTATATATATATATATACATATGAAAATATGTATTTAAGAATATCAATCTAAATCCTATAATCTATTTCATATCAAAAATCAATTCCCTGATCGTACGAGATGGATCCTTCAACAAGTTTGAGTCCCTCGGATTCCAATAACTATTCCGATAGTTATTCCGATAGTTATTTCGATATGGATATTCACCTAAGCACCAAAAGCAGTGTAACCCGAATGGATTGTCATCTTCAATTCTGAATGAATTGGTGATGAGTTCGTAGTCGACTTAATCAATGTAGACGAGAAGAAGGCGATCCTTTCTACCCACCAACGTGCACTCTTGACGAAGAATCTGAAGCACTTACTGGCAAACCAGTCCGAAACACCATTTTCACCATCATTTCCCAAATATCTCGCCATGATTATATACTATCTCAAATTCAAAACCTTATTCTTCTGCTTGTTCCAACCGTCAACCATCCCGGAGTAATAGAAGAAGTCAACGAAATTTGTGCTCGAGTCGTAGCTTTGGAGAGTACGATGCACAACTTAAAAGCACCAGCAGTGTCACCGGCATCAACAGTACCACCAGCAACAACACAAACCATAACAGTACATGCCTCAACATCACAATCTGTACCTCGAGCATAATCATCGTTCTACATCATTTATCTTCGTTCGACATGGCGATTATGTAATCTCTAATGTTTTAGAGATTATATATTCTTGTTCTAATGGTAAATCAAATGAGTTTAATATCATATTGACTCATTAAATCCATGATTACATCTGAAGAAAATATATATGTAAGTATATTTTCATACAGATTGTAATTAAAAATTCTTTTGTACAAACTGTTAATCGTGAAAATATTTTAACGGGTAGGTAATACCCGAGAAATATTTAGATTTCACATTAATAAGTTACACTGTACATTCTTCAATTCAGATTCAGCAGTCATTAACAATACTGCTCAAATCCACACATATACGTATCCGATCACCAAAGAACAACTATTCACATTCAGATTCAATTTCATATTCGGATTTTGACCGATCAGAATCCAAGTCAAAGGTTTGACAAGTGGCATAATAAAGAAAATAATGGACAAAATAAAATTTATTAGTAACCAATTAATTAACTACGTAAAACTTTAAACCTATACTAACCTTGGATTATTGGACTACTAATATTGGACTATTAACCTTGGATAATTAAAAAGTATTAAAAGAGTAGGAAATATTAATTATAACACATTTTTATTTAAAATATCGTTAATAAGTTACATCTACTACAGTTAAATATTTTCTCAAGTTGCCACTTGATTTCATGTTAAACATCCTTTGTATCTTGACGATTACAATCAGCGTTTAATCATCTAAAAACACAATTCTCTTGAAACCACCTCGAATTGATAACCGATGATTCAAATATGGTAGAATTAAATGCTGATGAAGCAGTAAAACTGTAGATGGTCTTAATGGCCAAAAGTTTGATAATAAAGGATGGAATGTTGGAAACGCTCAATAGAAAATTTGGTGCTGAAAAGTGGATTATGCAAAACTATGAAGGAGACTGCGGACCAATACAAGGACCATACCCTGTATTCCAAGAATACAGGTAATTCTGGATCCGATGAAATCTTTAGAAAATATTTTGCTCCGAAGTCATGTTAAAATCTTACGGCAAATTTTTCTTCATCAACTTCGAACTTAGAAATTCCAAAATATCATCATAAATATCTTCGATATTTCTGAGGATATTTCCATAAATATTCTTGTCCGAAATTATTTATCTCTTCGTGCTATTTATATTATTACATCATAAAGGAAACTATTTTAGTTTCTAAATTTCTTTAAAATGTGAGTTTAAATTATGAATGATTTTTGGAGAAGTGTTGGGAGTTGAAGCATGAGTTAGTATAATATAATGACGCTAGGCCAACGTGGTTATATTACAGTAAGTCATGCTGAATTTCTAATGGAACTTGATGATGGTTCACAGATCATACCCTCATCATGTGCCATGTTACATAACTCTTTGATTCTACTTAATCTCTAAGCATATCACGGAAATATTTCCTTGATATTTCTGATCTTCCGTAATTCCAACAGTTGCTAATAAATCGTGCCATTACATTTTCTTTCTAGTTAGAAGATTTCCTTAAATTCCTTGAATTTCGAAAATCAGCCGTGACTACGTCAAAAGTTAAGATGAATCTTTAATTCTTCATTTCACTCTTTTGTGATAGCTTCACCCATACTCTTCGCATAATCGAATCAATTTATCCATATTACTCTATGGTAATAAAACTCTATTTATCAACTCATATTAGTCATGAAAACATTCTTATGGTCAACCATGTTGATCTCTATCAAATTTTGAGGATGAAATTTCTTTAACGGGTAGGTACTGTGACGACCCGGAAATTTCCAACCAAATTTAAACTTGATCTTTATATGGTTTCGACACGTTAAGCAAAGTCTGTTAGGTTGAGTCTCAAAAATTTTGAACTGTTTCATATGTTCAATTAATTTTCGACCATTTTCGACGATTCACGAACAATAGATATATATATATATATATATATATATATATATATATATATATATATATATATATATATATATATATATATATATATATATACTTCATAATATGTTAGCTTGTGATTTCTTTTTATTTTAGAAACTAAATTAATAAAATCAAAGAGTTTGAAACCATAGAACTTTTCTATACATACATCATAACTAGATGAGGATGATGACTTAATTTTATGACTTTATACTTTCATTCCTTAATTCATATAAATTATATATATATAAAAATCAAATAAATTGGATGTATTATTTACAAATTAACTCCACTCAACAATATTATAAGATCTTATAATTAGGAAAATTTTGAAGTAACTTAAGTTTATTGTCAATGTTAGTGATTCAATTATGTGTTTATATGTGCCTTTAGTCACGAGATAACTATTATAAAACACAAATATTTGAATTAGAAAATACAAGCTAGAAGATATTTAGAGAAAGAAAATAAAGATAGTAGTATACAAAACCGGTCCTTTCAGTTAGTATAGTGTCGACATGTATAGATAACAAATATCACGGATCAATTTAACATAACAAGTAAACTTCACTAGTTGTAATATTATATTGTTACTATAGTATTTTCCTTTAAGCTTTATCTAGATATCTATTCTCTGCATTTTAATCACCACAAACATCACAATCCTCTTTACTAATAATAATACTCCTACTTCTATTATTTGGTTCATGAACCCAATAATTTCCATCAACCTTGACAAATTCAAAAGTTTGTTACATATCCTTTTCCACTTTAATTTTTTGTTTCCATCCTGCTCGTGATTTCCTGTCTAATGTTGGTTACGCATCCAAATCAATTGGCAATATAACAAATCATCTTTATCAACTTTATATATTCGATTACTATCTATCTTCTATCTATATTAATATTAATATATATATACCTTTACATATATATATACAAACACACATCACCTTCACAGCCTCAATCTTCTTCCACCACCTTTCGAACCACAACCATCACCACCGGCATTCTTCATTACAACCTTCACCATAACCACCTTATATCTTCTCTTTAACCATTTAACCACCTACATCACTACACCACCACCACAACCGTTGGCCACCATCACCTCCACCAATAGTTCACCATCAAACCACCATGAACACCACCTATCAACCATTACTGTTCTGTTCGAATTCACAATCAAACACCACCAAGTTGCCACGCTTATTGTTGCTTACTGTGCCCTTCTGTTTCGAGCATACCATGTACACACCATGTCTTCGACCACCATAATTCTCATCCTATCCTTCTTCCCTTATTTCTTCTCATTTCCCTTTTGATACAGCCTATCATATTGATCGTGGTAGCTCTACTACAATAACTGATAAGTAATACAACGTGGCTTTCAGACTAGTACTTCGCAGCTGGTTCAAACGACTTTCCTTTTGTACGGGAAAGAAACCATTCCACAAACCCAACAATGATACCCAACGGTGATACCTTTTGTGGCTTTCATCATTATAATGGGTACATTTCCTGTCTCGATTTAAATCTGCAACCGAAACCACAAATCACTTGCAACTGCAGATACCTTAGGCTGCTGTGTATTTTTTTTATTTCTGTTTCTGTCGTCAGACACCCACATCGAGCCCCATCTTTACGCTTCTACTATTTTTCTGTTTAAAAAGTTCTAGAAAACCACTTGTTGCAGTTTCCTTTCTGTTTGTCGACGCAAATAAAACACAAAAAAGGGTGCGTTTGTTGTTTGATTCACGAACTTGTAAAACAAAAGAAGAAAAGGAGATGTACCACATATTGAGTGGGTTTTATCAATTTGAATATTTTATACAACAAATTATCAAATTTTCAATCAATTGTTTTACATGTGGGACAAGAGAACTTCATGGCCGACATCACTGGGTCCAAAAGGAACGACGTGCAGTATTATTTTTTTATGTAATTAAGTGAAGCATGGGGTTATGATGATGATGATAAAGTTGATAATTACTGCCACTAGTCGTTCTTTTTATTCTATTTCTTTTGTATTTTAACACCTCGAAAATAAACCACTTCAATTAATTTTGGGCCGTGAGCTTTATGTTTATGTGGGTCGATAGTTATACACTTGGTGGGCCATTTATATTTAAGTGGTTTTGCAATAAGGACATTTAGTTGTTGAGCCGTTGGATTACTGCTTTGTGATCTTGTTTCTATCCAAAACACAACCAAAACATTACTGCTTAAATTTTTATTTTATTTTGATACGGGAGAATGACTGTGATTATTGGATGATGATGTATAAAGATGGTGGCAATAAGAAGATGAAGATGATATACATGATTCTGTGATATGATTATGAAGAAT
Organism: Rutidosis leptorrhynchoides; assembly: GCF_046630445.1. Classification (NCBI taxonomy): domain Eukaryota; kingdom Viridiplantae; phylum Streptophyta; class Magnoliopsida; order Asterales; family Asteraceae; genus Rutidosis; species Rutidosis leptorrhynchoides. Next base: position 249,753,287 of record NC_092341.1, read on the forward strand.
TCGTGATATTTATGATGATTATGAATCATGATATACTATACACGATGATGGAAGAAACGATGATGATGAGCTGCTATGTTTGCTGTTCTGATCGCTACTATCTGCTGTTTCTGTTTACGAATGAAATGAAGAAGATGACGGGGGATACACGATGAAGATGATAATGATGATAAATAGTGATGGTTAAGATGATGATGACGTATTGATCGTGAAAATGATGAAATGATTAATGATGATTAAGATGGTGTTGATGATGATACAATGATATTGATGATGTGGTGATGTTGATGATCATGAGGATGATCGATGGGGATGTTGTGGAAATGATGATGATGTCAATCAAGGTGATGGAAGGATGTATCGATGATGATGACAAAAGATGATGGGTGATGATCCGTTGACATGATGATAATGATAATGATGCATGATGATCGATGATATGATTAGGATGATATTTTGATGATGATAGTAATAATGATGATTGCCGAGGGTACCATGATATGATGATGATAGTTTAAGGAAGATGATGATGGGTTGTTATGGTTTTGAAGATGATGATGATACAAAAAATAGATGATGAGATGATGAGAAGTGCAAGCATATTTGTTTTTCTTTTTGTTTCTACTGTTCGAAACTATGACTCCAAACCAACAGTCACAAAATTTTCTTTTATTAGTTGGACTTGTGAAGATTAGTGGGCCGTAATTTTTTTGTTGGGGCGAGACTAGTTTTGTTGTTGGGCCAAAATAATACGAGTTATATAATGGATACCAAAATAAATCAGAAAAGTAGAAATGGATGTATGGTTTAGAAGGAGTTCGGGTGAGCAAGAGGTCGCGAGTTCGAGCCCGGACTGAATTGTCCCGTTCATATTGATTATAAACGTTCCATATTAATTGATTTCGTCGCGAGGTTTTGACCTCTATATGAGACGTTTTTCAAAGACTGCATTCATTTTTAAAACAACCATAACCTTTATTTTATCTATAAACGTTTAAAAAGCATTACGTAGATTATCAAATAATGATAATCTAAAATATACCGTTTACACATGACTATTACATAATGGTTTACAATAAGAATATATTACATCAAAAATAAGTTTCTTGAATGCAGTTTTTACATAATATCATACAAGCATGGACTCCAAATCTTGTCCTTATTTTAGTATGCAATAGCGGAAACTCTTAATAATCACTTGAGAATAAACATGTTTAAAACGTCAACAAAAATGTTGGTGAGTTATAGGTTTAACCTATATATTATCAAATCATAATAATAGACCACAAGATTTCATATTTCAATATACATCCCATACATAGAGATAAAAATCATTCATATGGTGAACACCTGGTAACCGACATTAACAAGATGCATATAAGAATATCCCTTATCATTCCGGGAAATCCTTCGGACATGATAAAAATGAATTCGAAGTATTAAAGCATCCGGTACTTTGGATGGGGTTCGTTAGGCCCAATAGATCTATCTTTAGGATTCGCGTCAATTAGTAGACTGGTTTACTAATTCTTAGGCTACCAAGCAAAAGGGGCATATTCGGCTTCGATGATTCACCCATATAATGTAGTTTCATTTACTTGTGTCTATTTCCTAAAACATTTATGAAACTGCATGTATTCTCATCCCAAAATATTAGATTTTAAAAGTGGGACTATAACTCACTTTCACAGATTTTTACTTCGTCGGGAATAAGACTTGGCCACTGGTCGATTCACGAACCTATAACAAATATATACATATATATATATATATATATACATATATATATATATATATATATATATATATATATATATATATATATATATATATATATGTATATATATATATATACATATATATATATACATATATACATCTATATATATATACATATATATATATACATATATACATATATATATATACATATATATATATACATATATATATATACATATATATATATATATATATATATATATATATATATATATATATATGTATATATATATATATATATATATATATATATATATATATATATATATATATATATATATATATGTATATATATATCAAAGTATGTTCAAAATATATTTACAACATTTTTAATACATTTTGATGTTTTAAGTTTATTAAGTCAGCTGTCCTCGTTAGTAACCTACAACTAGTTGTCCATAGTTAGATGTACAGAAATAAATTGATATATATATTATCTTGAATCAATCCACGACCCAGTGTATACACATCTCAGGCTAGATCACAATTCAAAGTATATATATTTTTGGAATCAACCTCAACCCTGTATAGCTAACTCAAATATTACTGCATATAGAGTGTCTATGGTTGTTCCAAATAATATATATACATGGGTCGATATGATATGTCAAAACATTTGAATACGTGTCTATGGTATCCCAAGATTACATAATATATTATAATACATGTATAATACAATATAAGTTAGCTAGGATAGGATTTGTATAGAATTGTTACAATATTTCCCGTAGCTACAACAATCAAAAAATATCCAATCTTGTTTTACCCATAACTTCTTCGTTTTAAATCCGTTTTGAGTGAATCAAATTGTTATGGTTTCATATTGAACTCTATTTTATGAATCTAAACAGAAAAGGTATAGGTTTATAGTCGGAAATATAAGTTACAAGTCATTTCTATAAGAGGTAGTCATTTCAGTAGAAAGAATGACGTCTTGATGACCATTTTGAAAAACATACTTCCACTTTGAGTTTAACCATGATTTTTGGATATAGTTTCATGTTCATAAGAAAAATCATTTTCCCAGAAGAACAACTTTTAAATCAAAGTTTATCATAGTTTTTAATTATCAAACCCAAAACATCCCGCGGTGTTACTACGACGGCGAATGTCCGGTTTTATGGTGTTTTTCGTGTTTTCGGGTTTTAAATCATTAAGTTAGCATATCATATAGATATTGAACTGTGTTTAGTTGATTTTAAAAGTCAATTTAGAAGGATTAACTTTTATTTGCGAACAAGTTTAGAATTAACTAAACTATGTTCTAGTGATTTCAAGTTTAAACCTTCGAATAAGGTAGTTTTATATATATGAATTGAATGATGTTATGAACATCATTACTACCTCAAGTTTTGTGGATAAACCTACTGGAAATGAGGAAAATAGATCTAGCTTCAAAGGATCCTTGGATGGCTTGAAAGTTCTTGAAGCAGAATCATGACACGAAAACAAGTTCAAGTAAGATTTCCACTCGAAATAAAATTGTTATAGTTATAGAAATTGACTCAAAGTTTGAATATGAGTATTACCTTGTATTAGAAAGATATCTTACTATAAATAAGAAAGATTTCTTGAGGTTGGATGATCACTTTACAAGATTGGAAGTAAGCTAGCAAACTTGGAAGTATTCTTGATTTTATGAAACTCGAACTTATAGAATTTATGAAGAACACTTAGAACTTGAAGATAGAACTTGAGAGAGATCAATTAGATGAAGAAAATTTAAGAATGAAAGTGTTTGTAGGTTTTTTTGGTCGTTGTTATATGGATTAGATATAAAGGATGTGTAATTTTGTTTACATGTAAATAAGTCATGAATGATTACTAATATTTTTGTAATTTTATGAGATATTTTATGCTAGTTTCCAAATGATGGTTCCCACATGTGTTAGGTGACTCACATGGGATGCTAAGAGCTGATCATTGGAGTGTATACATACATCTAAAAGCTGTGTATTGTACGAGTACGAATACGGGTGCATACGAGTAAAATTGTTGATGAAACTGAACGAGGATGTAATTGTAAGCATTTTTGTTAAGTAGAAGTATTTTGATAAGTGTCATGAAGTCTTTCAAAAGTGTATGAATACATATTAAAACACTACATGTATATACATTTTAACTGAGTCGTTAAGTCATCGTTAGTCGTTACATGTAAATGTTGTTTTGAAACCTTTAGGTTAACGATCTAGTTAAATGTTGTTAACCCATTGTTTATTATATCTAAAGAGATGTTAAATTATTAAATTATCATGATATTATGTTATATTAATATATCTTAGTATGATATATATACAGTTAAATGTTGTTACAACGATAATCGTTACATATATGTCTCGTTTCGAAATCATTAAGTTAGTAGTCTTGTTTTTACATATGTAGTTCATTGTTAATACACTTAATGACATGTTGAATTATCATTTATCATGATTTAAACATAGTGTATCAATATCTTAATATGATTCATGTGTATTTAGTCAGACGTTGTTATAACGATAATCGTTATATATATCGTTTCGAGTTTCTTATTTCAATAAACTCAATTTTATGTATATAACTCATTGTTAAAATACCTAATGAGATACTTACTTATCATAATATCATGTTAACTATATATATAATCATATACATGTCATCATATAGTTTTTATAAGTTTTAACGTTCGTGAATCACCGGTCAACTTGGGTGGTCAATTGTCTATATGAAACCTATTTCAATTAATCAAGTCTTACCAAGTTTGATTGCTTAACATGTTGGAAACACTTAATCATGTAAATAACAATTTCATTTAATATATATAAACATGGAAAAGTTCGGGTCACTACAATACCTACCCGTTAAATAAATTTCATCCCGAAATTTTAAGTAGTTGGAGGTGTTGACGTATCTTCTGGAAATAAGTGCGGGTATTTCTTCTTCATCTAATATTCTCGTTCCCAGGTGAACTCGGGTCCTCTATGAGCATTCCATCGAACTTTAACAATTGGTATCTTGTTTTGCTTAAGTCTTTTAACCTCACGATCCATTATTTCGACGGGTTCTTCGACGAATTGAAGTTTTTTGTTGATTTGGATTTCGTCTAACAGGATAGTGAGATCTTCTTTAGCAAAACATTTCTTCAAATTTGAGATGTGGAAAGTGTTATGTACAGCCGCGAGTTGTTGTGGTAATTCAAGTCGGTAAGCTACTGGTCCGACACGATCATTAATCTTGAATGGTCCTATATACCTTGGATTTAATTTCCCTCGTTTACCAAATCAAACAACGCCTTTACAAGGTGCAACCTTAAGCATGACCATCTCTCCAATTTCAAATTCTATATATTTTTTTAATGTCGGCGTAGCTCTTTTGTCGACTTTGGGCGGTTTTCAACCGTTGTTGAATTTGGATGATCTTCTCGGTAGTTTCTTGTATTATCTCCGGACCTGTAATCTGTCTATCCCCCACTTCACTCCAACAAATCAGAGACCTGCACTTTCTACCATAAAGTGCTTCAAACAGCGCCATCTCAATGCTTGAATGGTAGCTGTTGTTGTAGGAAAATTCTGCTAATGGTAGATGTCGATCCCAACTGTTTCCGAAATCAATAACACATGCTCGTAGCATGTCTTCAAGCGTTTGTATCGTCCTTTCGCTCTGCCCATCAGTTTGTGGATGATAGGCAGTACTCATGTCTAGACGAGTTCCTAATGCTTGCTGTAATGTCTGCCAGAATCTTGAAATAAATCTGCCATCCCTATCAGAGATAATAGAGATTGGTATTCCATGTCTGGAGACAACTTCCTTCAAATACAGTCGTGCTAACTTCTCCATCTTATCATCTTCTCTTATTGGCATGAAGTGTGCTGATTTGGTGAGACGATCAACTATTACCCAAATAGTATCAAAACCACTTGCATGTAGTGACCCAAACTTTTCCATGTTCATATATATTAAATGAAATTGATATTTATATGATTAAGTGTATCCAACATGTTAATCAATCAAACTTGTTAACACTTGATTAATTGAAATAGGTTTTATATAGACAATTGACCACCCAAGTTGACCGGTGATTCACTAACGTTAAAACTTGTAAAAACTTTATGATGTCATATATATGGATATATATATATATATATATATATATATATAGTTAACATGGTATTATGATAAGTAAACATATCATTAAGTATATTAACAATGAACTACATATGTAAAAACAAGACTACTAACTTAATGATTTCAAAACGAGACATATATGTAACGATTATCGTTGTAACGACATTTAATTGTATATATATCATATTAAGATATATTAATATATCATAATATCATTATAATGTAATAATTTAACATCTCATTTGATATAATAAACAATGGGTTAACAACACTTAACAGGATCGTTAACCTAAAGGCTTCAAAACAACATTTACATGTAACGACTAACGATGACTTAACGACTCAGTTAAAATGTATATACATGTAGTGTTTTAATATGTATTTATACACTTTTGAAAGACTTCAAGACACTTATCAAAATACTTCTACTTAACAAAAATGCTTACAATTACATCCTCGTTCAGTTTCATCAACAATTCTACTCGTATGCACTCGTATTCGTACTCGTACAATACACAACTTTTAGATGTATGTACTATTGGTATATACACTCTAATTATCAGCTCTTAGCAGCCCATGTAAGTCACCTAACACATGTAGGAACCATCATTTGTCAACTAGCATGAAATATCTCATAAAATTACAAAAATATTAGTAATCATTCATGACTTATTTATATGTAAACAAAATTACACATCCTTTATATCTAATCCATATAGCAACGACAAAAAACACCTACAAACACTTTCATTCATCAATTTTCTTCATCAAATTTGATCTCTCTCAAGTTCTATCTTCAAGTTCTAAGTGTTCTTCATAAATTCTATAAGTTCTAGTTTCATAAAATAAAGAATACTTCCAAGTTTGCTAGCTTACTTCCAATCTTGTAAAGTGATCATCCAACCTCAAGAAATTTTTCTTATTTACAGTAATATATCTTTCTAATATAAGGTAATACTCATATTCAAACTTTGATTCAATTTCTATAACTATAACAATCTTATTTCGAGTGGAAATCTTACTTGAACTTGTTTTCGTGTCATGATTCTGCTTCAAGAACTTTCAAGCCATCCAAGGATCCTTTGAAGTTAGAAATATTTTTCTCATTTTTAGTAGGTTTATCCACAAAACCTGAGGTAGTAATGATGTTCATAACATCATTCGATTCATATATATAAAACTACCTTATTCGAAGGTTTAAACTTGTAATCACTAGAAACATAGTTTAGTTAATTCTAAACTTGTTCGCAAAAAAAAGTTAATCCTTCTAACTTGACTTTTAAAATCAACTAAACATATATTATATATCTATATGATATGCTAACTTAATGATTTAAAACCTGAAAACACAAAAAACACCGTAAAACTGGATATACGCCGTCGTAGTAACACCGCGTGCTGTTTTGGGTTAGTTAATTAAAAACTATGATAAACTTTGATTTAAAAGTTGTTCTTCTGGGAAAATGATTTTTCTTATGAACATGAAATTATATCCAAAAATCATGATTAAACTCAAAGTGGAAGTATGTTTTCCAAAATGGTCATCTAGACGTCGTTCATTCGACTGAAATGACTACCTTTACAAAAATGACTTGTACCCTGTATTTCCGACTATAAACTTATACTTTTTCTGTACAGATTCATAAACTTAAGTTCAATATGAAACCATAGCAATTGGATTCACTCAAAACGGATTTAAAACGAAGAAGTTATGGGAAAAACAAGATTGGATATTTTTACTTGTTGTAGCTACGTGAAAATTGGTAACAAATCTATACAAATCATATCATAGCTAACTTATATTGTATTATACATGTATTCTAATATATTATCTTGGGATACCATAGACACGTATGCAAATGTTTTGACATATCATATCGACCCTTCTATATATATTATTTGGAATAACCATAGACACTCTATATGCAGTAATGTTGGAGTTAGCTATACAGGGTTGAGGTTGATTTCAAAAATATATATACTTTGAGTTGTGATCTAGCCTGAGACGTGTATATATTGGGTCGTGGATTGGGTCAAGATAATATATATCAATTTATTTCTGTACATCTAACTATGGACAACTAGTTGTAGGTTACTAACGAGGACAGCTGACTGAAAATATTTAAAACATTAAAACGTATTAAAAAATGTTGTAAATATATTTTGAACATACTTTAATATATATGTACATATTTGTTATAGGTTCGTGAATCGACCAATGGCCAAGTCTTACTTCCCGACGAAGTAAAAATCTGTGAAAGTGAGTTATAGTCCCACTTTTAAAATCTAATATTTTGGGATGAGAATACATGCATCCTTATAAATGTTTTACAAAATAGACACAAATACGCAAAACTGCATTCTATGGTTGGATTATTAAACCGAATATCGCCCTTCAAGTCTGGTAGCCTATGAATTAGGGAAATGGCCCCTAATTGACACGAATCCTAAAAATAGATCTATTGGGCTTAACAACCCCCATTCAGGTTATGGATAGTTTAGTACTTCGAGATTATTATACAGACGAGAGGTTCTGTTTTGGGGATATTCTATGTATTAAGTTAACGTCGGTTACCAGGTGTTCAACATATGAATGATTTTTATCTCTATGCAGTTTGCGAAATGCCTGATAAGAGATGTGTTATAAAAATGAAACCTTGTGGTCTATTATTATGATTTAATAATATGTAGGTTAAACCTATAACTCACCAACAATTTTGTTGATATTTTAAGCATGTTTATTCTCAGGTGATTATTAAGAGCTTCCGATGTTGCATACTAAATTAAGGACAAGATTTGGAGTCCATGCTTGTACAATGTTGTTTAAAAATTGCATTCGAAGACTTATGTTGATGTGTAATATTATTGTAAACCATTATGTAATAGTCGTGTGAAAAACGCTATATTTTAGATTATCATTATTTGATAATCGTCGTAATATTTTAAAGGTTATGGTTTGTTTTAAAATCGAATGCAGTCTTTGAAAAACGTCTCATATAGAGGTCAAAACCTCACGACGAAATCAATTAATATGGAACGTTTATAATACATATGAACGGGACATTTCAGTTGGTATCCGAGCGTTGGTATTAGAGAACCAAAAATTTGCATTAGTGTGTCTTATCGAGTTTGTTAGGATACATTAGTGAGTCTGGACTTCGACCATTTTTTCTTTAAAAACGATTGCTTAACACTTTTGTTGGAAACTATATATTATTAACATGTAAATATTATGTGATATATTAACCTCTTAATGTGTTTGATATTATGTGATAGATGTCTACCACTAGTACAAATTCCATCGACTCACCTAATAATAATGAAGAGTCGAATATAATTTGGGAAGATTCACAAATTCCGGAAGAAGAGGAACCGGAAGAAGAGGAAACGGAAGAAGAGGAACCGGAAGAAGGGGAATTAGAAGAAGGGGAACCGGAAGAAGAGGAATCAGAAGAGGAGGAACAAGAAGAAGAAGAAGAGGTTCTGGAAGAAGAAATATTGATACCTATAGTAAATCGATTAAATAAAAGAAAATCCTCAACCAACAGACCAAAGTTAATAATGGTCAATGTTGTTTCCGCCGAGGAAGCAAAATATTGGGAAGATTAACAATTTTTCGATGAATCGGATCCCGATGAGGATTCCGATGATGTTATAGAAATTACCTCGACCCAATTTAATAAAGCGAAAAAAAATAATAAGGGAAAAGGTATAAAAATAGAGAAACCCGATTCCAACTCCGATGAACTTTATATGTATCGGCAACATCCGTATTTCCTAAAATGTAACAATGACCCGGGAACCTCTAAACCACCAGGTTTTTCTAAACCATTGTGGAAAACGACAGCTCGTATATCCCTAGGAAATTAGCAAAACGAACCAAGTCCGAAGAAGAAGAAGAAACGAGTGAGTCGGATTAAAGAGTTGTAATCATGTTGTGTAATATATGTAATATAGTGTGCTTGTACCTTTATGTTCTATGTAAAAATTGCTTGTATTATTTGTTAATTATCTTTTACGAATCTAATCCTTGTCTATTTTACAGTATAAAAACAAAATGGACGTTAAGGGTAGACAACCGAATATTTTAGAAGACCTACCAGAGAATATGATTGAGGAAATCTTGTCTAGAGTCAGTCAGAATTCATCAGCACATTTAGTTATGGCGAAATTAACTTGTCAAACATTTGAAAGACTTTCTAGAAATGCCTTAGTTTATAAAAGGCTTTCCTTTGATAGGTGGGGTATATCACATTGGGGAGACCGTAAGTTACGCCGTGTTTTCTTTAAAGCATTAAATGCGGGGAACCCAAATGCAATTTTACGCTACGGGTTAAGAACCTATTTTGACTCAACATATCCCAACATAGGATTTCGTGAGTTAGAAAGAGTTTCTAACATGCAAGATAAAGAAGCATGTTATGTTTAGGGGTAAATATTGTTCGCTTCTCATCAAATTGAGAAAAAGAACATTGGGTTGCAACTTTTAAATAAAACATTCCCACAAGTGATGGACTCAGTAGTTGAGATGAGAAACAAGGTTTTTAGATTATTACGGGGCTGTTGGACATTACGAAACCCTCGTCCTTTTGACGACATTACAACATGCTGTCTTGTCAACGGTCACAATGGTTATGTTCCACAAGACCAAGGATGGGAAGTACTCATAGTAAAACCAGAATGCATGACTTGTTTCTGGACGTATAAATTACGTGTCTTTATTGCTTTTGTTGAACGACTTGCATATTAACTAGAATTGTCTTCGCAACTGTTTTGTATCAGAGTTTTTATGTGCTATATTTCATGCTATATGCAAAGTAGCGGTACTGTAAGTTTGCAAAATATTGTATAAAAGTTTGAATGTGAAATATTATTATAATCAGTTTTCATATAGAATTGTAGTAGTTAAATTGTATGTTAGCTACTAAGTATGAACTTAACGGGTAGGTATTACCAGAATTAAAACTTATAAAACGCTAATATGAAGAAAAAGCTTTTATAAATAAGTTCATATTATGCTACGGAATACTATTGACTACTCTTAATATTCTATATGATTAACTTAATTCTTTTGGCTATTTTTGAAGGAAATGGCACCGACTACTCGTCAGAACTTGAACATGAGTGAGGAAGACTTCCGTGCTTTCCTTGCAGCAAATATAGCCGCAGTACAGGCTACAATGCAAAACAACAATAACTCAGGGTCTAGCAGTGGAGTTAACTCCACAGGAAACCGTGTAGGATGCTCCTACAAGGCTTTCACTGCCTGTAAACCTCTGGAATTAGATGGAACTGAAGGACCAGTCGGACTGAAACGATAGACCAAAAAGGTCGAATCTGTGTTTGCTATAAGCAAATGTGCTGAGGAAGATAAGGTAAAGTACTCCACGCATACCTTCACAGGTACTGCGTTAACATGGTGGAATACCTATCTCGAACAAGTGGGACAAGATGCTGCTTATGCACTACTGTGGTCAGCATTCAAACACTTAATGAACGAGCAGTACCGTCCCAAAAATGAGGTTAATAAGCTCAAGGTAGAGCTTAGAGGGTTACGAACACAAGGGTTTGATATTACCACCTACGAACGACGATTCACAGAGTTGTGCCTATTGTGTCCGGGAGCGTTAGAAGATGAAGAAGAGAAAATCGATGCATTTGTAAAAGGTTTACCGGAAAGGATCCAAGAGGATATAAGTTCACACGAGCCCGCCTACATACAAAAGGCAAGTCGAATGGCTCATAAACTTATAAATCAAATTGAGGAAAGGATTACAGAACAGGCGGCCGAAGAAGCCAATACGAAATAAGTCAAGAGGAAATGGGAAGAAACCAGTGACAAGGGTCACAATTTCAATAATCAACCCAACAATCATAACTACAATTTCACCAATTTTCGCAACAACAAATGCAATAACAACATCCACCCCAGCAACAACTACAACAACCGTTTCAACAAGAATAACAACCGCAACAACAACAATCCCAACAATAACAACAAGAGGCAGAAATTCTGCTAGAGATGTGAAGGATACCATCCAACTGGGCTCTGTATAGTAGTGTGTACTAAGTGTAATAGAAAGGGCCATGGTTCGACAAAGTGCGAAATCTACGGATCAATGGCTAAGGGAACAAATAACGCCGGAACAAGTTATACAGACATTACCTGTTTCGGATGCGGGAAGAAGTGCCATTACAAAAATATGTGTCCAAATCAGGGGGATAATAATGGGCAAGGCCGAGGAAGAGTCTTCAACGTTAATGCGATTGAAGCGCAGGAAGACCCGGAACTTGTTACGGGTACGTTTCTTATTGACAATACATCTGCTTATATTTTATTTGATTCGGGAGCGGATAGAAGCTATATGAGTAAGGATTTCTGTGCTAAATTAAGTTTTCCATTGACGCCTTTGGATAATAAATTTATACTAGAATTAGCAAACGGTAAATTAATTGCAGCAGATAATATATGTCGGAATCGAGAAATTAAACTGGTTAACGAAACATTTAAGATTGATTTGATACCAGTAGAGTTAGGGAGTTTTGATGTGATAATTGGCATGGACTGGTTGAAAGAGGTGAAAGCAGAGATCGTATGTTACAAAAATGCAATTCGCATTGTACGAGAAGAAGGAAAACCCTTAATGGTGTACGGAGAAAAGAGCAACGTGAAGCTAAATCTTATTAGTAATTTGAAGGTGCAAAAGCTAATAAGAAAGGGTTGCTATGCTGTTCTAGTACACGTCGAAAAAGTACAAACTGAAGAAAAGAGCATCAATGATGTTCCCGTCGCAAAAGAATTTCCCGATGTATTTCCGAAAGAATTACCGGGATTACCTCCACACCGATCCGTTGAATTTCAAATAGATCTTGTACCGGGAGCTGCACCAATAGCTCGTACTCCATATAGACTCACACCCAGTGAAATGAAGGAACTTCAAAGCCAATTACAAGAACTTCTAGAGCGTGGTTTCATACGACCAAGTACATCACCATGGGGAGCTCCTGTTTTGTTTGTCAAAAAGAAAGATGGTACATTCAGGTTGTGTATCGACTACCGAGAGTTGAACAAACTTACCATAAAGAACCGTTACCCACTACCGAGAATCGACGACTTATTTGATCAATTACAAGGCTCGTCAATTTATTCGAAGATTGATTTACGTTCTGGGTATCATCAAATGCGGGTGAAGGAGGACGATATTCCGAAGACTGCTTTCAGAACGCGTTACGGTCATTACGAGTTTATGGTTATGCTGTTTGGATTGACTAACGCACCAGCTGTGTTCATGGACCTCATGAACCGTGTATGTGGGCCATATCTCGATAAGTTTGTCATTGTTTTCATTTATGACATACTTATCTACTCAAAGAATGATCAAGAGCACGAAGAACATTTGAGAAAAGTGCTAGAGTTGTTGAGGAAAGAAAAACTATACGCAAAGTTTTCAAAGTGTGCATTTTGGTTGGAAGAAGTTCAATTCCTCGGTCACATAGTGAACAACGAAGGTATTCAGGTAGATCCGGCAAAGATTGAGACCATTGAAAAATGGGAAACCCCTAAAACTCCGAAGCATATACGCCAATTTTTAGGACTGGCTGGTTACTACAGAAGAATCATCCAAGATTTTTCCAATATAGCAAAACCCTTGACTGCATTAACGCATAAAGGGGAGAAATTTGAATGGAAGGATGAACAAGAAAAAGCGTTTCAATTGTTGAAGAAAAAGTTAACTATGGCACCTATATTGTCATTGCCTGAAGGGAATGATGATTTTGTGATATATTGTGATGCCTCAAAGCAAGGCCTCGGTTGTGTATTAATGCAACAAATGAAGGTAATTGCTTATGCGTCTAGGCAATTGAAGATTCACGAGCAAAATTATACGACACACGATTTGGAATTAGGCGCTGTTGTTTTTGCATTAAAGACTTGGAGGCACTACTTATATGGGGTCAAAAATATTATATATACCGACCACAAAAGTCTTCAACATATATTTAATCAGAAACAACTGAACATGAGGCAGCGCAGGTGGACTGAATTGTTGAATGATTACGACTTTGAGATTCGTTACCACCCGGGGAAGGCGAATGTGGTAGCCGACGCTTTGAGTAGAAAGAACAGAGAACCCATTCGAGTAAAAGCTATGAATATAATGAGTCACAATAACCTTACTACTCAAATAAAGGAGGCGCAACAAGGAGTTTTAAAAGAGGGAAATTTAAAGGATGAAATACCCAAAGGATCGGAGAAGCATCTTAATATTCGGGAAGACGGAACCCGGTATAGAGCTAAAAGAATTTGGGTACCAAAATTTGGAGATATGAGAGAAATGGTACTTAGAGAAGCTCATAAAACCAGATACTCAATACATCCTGGAACGGGGAAGATGTACAAAGATCTCAAGAAACATTTTTGGTGGCCAGGTATGAAAGCTGGTGTTGCTAAATACGTAGGGGAATGTTTAACTTGTTCTAAGGTCAAAGCTGAGCATCAAAAACCATCAGGTCTACTTCAACAACCCGAAATCCCTGGAATAGAAATGGGAAAACATTACCATGGATTTCATCACTAAATTGCCAAGGATTGCATTTAGTGATGAAATCCATGGTAATGTTTTCCCATTTTCATTCCGGGATTTCGGGTTGTTGAAGCAGACCTGATGGTTTCTGATGCTCAGCTTTGACCTTAGAACACGTCAAACATTCTCCTACGTATTTAGCAACATCGGCTTTCATACCCGGCCACCAAAAATGTTTCTTGAGATCCTTGTACATCTTCCCCGTTTCAGGATGTATTGAGTATCTGGTTTTATGAGCTTCTCTAATTACCATTTCTCTCATATCTCCAAATTTTGGTACCCAAATCCTTTCAATCCTATACCGGGTTCCGTCTTCTCGAATATTAAGATGCTTCTCCGATCCTTTGGGTATTTCATCCTTTAAATTTCCCTCTTTTAAAACTCCTTGTTGCGCCTCCTTTATTTGAGTAGTAAGGTTAGTGTGAATCATTATATTCATAGATTTTACTCGAATGGGTTCTCTGTCCTTTCTGCTCAAGGCGTCGGCTACCACATTTTCCTTCCCCGGGTGATAACGAATCTCAAAGTCATAATCATTCAACAATTCAATCCATCTACGCTGCCTCATGTTCAGTTGTTTCTGATTAAATATGTGTTGAAGACTTTTGTGGTCGGTATATATAATACTTTTGACCCCATATAAGTAGTGCCTCCAAGTCTTTAATGCAAAAACAACCGCGCCTAATTCCAAATCATGCGTCGTATAATTCTGCTCGTGAATCTTCAATTGTCTAGACGCATAAGCAATTACTTTCGTTCGTTATATTAATACATAACCGAGACCTTTCTTTGAGGCGTCACAATATATCACAAAATCATCGTTCCCTTTAGGTAATAACAATATAGGTGCCGTAGTTAACTTTTTCTTCAACAATTGAAACGCTTTTTCTTGTTCATCCTTCCATTCAAATTTCCTCCCTTTATGCGTTAATGCAGTTAAGGGTTTTGCTATTTTGGAAAAATCTTGGTTGAATCTTCTATAATAACCAGCTAGCCCTAAAAATTGGCGTATGTGTTTCGGAGTTTTCGGGGTTTCCCACTTTTCAACAGTTTCAATTTTTGCTGGATCCACCTGAATACCTTCTTTGTTCACTATATGACCCGGGAATTGAACTTTTTCCAACCAAAATGCACACTTTGAAAACTTAGCGTACAGTTTTTCTTTTCTCAGCAACTCTAGTACTTTTCTCAAATGTTCTTCGTGCTCTTGATCATTCTTCGAGTAAATAAGTATGTCATCGAAGAAAACAATGACAAACTTGTCAAGATATGGACCACACACTCGGTTCATGAGGTCCATGAACACAGCTGGTGCGTTAGTCAATCCAAACGGCACAACCATAGACTCGTAATGACCATACCGCGTCCTAAAAGCAGTCTTTAAGAATGTCATCCTCTTTCACCCGCATTTGGTGATATCCAGAACGTAAATCGATCTTCGAATAAATCGACGAGCCTTGTAGTTGATCAAATAAGTCGTCGATTCTCGGTAATGGGTAACGGTTCTTGATGGTAAGTTTGTTCAACTATCGGTAGTCGATACACAACCTAAATGTACCATTTTTCTTCTTGACAAACAGAACAGGAGCTCCCCATGGTGATGTACTTGGTCGAATGAAACCACGCTCTAAAAGTTCCTGTAACTGACTTTGTAATTCTTTCATTTCGCTGGGTGCGAGTCTGTATGGAGCATGAGCTATTGGTGCAGCTCCTGGTACAAGGTCTATTTGAAATTCAACGGATTGATGTGGGGGTAATCCCGGTAATTCTTTCGGAAATACATCGAAAAATTATTTTGCGACGGGAACATCACTGATGTTCTTTTCTTCAGGTTTAACTTCCTCGATGTGTGCTAGAATGATGTAACAACCTTTTCTTATTAGTTTTTGCGCCTTCAAAATACTAATAAGATTTAACTTCGCGTTGTTCTTTTCTCCGTACACCATTAAAGGTTTTCCTTTTTCACGCATAATGCGAATCACATTTTTGTAACAAACGACCTCTACTCTTACCTTCTTTAACCAGTCCATTCCAATTATTACATCAAAACTCCCTAACTCGACTGGTATTAAATCAATCTTAAACGTTTCATCACCCAGTTTAATTTCTCTATCCCGACATATATTATCTGCTGAAATTAATTTACCATTTGCTAATTCAAGTAAAAATTTATTATCCAAAGGCGTCAATGGGCAACTTAATTTAGCACAAAATTCTCTACTCATATAGCTTCTATCCGCACCCAAATCAAATAAAACATTAGCAGATTTATCGTCAATAAGAAACGTACCTGTAACAAGCTCCGGGTCTTCCTATGCTTCTTCCGCATTAATACTGAAAACTCTTCCACAGCCCTTCCCATTAGTATTCCCCTGATTCGGGAAATTTCTAATAATGTGGCCTGGTTTTTCACATTTATAACAAACAGCGTTGGTATTACTTGCTCCGACACTATTCGTTCCGGCATTACTTGTTCCGACACTATTTGTTCCTTTAGTTCTGTTAAACTTTGGTCCGTAGACCTCACACTTTGTTGCGCTATGACCATTTCTTTTACACCTATTTCAAAATGTCGTGCAAAACCCCTGATGATTTTCTTCACACCTATGACATGGTTGTTTTTGGTTTTTGTTGCCGTTGTTGTTATTGAGGTTGTTGTTGGGATTGTTATTGTTGTTGAAACGGTTGTTGTAGTTGTTGTTGTTGTTGTTGGGATGTTTGTTGTAGTTATTTTTAGGATTGCGGTTATTGTTGCGATTGTTGTTGCGGTTGTTGGGATAGTTTTTGCGATTGTGGTTATAATTGTTATTGTTGTTGTACTGGTGACTCTTGTCACCGTTTTCCTCCCACTTCCTCTTGAGTTGTTTCATGTTGGCTTCTTCGGCCGCCTGCTCTTTAATTCTTCCCTCAATCTGATTTATGAGTTTATGATCCATTCGACTTGCCTTTTGTATGGAAGCAGGCTCGTGTGAACTCACATCTTCTTTAATCCTTACTGGTAACCCTTTTACAAACGCGTCAATCTTCTGTTCTTCATCTTCAAATGCTCTCAGACACAATAGGTACAACTATGTGTGAAATGTCCCGTTCTTATTGATTAAAAACGTTCCATATTAATTGATTTCGTTGCGAGGTTTTGACCTCTATATGAGACGTTTTTCAAAGACTGCATTAATTTTTAAAACAAACCATAACCTTTATTTCATAAATAAAGGTTTAAAAAGCTTTACGTAGATTATCAAATAATGATAATCTAAAATATCCTATTTACACACGACCATTACATAATGGTTTACAATACAAATATGTTACATAGAAATCAGTTTCTTGAATGCAGTTTTTACACAATATCATACAAACATGGACTCCAAATCTTGTCCTTATTTTAGTATGCAACAGCGGAAGCTCTTAGTATTCACCTGAGAATAAACATGCTTTAAACGTCAACAAAAATGTTGGTGAGTTATAGGTTTAACCTATATATCAAATCGTAACAATAGACCACAAGATTTCATATTTCAATACACATCCCATACATAGAGATAAAAATCATTCATATGGTGAACACCTGGTAACCGACATTAACAAGATGCATATATAAGAATATCCCCATCATTCCGGGACACCCTTCGGATATGATATAAATTTCGAAGTACTAAAGCATCCGGTACTTTGGATGGGGTTTGTTAGGCCCAATAGATCTATCTTTAGGATTCGCGTCAATTAGGGTGTCTGTTCCCTAATTCTTAGATTACCAGACTTAATAAAAAGGGGCATATTCGATTTCGATAATTCAACCATAGAATGTAGTTTCACGTACTTGTGTCTATTTTGTAAATCATTTATAAAACCTGCATGTATTCTCATCCCAAAAATATTAGATTTTAAAAGTGGGACTATAACTCACTTTCACAGATTTTTACTTCGTCGGGAAGTAAGACTTGGCCACTAGTTGATTCACGAACCTATAACAATATATACATATATATCAAAGTATGTTCAAAATATATTTACAACACTTTTAATATATTTTGATGTTTTAAGTTTATTAAGTCAGCTGTCCTCGTTAGTAACGTACAACTAGTTGTCCACAGTTAGATGTACAGAAATAAATCGATAAATATTATCTTGAATCAATCCATGACCCAGTGTATACGTATCTCAGTATTGATCACAACTCAAACTATATATATTTTGGAATCAACCTCAACCCTGTATAGCTAACTCCAACATTCACATATAGAGTGTCTATGGTTGTTCCGAAATATATATAGATGTGTCGACATGATAGGTCAAAACATTGTATACGTGTCTATGGTATCTCAAGATTACATAATATACAATACAAGTTGATTAAGTTATGGTTGGAATAGATTTGTTACCAATTTTCACGTAGCTAAAATGAGAAAAATTATCCAATCTTGTTTTACCCATAACTTCTTCATTTTAAATCTGTTTTGAGTGAATCAAATTGCTATGGTTTCATATTGAACTCTATTTTATGAATCTAAACAGAAAAAGTATAGGTTTATAGTCGGAAAAATAAGTTACAAGTCATTTTTGTAAAGGTAGTCATTTAAGTCGAAATAACGACGTCTAGATGACCATTTTAGAAAACATACTTCCACTTTGAGTTTAACCATAATTTTTGGATATAGTTTCATGTTCATAATAAAAATCATTTTCCCAGAATAACAACTTTTAAATCAAAGTTTAACATAGTTTTTAATTAACTAACCCAAAACAGCCCGCGGTGTTACTACGACGGCGTAAATCCGGTTTTACGGTGTTTTTCGTGTTTTCAGGTTTTAAATCATTAAGTTAGCATATCATATAGATATAGAACATGTGTTTAGTTGATTTTAAAAGTCAAGTTAGAAGGATTAACTTTTATTTGCGAACAAGTTTAGAATTAACTAAACTATGTTCTAGTGATTACAAGTTTAAACCTTCGAATAAGATAGCTTTATATGTATGAATCGAATGATGTTATGAACATCATTACTACCTCAAGTTCCTTGGATAAACCTACTGGAAATGATAAAAATAGATCTAGCTTCAAAGGATCCTTGGATGGCTTGAAAGTTCTTGAAGCAGAATCATGACACGAAAACAATTTCAAGTAAGATTTCCACTCGAAATAAGATTGTTATAGTTATAGAAATTGAATTAAAGTTTGAATATGATTATTAACTTGTATTAGAAAGATAACCTACTGTAAGTAACAAAGGTTTCTTGATCTTGGATGATTACTTGGAATGGATTTAGAAAACTTGGAAGTAAACTTGCAATCTTGGAAGTATTCTTGATTTTATGAAACTAGAACTTTTGGAATTTATGAAGAAAAATTAGAACTTGAAGATAGAACTTTAGAGAGATCAATTATATGAAGAAAATTGAAGAATGAAAGTGTTTGTAGGTGTTTTTGGTCATTGGTGTATGGATTAGATATAAAGGATATGTAATTTTGTTTTCATGTAAATAAGTCATGAATGATTACTCATATTTTTGTAATTTTATGAGATATTTCATGCTAGTTGCCAAATGATGGTTCCCACATGTGTTAGGTGACTCACATAGGCTGCTAAGATCTGATCATTGGAGTGTATATACCAATAGTACATATATCTAAAATCTGTGTATTGTACGAGTACGAATACGGGTGCATACGAGTAGAATTGTTGATGAAACTGAACGAGGATGTAATTGTAAGCATTTTTGTTAAGTAGAAGTATTTTGATAATTGTCTTGAAGTCTTTAAAAAGTGTATGAATACATATTAAAACACTACATGTATATACATTTTAACTGAGTCGTTAAGTCATCGTTAGTCGTTACATGTAAATGTTGTTTTGAAACCTTTAGGTTAACGATCTTGTTGAATGTTGTTAACCCATTGTTTATTATAACAAATGAGATGTTAAATTGTTATATTATCATGATATTATGATATATAATATATCTTAGTATGATATATATACAGTTAAATGTCGTTACAACGATAATCGTTACATATATGTCTCGTTTCGAAATCATTAAGTTAGTAGTCTTATTTTTACATATGTATTTCATTGTTAATACACTTAATAATATATTTACTTATCATTTAACATAATTAACTAAGTGTATCAATATCTTAATATGATTCATATGTACCTAGTAAGACGTTGTTATAACGATAATCGTTATATATATCGTTTTCGAGTTTCTTAAATTAATAGTCTCATTTTTATGTATATAACTCATTGTTAAAATACCTAATGAGATACATACTTATAATAAAATCATGTTAACTATATATATAACCATATATATGTCATCGTATAGTTTTTACAAGTTTTAACGTTCGTGAATCACCGGTCAACTTGGGTGGTCAATTGTCTATATGAAACCTATTTCAATTAATCAAGTCTTAACAAGTTTGATTGCTTAACATGTTGGAAACACTTAATCATGTAAATAACAATTTCATTTAATATATATATAAACATGGAAAAGTTCGGGTCACTACAGTACCTACCCGTTAAATAAATTTCGTCCCGAAATTTTAAGCAGTTGGAGGTGTTGACGTATCTTCTGGAAATAAATGCGGGTATTTCTTCTTCATCTGATCTTCACGCTCCCAGGTGAACTCGGGTCCTCTACGAGCATTCCATCGAACCTTAACAATCGGTATCTTTTTTTGTTTAAGTCTCTTAACCTCACGATCCATTATTTCGACGGGTTCTTCAATGAATTGAAGTTTTTCATTGATTTGGATTTCGTCCAACAGAATAGTGAGATCTTCTTTAGCAAAACATTTTTTCAAATTTGAGACGTGGAAAGTGTTATGTACAGCCCGAGTTGTTGAGGTAGCTCCAGTTGGTAAGCTACTAGTCTGACACGATCTATAATCTTGAATGGTCCAATGTACCTTGGATTTAGTTTCCCCCGTTTACCAAATCGAACAACGCCTTTCCAAGGTGAAACCTTAAGCATGACCGTTTCTCCAATTTCAAACTCTATATCTTTTCTTTTACTGTCCGCGTAGCTCTTTTGTCGACTCTGGGCGGTTTTCAATCTTTGTTGAATTTGGATGATTTTCTCGGTAGTTTCTTGTATTATCTCCGGACCCGTAATCTGTCTATCCCCCACTTCACTGCAACAAATCGGAGACCTACACTTTCTACCATAAAGTGCTTCAAACGGCGCCATCTCAATGCTTGAATGGTAGCTGTTGTTGTAGGAAAATTCTGCTAACGGTAGATGTCGATCCCAACTGTTTCCGAAATCAATAACACAAGCTCGTAGCATGTATTCAAGCATTTGTATCGTCCTTTCGCTCTGCCCATCAGTTTGTGGATGATAGGCAGTACTCATGTCTAGACGAGTTCCCAATGCTTGCTGTAATGTCTGCCAGAATCTTGAAATAAATCTGCCATCCCTATCAGAGATAATAGAGATTGGTATTCCATGTCTGGAGACGACTTCCTTCAAATACAGTCGTGCTAACTTCTCCATCTTGTCATCTTCTCTTATTGGCAGGAAGTGTGCTGACTTGGTGAGACGATCAACTATTACCCAAATAGTATCATAACCACTTGCAGTCCTTGGCAATTTAGTAATGAAATCTATGGTAATGTTTTCCCATTTACATTCCGGGATTTCAGGTTGTTGTAGTAGACCTGATGGTTTCTGATGTTCAGCTTTGACCTTAGAACACGTCAAACATTCTCCTATATATTTAGCAATATCGGCTTTCATACCTGGTGTCATAACCCGACCTTAACCATAAGGACAATTACAATAACATATGATTTCATCGCGAGGTATTGACCTCTATATGCGACATTTTTCAAAAACTGCATTCGTTTTTACAATACAAACCATAGCTTTTATTACAAATACAAGGTTTAAACAACTTAATAATGATTATCGTTTAGCGATAATCTTAGACTTACAAACTTTACATGTGATAATAACAATACGACTTCCAACATATTTTACATTACAAATCCTCCGATATGCAGTTTTATTTTTGACACAAATATGCATACTCAAGATCTTGCTTAAATTCAACATGTTGCAGCGGAAGCTTTTAGTTATCACCTGACAATAAACATGCTTAAAACGTCAACATAAAGTTAGTGAGATATAGGTTTACTGCCGGCAGCGTTATAAATATAAACCACAAGATTTCATATATAAACATTTTAAAAAAAATATTCTAAGTTGTTGAGCACTTGATAACCATACTTAACATTTAATAAACGTCGCATATTCCCTTTATTATGAAATCTTACTACACTGTACCAAGTGTAGTTACCGAAACGAAGTACTGTGCAACCATTGAATACTGGTCGTCCAGTCCGGTTGGGGTTGTCAGGCCCGATAGATCTATCAACAGGATTCGCGTTTACAATACCTCATGTAAATAATAGTTACCAAGTTACAGGGAAGTATGCCAGTGGTACAACTCAACGTAGAATATATATTTTTAATCACTTGTGTCCATAACATAAATCATAAAATGCATGTATTCTCATCCCGAAATATTTAGAGTTTAAAAGTGGGACTATATACTCACTTTTACCTTGAAGGTAATAAACACGACTTGGTCTCCGATTGATATCACAAACCTAACCATATATATAATATATCAACATATTTTCTTTTCAAGTAATCGTTACATATATATATATATATACATATATATATATATATATAGATATATATATATATATATATATATATATATATATATATATATATATATATATATATATATATACTTTTAATACTTTTAATATTTTCTTAGTCCGTAGTTAGCAGTCCGATGTTAGTGGTCCACAATTAGTTGCTTAAATAAAATAAATAAAGACCCCATCGTATTCGTATTGATCAGAATTAATCTTGACCCATGGTACCATGTTGTCAAGTGACGTGTTGCGTACATAAAGTACCGTGTTGTCAAATGACGTGTTGCGTACAATCATGAGGTCTTATGATTAATCTTCTCGTATTGTTTACGGGTGGTCCTGAAATATATAAAATCAAATCATAAGTAAATATATATGAAATATCATATCTATTAGAAATATATATGATTAATTTAATTTTTCTCCAAATATTTTCGTAGCTAAACTAGCATCGGATACCCGATCTTGTTTTAGTCGTATTTTCTTCATTACAACTCCGTTTTTGTTGGTTCAACTTGCCACGTCCTTGGATCGAGTCAAATTTTAAGAATATGAACTTAAAATACCTTAGGTTGTATTCAAAATCACAGGTTATAGGTCAAACTTTGGTGAAACTTATGAAAGTGATCATTTTCCATCATAAAAACAACATTTAATGATCATTTTTCTAAAAATACTTACACTTTGAGTTAAACCATGAAATTTTTATGTGTTAACATATTCATAAGAAATATCATTTTTCTAGAATATGAATTTCCAATTCAATGCTTAAGATGGTTTTTAATTATCCAACCCAAAACAGCCCCCGGTTGCACTCCGACGACGAAGATTCAGTTTTTAAGGTGTTCTTTGTAAAACCAAGTTATATCTTGTTAAGTTAGCATATCATTATGATATATTACAGGTCTTGAAGTGTTTTAAAAGTCAAGTTAGAAGGATCTATTTAGTTTGCGAACAAGTTTGAAATCATTCAAACTATGTTCTTGTTGTTAAAATTTTATACCACAAAATAAGATAGCTATATAAATATGAATCGAATAAGGTTATGAACAAGGTTACTACCTCAAGTTACTTGGACAAAGTTACTGTAAAAGATGAGAAAAATTCTAGAACCAAAAGAGTGGTGGAGTTGGATCAAAAGGTTGGAAGTAAACTTGTATTTTTGGAAGGATTATTGAAGTTTTCTTGTAAGGAATTTATTATGATGATTAAGGCTTGTTTTTGAAGCTAGATCTTCATGGTTATTTGCTGAGATTGTGAAGAACACTTAAGGTTCCTAAGAGTGTGTTTTTGGTTAGAGAAAATGTGTAGTAAAAATGAAATTGGAATGGAGTATAAATGGTGGTGAAAAGATGTATAAATTTGTAATATTGTGCAAAAGTCTTGTAATATGCCAAATTGATTAATCATGCATGCTAAGATCCAAAATTGGCTGACTCATGGCTGCTAATAAAGTGATTGTGATGTGTATATACTAATAGTAAATACGTATAGGAGCTGGGTATGATACGAGTACATATACTCTAGGTATACGTGTAGAAATTTTGAGGAAACGGAACGAGAATTCAAATATAGCTATCTTTTGTAAATATACTTATATTATTTTATGTATATAAGCCCTTTAAAAGTGATTAAATGCATATTTATACGATACTTGTATAAGTATTATAGGTTAAAGGTATATATGTCAAATAACGTTACGTATAGTTATCATTTTGAAAACTTAAATTAGTAGTCTCAAAGTATACTTATAACTTATTGTTATTAGTACACAATGAGATGTTAAACCATTCTTAGATCATGTTAAATATATATAAATACATATATATATACACAAACGTATAATTATCGTTTGTTATATAGTTTGTGATATCATCGGTCAAATTGGACGGTCAAACGTTGTGTAAAACTCTTTTTTTAAAAACATAAATCTCAACAATTTAGATTACTTATCATGTTGGTAAGGTTTAATTTATGTAAATATTAATCTCATAGGTATAAAATGATCGGAAAAAATTCGGGTCGTTACAGTACCTACCCGTTAAATAAATGTCGTCCCGAAATTTTAAAATTGTACCTATTTTGCGTTCTCGGGAAACAAATGTGGGTACTTTCATTTCATCTGATCCTCTCGTTCTCAAGTAAACTCGGGACCTCTTCAAGCATTCCAACGAACCTTAACGATTGGTATGTTGCTCTGCTTGAGCCGTTTAACTTCACGGTCCATGATTTCGACTGGTTCTTCTATGAATTGTAGTTTCTCATCGACTTGGATTTCTTCAAGAGGAATGGTGAGATCTTCTTTTGCAAGACACTTCTTAAGGTTTGAGACGTGAAATGAATTATGTACTTCGGCGAGTTGTTGTGGTAACTCGAGTCGATAGGCTACCGGTCCGATGCGTTCGATGATCTTGAACGGGCCTACATACCTTGGGTTCAGTTTACCCCTTTTACCGAAACGTATTACACCTTTCCAAGGTGACACCTTTAGCATAACCATGTCACCGATCTGAAACTCTAATGGTTTCCTTCGGACATCGGCGTAGCTCTCTTGGCGACTACGGGCTGTTTTCAATCTCTCCTTGATTTGTACTATCTTCTCAGTCATTTCGTGTATGATCTCGGGACCAGTTAATTGTCGATCTCCTACTTCATTCCAACAGATAGGGGATCTACACTTCCTTCCATACAGTGCTTCGAATGGTGCAGCTTTAATGCTCGCATGATAACTGTTATTATACTAGAATTCTGCTAATGGTAGATATTTATCCCATCCGTTTCCAAAATCGATCACACATGCCCTAAGCATGTCTTCAAGAGTCTGAATTGTTCTTTCACTCTGCCCGTCAGTTTGTGGATGATATGCAGTGCTCATATCCAAACGAGTTCCCAGGGCCTCCTGTAGTGATTGCCAAAACTTTGATGTAAATCTACTATCACGATCGGATATAATGGAAATAGGTATTCCATGCCTTGAAACAATTTCCTTTATGTATAATCGTAATAGTTTCTCCGTTCTATCCGTTTCCTTTATAGGCAAGAAATGTGCAGATTTGGTGAGACGATCAACTATTACCCAAATGGTGTCATAACCCCAGGCAGTCTTAGGTAACTTTGTGATGAAATCCATGGTAATACCGTCCCATTTCCATTCTGGGATTTCTGGTTGTTGAAGTAACCCTGACGGCTTCTGGTGTTCTGCTTTGACTTTGGAACAAGATAAACATTCCCTAACATATGTTGCAACGTCTGTCTTCAAATTAGGCCACCAATAATGCGTCTTAAGATCTTGATATATCTTTCCAACTCCAGGATGTATCGAGTATCTTGTCTTATGTGCCTCATTCAATATCAACTTCCTTAATCCACCCAACTTTGGTACCCAAATACGGTTTGCAAAATATCGAATTCCGTCTTCCCGTATAACGAGTTGCTTCTCATACTTCTTCATTATTTCATTTCCTATGTTTTCTTTACTAAGAGCTTCTCGTTGAGCCTCTTTGATTTGTGAGTTGAGATTCATGCGAATTTTTATGTTCATCGCTCGTACTCGAATTGGTTCCCGTTCCTTTCTGCTTAGAGCGTCGGCCACTACATTCGCTTTCCCGGGATGATAGCGAATCTCACAATCATAGTCGTTTATCAGCTCGACCCACCTACGTTGCCTCATGTTCAGCTGTTTCTGATCGAAGATATGTTGAAGGTTTTTATGATCGGTAAACAAAGTGCATTTAATCCCATATAAGTAGTGTCTCCATATCTTCAATGCAAACACTACTGCTCCCAGTTCTAGATCATGCGTCGTGTAATTCCGCTCATGAATCTTCAATTGACGAGATGCGTATGCAATAACTTTCTTTCGTTGCATAAGGACGCAACCAAAACCTTGTCTTGAAGCGTCACAATATATCTCAAAATCATCGTTCCCTTCAGGTAACGATAAAATAGGCGCCGTAGTCAACTTCTTCTTCAGTAACTGAAATGCACTATCCTGCTCGGAAATCCATTCGTACTTCTTTCCTTTTTGCGTTAACGCTGTTAATGGTTTAGCTATTCGGGAAAAATCTTGAATAAACCTTCTATAATAACCAGCTAAACCCAAAAATTGGCGTATCTGCGTTGGTGTCTTAGGAGTCTCCCTTTTTCAGTGGCCTCAATTTTAGCTGGATCAACCTGAATTCCTCTACTACTAACAACGTGGCCAAGAAATTGCACTTCTTTCAACCAAAATGCACACTTAGAAAATTTGGCGTATAAATGTTCTTTTCGTAACAATTCTAATACCATCCTTAAATGCTGCTCATGCTCTTGCTCACTCTTGGAATAGATAAGAATATCGTCAATGAAAACGATAACAAACTTATCTAAATACGGACTACAAACTCGATTCATGAGGACCATGAATACAGCTGGCGCATTCGTTAATCCAAACGGCATGACCAAAAATTCATAATGACCGTAGCATGTCCGAAAAGCAGTTTTCGGAATATCTTCTTCTTTGACGCGTAGTTGATGATAGCCCGACCTTAGGTCGATTTTCGAGTAAACACATGATCCTTGCAATTGATCAAATAAGTCATCAATTCTCGGTAGTGGATACTGATTCTTGATAGTTAACTTATTTAATTCACGATAATCTATACACATTCGGAAAGATCCATCTTTCTTCTTGACGAATAAAATCGGAGATCCCCACGGTGAAGTACTTGGTCGTATGAATCCACGGTCTAGTAATTCTTTTAACTGACTCTGAAGTTCTTTTAACTCAGACGGTGCAAGTCTATATGGAGCACGAGCCACTGGTGCAGCTCCTGGTACAAGATCTATTTGAAATTCTACAGATCTAAATGGAGGTAATCCCGGCAACTCTTCCGGAAATACTTCAGGAAAATCTCTTGCCACAAGCACGTCATTGATGCTCTTCACTTTTTCCTTCATTTCGACTTTATTAACATGTGCTAAGATAGCATAGCACCCTTTCTTCAAGCACTTTTGAGCTTTCAAACAACTAATGAGTTTTAGCTTTGAGTTACCTTTCTCTCCATAAATCATTACTGGCGTTTTATCCTTACGAGGAATGCGAATTGCCTTCTTGGCACACACAACTTCAGCTCCTATTTTGGACATCCAGTCCATGCCGACTATTACATCAAAACTTCCTAATTCTACGGGTATCAAATCAATCTTAAATGTTTCTCCGGCTAAATTTATTTTACAATCACGGCAAATTTTATCGGCTTTAATTAGTTTACCATTAGCTAATTCAATCATGTACTTAGCATCTAGAGGTAAT
Source organism: Rutidosis leptorrhynchoides (assembly GCF_046630445.1). Lineage (NCBI taxonomy): Eukaryota > Viridiplantae > Streptophyta > Magnoliopsida > Asterales > Asteraceae > Rutidosis > Rutidosis leptorrhynchoides. The sequence goes on from NC_092341.1 coordinate 249,781,726, forward strand.
GATGAACAATTCAATTTAGCGTGAAAGTCTCTACACACGTAACTTCTATCGACACCACTATCAAATATAATAGATGCGGATAAGTTATTAATGGTAAACGTACCCGTAACAAGCTCCGGGTCTTCGCACGCCTCTCTAGCATTAATAACAAATGCTCTTCCACGTGCAGATCCATTATTCTTCTCTAGATTCGGGCACTGAATCTTATAATGACCCTGTTTCCCACACCCATAACAAGTAACAGTGGCCAAGGCAGTTCTATTTGCATTGGTGGCAGGAGTTTTGGTACCGTTTGTGTTTGTAGCGGGAACCCTACAATCTTCAGCAAGATGACCTTTTCGTTTACAATTGTTGCACACCACATTACAATAACCAGAGTGATGTTTGTGGTATCTGTTACATAAAGGATTTTGTCCCTTGTAACCTGAGTTCGAACCGCTACCCGCACCTTGCGTGGTTTCTTGTTTCTTGTTGGATTGTTGATGATTACCTTCCCACTTTCTTTTGTTTCCTGATGTCTTGACATCGGTGTTCTTATCCAGAATAATCTGGTCCATCAACTCGTTCGCCATGGTGATGGCTTCGTGAATAGTCTTGGGTTTCGATGCTGTAACATTTGCTTTGACATTTTTAGGCAAACCATCTTTGTACAGTTCTATCTTCCATTCTTCGGTTGGTACCAATTTGGGACATAGCAAAGCTAATTCCATGAATCGCTGATTGTAGTTGGTGAGTTCAGTACCAACAACTTTCAGGCTTCGTAATTCAGCTTCCAACTTCCTAACCTCGTTCCTTGGACAATACTCGTTGATTAGCATTGTTTTGAATTCTTCCCAGGGAGTATCATAAGCTACATCTCCTCCTACGGCCTTCATATAGTTTTTCCACCATGTGAGTGCACTATCTTGTAAGGTGCACGATGCATACTTGGTCATGTCCTTCTCAATACAACCACTGATTTTAAACACAGACTCAATCTTTTCGATCCACCGGGTTAAACCGACCGGTCCTTCTGTTCCACTGAATGATGAGGGCTTGCAACCTTGAAAAGTTTTGTAAGTGCATCCCACATGAGGATTTGGGTTAACTGCAGCACCTCTTGCAGCCTCGACCCATAACATTCTGTCGTTCACTCGCTGATTGATGAGTTCCTGGATTTCTTGTTCCGTCATTCAGTTCAATCGCGCCATAATCTTCAATAAGAATGAAAAAAAATAATTATTCACATGGAATATTTTAGATGTAGTATGTATTTACAGTACATCATAGCTTATTAATAATATGAACCAGTTATTATTATAAAAGCCTTTTCTTCTTATTAGCATTTTATAATTATATCAAGGGTAGTACCTACCCGTTAAAGTTCATACTTAATAGCTTAGTACGAAAATCAATTACTATCACCCAAATAATACTCAACCATGGAAAATTATTGCATTTCACACTTCACTATTTTACATATGCTTATCTTACATCAAACATTAAGCAAACCACACTAGTAATATTATACAAAACGTTATATGATCCCATGGTTTAAAACAACAGTGTGTCATTTAACCAAAATCATTCGTGTTCAAAGGAATCGCTTAAAGGTTATCCTGGTTGTCTCCCTGCGTTTTGGCTGAGGGGCTGAAGAACTGGATGCCGGGATAGAACTAATAGGAATAGCGGAAATAGGTGTGGAAGTATCTGGTGGAGTTGGTGCCACAACATCATCTCTAAACTCGGGATTTGGATTTTCCAATTCAGTAGCCTTTCATTTCTTTCCTCGTTCGAACTTGTCTTTCGTAATTTCCTGTATTTCTTCCTCCTCAGGATCACCTTCTGGTTCCTCTTCAATTGATTCATCTGGAACTTGTGAGTCTTTCCCAAAGGTGTCGTTTTCATCATCGGATAGGTTAATGACTGGAACACCATCTGAAGATTCTGGTTCGGAGTCGCTGAATGTGATAACAAGTTCTAAGCCAGACATCTATCACATAACAACTAGTAAATTAGTATCACATAATATTTACATATTAATTTTTAACCAACAATGATAAGCAATATTTTTCGAAATCAAACACGGTCAAAGTCCAGACTCACTAATGCATCCTAACAAACTCGATAAGACACACTAATGCAAATTTTCTGGTTCTCTAAGACCAACGCTCTGATACCACATGTCATAACCCGACCTTAACTATAAGGACGATTACAATAACATATGATTTTATCGCGAGGTATTGACCTCTATATGCGACATTTTTCAAAAACTGCATTCGTTTTTACAATACAAACCATAGCTTTTATTACAAATACAAGGTTTAAACAACTTAATAATGATTATCGTTTAGCGATAATCTTAGACTTACAAACTTTACATGTGATAATAACAATACGACTTCCAACATATTTTACATTACAAATCCTCCGATATGCAGTTTTATTTTTGACACAAATATGCATACTCAAGATCTTGCTTAAATTCAACATGTTGCAGCGGAAGCTTTTAGTTATCACCTGAGAATAAACATGCTTAAAACGTCAACATAAAGTTGGTGAGATATAGGTTTAATGCCGGCAGCGTTATAAATATAGACCACAAGATTTCATATATAAACATTTTAATAAAAATATTCTAAGTTGTTGAGCACTTGATAACCATACTTAATATTTAATCAACGTCGCATATTCCCTTTATTATGAAATCTTACTACACCGTACCAAGTGTAGTTACCGAAACGAAGTACTGTGCAACCGTTGAATACTGGTCGTCCAGTCCAGTTGGGGTTGTCAGGCCCGATAGATCTATCAACAGGATTCGCGTTTACAATACCTCATGTAAATAATAGTTACCAAGTTACAGGGAAGTATGCCAGTGGTACAACTCAACGTAGAATATATATTTTTAATCACTTGTGTCCATAACATAAATCATAAAATGCATGTATTCTCATCCCGAAATATTTAGAGTTTAAAAGTGGGACTATATACTCACTTTTGCCTTGAAGGTAATAAACACGACTTGGTCTCCGATTGATATCACAAACCTAACCATATATATAATATATCAACATATTTTCTTTTCAAGTAATCGTTACATATATATATATACTTTTAATATTTTCTTAGTCCGTAGTTAGCAGTCCGATGTTAGTGGTCCACAATTAGTTGCTTAAATAAAATAAATAAAGATCCCATCGTATTCGTATTGATCAGAATTAATCTCGACCTATGGTACCATGTTGTCAAGTGACGTGTTGCGTACATAAAGTACCGTGTTGTCAAATGACGTGTTGCGTACAATCATAAGGTCTTATGATTAATCTTCTCGTGTTGTTTACGGGTGGTCCTGAAATATATAAAATCAAATCATAAGTAAATATATATGAAATATCATATTAATTAGAAATATATGATTAATTTAATTTTTCTCCAAATATTTTCGTAGCTAAACTAGCTTCGGATACCCGATCTTGTTTTAGTCGTATTTTCTTCATTACAACTCCGTTTTTGTTGGTTCAACTTGCCACTTCCTTGGATCGAGTCAAATTTTAAGAATATGAACTGAAAATACCTTAGGTTGTATTCAAAATCACAGGTTATAGGTCAAACTTTGGTGAAACTTATGAAAGTGATCATTTTCCATCATAAAAACAACATTTAATGATCATTTTTCTAAAAATACTTACACTTTGAGTTAAACCATGAAATTTTTATGTGTTAACATATTCATAAGAAATATCATTTTTCCAGAATATGAACTTCCAATTCAAAGTTTAAGATGGTTTTTAATTATCCAACCGAAAACAGCCCCCGGTTGTACTCCGACGACGTAGATTCAGTTTTTAAGGTGTTCTTTGTAAAACCAAGTTATATCTTGTTAAGTTAGCATATCATTATGATATATTACAGGTCTTGAAGTGTTTTAAAAGTCAAGTTAGAAGGATCTATTTAGTTTGCGAATAAGTTTGAAATCATTCAAACTATGTTCTTGTTGTTAAAATTTTATACCACAAAATAAGATGGCTATATAAATATGAATCAAATAAGGTTATGAACAAGGTTACTACCTCAAGTTACTTGGACAAAGTTACTGTAAAAGATGAGAAAAATCCTAGAACCAAAATAGTGGTGGAGTTGGATCAAAAGGTTGGAAGTAAACTTGTATTTTTGGAAGGATTATTGAAGTTTTCTTGTAAGGAATTTATTATGACGATTAAGGCTTGTTTTTGAAGCTAGATCTTCATGGTTATTTGCTGAGATTGTGAAGAATACTTAAGGTTCCTAAGAGTGTGTTTTTGGTTAGAGAAAATGTGTAGTAAAAATGAAATTGGAATGGAGTATAAATGGTGGTGAAAAGATGTATAAATTTGTAATATTGTGCAAAAGTCTTGTAATATGCCAAATTGATTAATCATGCATGCTAAGATCCAAAATTGGATGACTCATGGCTGCTAATAAAGTGATTGTGATGTGTATATACTAATAGTAAATACGTATAGGAGCTGGGTATGATACGAGTACATATACTCTAGGTATACGTGTAGAAATTTTGAGGAAACGGAACGAGAATTCAAATATAGCTATCTTTTGTAAATATACTTATATTGTTTTATGTATATAAGCTCTTTAAAAGTGATTAAATACATATTTATACGATACTTGTATAAGTATTATAGGTTAAAGGTATATATGTCAAATAACGATACGTATAGTTATCATTTTGAAAACTTAAATTAGTAGTCTCAAAGTATACTTATAACTTATTGTTATTAGTACACAATGAGATGTTAAACCATTCTTAGATCATGTTAAATATATATAAATACATATATATACACAAACATATAATTATCATTTGTTATATAGTTCGTGATATCATCGGTCAAATTGGACGGTCAAACGTTGTGTAAAACTCTTTTTTTAAAAACATAAATCTCAACAATTTAGATTACTTATCATGTTGGTAAGGTTTAATTTATGTAAATATTAATCTCATAGGTATAAAATGATCGGAAAAAATCCGGGTCGTTACACCTGGCCATCAAAAATGTTTCTTAAGATCCTTGTACATCTTCCCCGTTCCAGGATGTATTGAGTATCTAGTTTTATGAGCATCTCTAAGTACCATTTCTCTCATATCTCCAAATTTTGGTACCCAAATTCTTTCAGCCCTATACCGGGTTCCATCTTCCCGAATATTAAGATGCTTCTCCGATCCTTTGGGTATTTCATCCTTAAAATTTCCTTCTTTTAAAACTCCTTGTTGCGCCTCCTTTATTTGAGTAGTAAGGTTAGTGTGAATCATTATATTCATAGATTTTACTCGAATGAGTTCTCTGTCCTTTCTGCTCAAGGCGTCGGCTACCACATTTGCCTTCCCCAGGTGGTAACGAATCTCAAAGTCATAATCATTCAACAATTCAATCCACCTACGTTGCCTCATATTCAGTTGTTTCTGATTAAATATGTGTTGAAGACTTTTGTGGTTGGTATATATAATACTTTTGACCCCATATAAGTAGTTCCTCCAAGTCTTTAATGCAAAAACAACCGCGCCTAATTCCAAATCATGCGTCGTATAATTTTGCTCGTGAATCTTCAATTGTCTAGACGCATAAGCAATCACCTTCGTCCGTGGCATTAATACACAGTCGAGACCTTGCTTTGATGCGTCACAATAAATCACAAAATCATCATTCCCTTCAGGCAATGACAATATAGGTGCCGTAGTTAGCTTTTTCTTCAATAATTGAAACGCATTCTCTTGTTCATCATTCCATTCAAATTTCTTCTCTTTATGCATTAATGCAGTCAAGGGTTTTGCTATTTTGGAGAAATCTTGGATGAATCTTCTGTAGTAACCAGCCAATCCTAAAAATTGACGTATATGCTTCGGAGTTTTTGGGGTTTCCCACTTTTCAACGGTTTCGATCTTTGCCGGGTCCACCTGGATACCATCTTTGTTCACTATGAAACCGAGGAATTGAACTTCTTCCAACCAAAATGCACACTTTGAAAACTTAGCGTACAGTTTTTCTTTCCTCAATACTTCTAGCACTTTTCTCAAATGTTCTTCGTGCTCTTGATCATTCTTTGAGTAAATAAGTATGTCATCGATGAAAACAATGACAAACTTGTCAAGATATGGCCCACACACTCGGTTCATAAGGTCCATGAACACAGCTGGTGCGTTAGTCAATCCAAACGGCATAACCATAAACTCGTAATGACCATAACGTGTTCTAAAAGCAGTTTTTGGAATATCATCCTCCTTTACTTGCATTTGATGATATCCAGAACGTAAATCGATCTTCGAATAAACAGACGAGCCTTGTAGTTGATCAAATAAGTCGTCAATTCTCGGCAGTGGATAACGGTTTTTGATGGTAAGTTTGTTCAACTCTCTGTAGTCAATACACAACCTAAATGTACCATCCTTCTTCTTGACAAACAAAACAGGAGCTCCCCATGGTGATGTGCTTGGTCGAACGAAACCACATTCTAATAGTTCTTGCAGTTGGCTTTGCAGTTCTTTCATCTCGCTGGGTGCGAGTCTATAAGGAGCACGAGCTATTGGTGCAGCTCCTGGTATAAGATCTATTTGAAATTCAACAGATCGATGTGGAGGTAGTCTCGTTAATTCTTTCGAAAATACATCGGGAAATTCTTTTGCGACGGGAACATCATTGATGCTCTTTTCTTCAGTTTGTACTTTCTCGACGTGTGCTAGAACAGCATAGCAACCTTTTCTTATTAGTTTTTGTGCCTTCAAATTACTAATAAGATGTAGCTTCATGTTGCCTTTTTCTCCGTACACCATTAAGGGTTCTCCTTCTTCTCGTACAATGCGAATTGCATTTTTATAACATACGATCTCTGCTTTCACCTTCTTCAGCCAGTCCATGCTAACTATTACATCAAAACTCCCTAACTCTACTGGTATCAAATCAATCTTAAATATTTCGCTACCCAGTTTAATTTCTCGATTCCGGCATATATTATCTGCTGAAATTAATTTACCGTTTGCTAATTCGAGTAAAAATTTACTATCCAACGGCGTCAATGGACAACTTAATTTAGCACAAAAATCTCTACTCATATAGCTTCTATCCACACCCGAATCAAATAAAACGTAAGCAGATTTATTGTCAATAAGAAACGTACCCGTAACAAGCTCCGGGTCTTCCTGTGCCTCTGCCGCATTAATATTGAAAACTCTTCCGCGGCCTTGTCCATTCATGTTCTCCTGGTTCGGGCAATTTCTAATAATGTGGCCCGGTTTTCCACATTTATAACAAACTACATTGGCATAACTTGCTCCGACACTACTTGCTCCGCCATTACTCGTTCCGACACCATTTGTTCCTTTCGTTTTGTTAACCCCTGGTCCGTAGACCTCACACTTCGCCGCGCTATGACCATTTCTTTTACACTTGTTGCAAAATTTGGTGCAGAACCCCGAGTGATACTTTTCACACCTTTGGCATAGCTGCTTCTGATTGTTGTTGTTATTGCGGTTGTTGTTGTTGTTGTTGTTGTTGTTGTTGTTGGGTCGTTTTTTGTAGTTGCGATTGATGTTGCGATTGCTGGGATAATTGTTGCGATTATTATTGTAATTGATGTTGTTGTTGTATTGGTGATTCTTATCACTATTTTCCTCCCACTTTCTTTTGACTTGCTTCACATTGGCCTCTTCAGCCGTCTGTTCTTTAATTCTTTCCTCAATCTGGTTCACTAGTTTGTGAGCCATTCTACATGCATGTTGTATGGAGGCGGGCTTGTGTGAACTTATATCTTCTTGGATTCTTTCCGGTAATCCTTTCACAAATGCGTCGATCTTCTCTTCCTCATCTTCGAACTCTCCCGGACACAATAGGCACAATTCTGTGAATCGTCTTTCGTACGTGGTAATATCAAATCCTTGGGTTCGTAACCCTCTAAGTTCTGTCTTGAGCTTATTGACCTCGGTTCTGGGACGGTACTTCTCGTTCATCAAGTGCTTGAATGCTGACCACGGTAGTGCGTACGCATCATCTTGTCCCACTTGCTCTAGATAGGTATTCCACCATGTTAACGCAGAACCTGTGAAGGTATGCGTAGCGTACTTCACTTTGTCCTCTTCAGTACACTTACTTATGGCAAACACCGATTCGACCTTCTCGGTCCACCGTTTCAATCCGATCGGTCCTTCGATTCCATCAAATTCCAAAGGTTTGCAGGCAGTGAATTCTTTGTAGGTGCATCCTACACGATTTCCTATACTGCTAGATCCAAGGTTATTGTTGGTATGTAGCGCAGCCTGTACTGCGGCTATGTTTGAAGCTAGAAAAGTACGGAATTCCTCTTCATTCATATTCACGGTGTGTCGAGTAGTCGGTGCCATTTCCTTCAAAATAGTCAAATGGAACAAGTTAATCATACAGAATATTAAGAGTAGTTAATAGTATTTCGTAGCATAATATGAACTCATTTATAAAAGCTTTTTCTTCATATTAGCATTTTATAAGTTTAAATTCGGGTAGTACCTACCCGTTAAGTTCATACTTAGTAGCTAATATACAATTCAACTACTACAATTCTATATGAAAAACTGATTATAATAATATTTCCCGTTCAAACTTTTATACAATATTTTACAAACTTACAATACCGCTTATTTTACATAAAGCATGAAATATAGCACATAATAACTTTGATACAAGATAGTTGTGAAGATAATTCTAGCTAGTACACAAGTCGTTCAGCAAAGGCAATAAAGACACATAATTCATACGTCCAGAAACAAGTCATGCATTCTGGTTTTACTAGGACTACTTCCCATCCTTGGTCTTGTGGAACATAACCGTTATGGCCGTTGATAAGACAGCGTGTTGTAACATCGTCAAAGGGACGAGGGTTACGTAATGCCCAACAGTCCCGTAACAATCTAAAAACCTCATTTCTTACCCCAATTACCGACTCCGTCACTTGTGGGAACGTTTTGTTTAATAGTTGTAGCCCGATGTTCTTGTTCTCATTTTGGTGAGAAGCGAACATTACTAATCCGTAAGCATAACATGCTTCTTTATGTTGCATGTTAGCCGCTTTTTCTAAATCACGAAGTCCAATATTCGGATATATTGAGTCAAAATAATTTCTTAACCCATTGCGTAAAATAGCATTTGGGTTCCCCGCAATATATGCGTCAAAGTAAACACATCGTAACTTATGGATTTCCCAATGTGATATCCCCCATCTTTCGAACGAAAGCCTTTTATAAACCAAGGCATTCTTGGAACGTTCTTCGACTGTCTTACAAACTGAGCTCGCCTTAAATAGTTGTGCCGAAGAATTCTGACCGACTCTAGACAAGATTTCATCAATCATGTCTCCGGGTAGGTCTCTTAAAATATTGGGTTGTCTATCCATTTTGTGTTTTTATACTGTAAAATAGACAAGAGTTAGATTCATAAAAAAAATACTTATTAATACAAGCAATTTTTACATATATCATAAAGCATAAGCACACTATATTACATATATTACACCACACGAATACAACTATCTTATTCCGACTCGCTCGTTTCTTCTTCTTCAGTTTTGGTTCGTTTTGCCAAGTTTCTAGGGATATATGATGTTCCCCTAATACAAGCTGTCGTTTTCCACAACGGTTTAGAAAAACCTGGTGGTTTAGAGGTTCCCGGGTCATTGTTACAACTTAATGGCTTCGGGGGTTGACGATACATATAAAGTTCATCGGGGTTGGAATTAGATTTCTCTATTTTTATGCCCTTTCCCTTATTATTTTCTTTTGCCTTTTTAAATTCAGTTGGGGTAATTTCTATAACATCATCGGAATTCTCGTCGGAATCCGATTCATCGGAGAATTGGTAATCCTCCCAATATTTTGCTTCCTTGGCGGAAACACCATTGACCATAATTAACCTTGGTCGGTTGGTTGAGGATTTTCTTTTACTTAACCGTTTTATTATTTCCCCCACCGGTTCTATTTCCTCCTCCGGTTCCTCCTCTTCCGGTTCTGATTCTTCTTCCGGTTCTGATTCTTCTTCCGGTTCTTCTTCGGGAACTTGTGAATCAGTCCAATATATATTCGAATCTTCGTTATTATTAGGTGAGTCAATGGGATTTGTGCTAGAGGTAGATATCTATCACACAATATCAAACATGTTAAGAGATTAATATATCACATAATATATACATGTTAATAATATATAGTTTCCAACAAAAATGTTAAGCAATCATTTTTAAAGAAAACACGGTCGAAGTCCAGACTCACTAATGCATCCAAACAAACTCGATAAGACACACTAATGCAAATTTCTGGTTCTCTAAGACCAACGCTCTGATACCAACTGAAATGTCCCGTTCTTATTGATTAAAAACGTTCCATATTAATTGATTTCGTTGCGAGGTTTTGACCTCTATATGAGACATTTTTCAAAGACTGCATTCATTTTTAAAACAAACCATAACCTTTATTGCATAAATAAAGGTTTAAAAAGCTTTACGTAGATTATCAAATAATGATAATCTAAAATATCCTGTTTACACACGACCATTACATAATGGTTTACAATACAAATATGTTACATCGAAATAAGTTTCTTGAATGCAGTTTTTACACAATATCATACAAACATGGACTCCAAATCTTGTCCTTATTTTAGTATGCAACAGCGAAAGCTCTTAGTATTCACCTGAGAATAAACATGCTTTAAACGTCAACAAAAATGTTGGTGAGTTATAGGTTTAACCTATATATATCAAATCGTAACAATAGACCACAAGATTTCATATTTCAATACACATCCCATACATAGAGATAAAATTCATTCATATGGTGAACACCTGGTAACCGACATTAACAAGATACATATATAAGAATATCCCCATCATTCCTGGACACCCTTCAGATATGATATAAATTTCGAAGTACTAAAGCATCCGGTACTTTGGATGGGGTTTGTTAGGCCCAATAGATCTATCTTTAGGATTCGCGTCAATTAGGGTGTCTGTTCCCTAATTCTTAGATTACCAGACTTAATAAAAAGGGGCATATTCGATTTCGATAATTCAACCATAGAATGTAGTTTCACGTACTTGTGTCTATTTTGTAAATCATTTATAAAACCAGCATGTATTCTCATCCCAAAAATATTAGATTTTAAAAGTGGGACTATAACTCACTTTCACATATTTTTACTTCGTCGGGAAGTAAGACTTGGCCACTGGTTGATTCACGAACCTATAACAATATATACATATATAATAAAGTATGTTCAAAATATATTTACAACACTTTTAATATATTTTGATGTTTTAAGTTTATTAAGTCAGCTGTCCTCGTTAGTAACGTACAACTAGTTTTCCACAGTTAGATGTACAGAAATAAATCGATAAATATTATCTTGAATCAATCCACGACCCAGTGTATACGTATCTCAGTATTGATCACAACTCAAACTATATATATTTTGGAATCAATCTCAACCCTGTATAGCTAACTCCAACATTCACATATAGAGTGTCTATGGTTGTTCCGAAATATATATAGATGTGTCGACATGATAGGTTGAAACATTGTATACGTGTCTATGGTATCTCAAGATTACATAATATACAATACAAGTTGATTAAGTTATGGTTGGAATAGATTTGTTACCAATTTTCACGTAGCTAAAATGAGAAAAATTATCCAATCTTGTTTTATCCATAACTTCTTCATTTTAAATCCGTTTTGAGTGAATCAAATTGCTATGGTTTCATATTGAACTCTATTTTATGAATCTAAACATAAAAGGTATAGGTTTATAGTCAGAAAAATAAGTTACAAGTCATTTTTGTAAAGGTAGTCATTTCAGTCGAAAGAACGACGTCTAGATGACCATTTTAGAAAACATACTTCCACTTTGAGTTTAACCATAATTTTTGGATATAGTTTCATGTTCATAATAAAAATCATTTTCCCAGAATAACAACTTTTAAATCAAAGTTTATCATAGTTTTTAATTAACTAACCCAAAACAGCCCGCAGTGTTACTACGACGGCGTAAATCCGGTTTTACGGTATTTTTCGTGTTTCCAGGTTTTAAATCATTAAGTTAGCATATCATATAGATATAGAACATGTGTTTAGTTGATTTTAAAAGTCAAGTTAGAAGGATTAACTTTTATTTGCGAACAAGTTTAGAATTAACTAAACTATGTTCTAGTGATTACAAGTTTAAACCTTCGAATAAGATAGCTTTATATGTATGAATCGAATGATGTTATGAACATCATTACTACCTCAAGTTCCTTGGATAAACCTACTGGAAATGAGAAAAATAGATCTAGCTTTAAAGGATCCTTGGATGGCTTTGAAAGTTCTTGAAGCAGAATCATGACACGAAATAAATTTCAAGTAAGATTTCCACTCGAAATGAGATTGTTATAGTTATAGAAATTGAATTAAAGTTTGAATATGATTATTACCTTGTATTAGAAAGATAACCTACTGTAAGTAACAAAGGTTTCTTGATCTTGGATGATTACTTGGAATGGATTTAGAAAACTTGGAAGTAAACTTGCAATCTTGGAAGTATTCTTGATTTTATGAAACTAGAACTTTTGGAATTTATGAAGAACACTTAGAACTTGAAGATAGAACTTGAGAGAGATCAATTAGATGAAGAAAATTGAAGAATGAAAGTGTTTTTAGGTGTTTTTGGTCGTTGGTGTATGGATTAGATATAAAGGATATGTAATTTTGTTTTCATGTAAATAAGTCATGAATGATTACTCATATTTTTGTAATTTTATGAGATATTTCATGCTAGTTGCCAAATGATGGTTCCCACATGTGTTAGGTGACTCACATGGGCTGCTAAGAGCTGATCATTGGAGTGTATATACCAATAGTACATACATCTAAAAGCTGTGTATTGTACGAGTACGAATACGGGTGCATACGAGTAGAATTGTTGATGAAACTGAACGAGGATGTAATTGTAAGAATTTTTGTTAAGTAGAAGTATTTTGATAAGTGTCTTGAAGTCTTTCAAAAGTGTATGAATACATATTAAAACACTACATGTATATACATTTTAACTGAGTCGTTAAGTCATCGTTAGTCGTTACATGTAAATGTTGTTTTGAAACCTTTAGTTTAACGATCTTGCTGAATGTTGTTAACCCATTGTTTATTATAACAAATGAGATGTTAAATTGTTATATTATTATGATATTATGATATATAATATATCTTAGTATGATATATATACAGTTAAATGTCGTTACAACGATAATCGTTACATATATGTCTCGTTTCGATATCATTAAGTTAGTAGTCTTATTTTTACATATGTATTTCATTGTTAATACACTTAATAATATATTTACTTATCATTTAACATAATTAACTAAGTGTATCAATATCTTAATATGATTCATATGTACCTAGTAAGACGTTGTTATAACGATAATCGTTATATATATCGTTTTCGAGTTTCTTAAATTAATAGTCTCATTTTTATGTATATAACTCATTGTTAAAATACCTAATGAGATACATACTTATAATAAAATCATGTTAACTATATATATAACCATATATATGTCATCGTATAGTTTTTACAAGTTTTAACGTTCGTGAATCACCGGTCAACTTGGGTGGTCAATTGTCTATATGAAACCTATTTCAATTAATCAAGTCTTAACAAGTTTGATTGCTTAACATGTTGGAAACACTTAATCATGTAAATAAAAATTTCATTTAATATATATATAAACATGGAAAAGTTCGGGTCACTACACTGTGAATCGTCGTTCATACGTGGTAATGTCGAACCCTTGTGTTCGTAACTCTCTAAGCTCTACCTTGAGCTTATTGACTTCGTTTCTAGGACGGTACTGCTAGTTCATCAATTGCTTGAATGTTGACCACGGTAGTGCGTAAGCAGCATTTTGTCCTACCTATTCAAGATAGGTGTTCCACCACGTTAACGCAGTACCTGTGAAGGTATGCGTAGCGTACTTAACTTTGTCCTCTTCAGTACACTTACTTATAGAAAACACCGATTCGACTTTCTCGGTCCACCGTTTCAATCCAATTGGTCCTTCGGTTCCATCAAATTCCAAAGATTTGCAGGCAGTGAATTCTTTGTAGGAGCATCCTACACGATTTCTTGCGCTGTTAGCTGCATTGCTAGATTCAGAGTTATTGTTGGTATGTAGCGCAACCTGTACTGCGGCTATGTTTGCAACAAGAAAGGTACGAAATTCCTCTTCGCTCGTATTCATGGTGTGTCGAGTAGTCGGTGCCATTTCCATCAAAATAGCCAACTGAATCGAGTTAATCATACAGAATATTAAGAGTCGTCAATAGTATTTCGTAGCATAATATGAACTCATTTATAAAAGCTTTTTCTTCATATTAGCGTCTTATAAGTTTAAATTTGGGTACTACCTACCCGTTAAGTTCATACTTAGTAGCTAATACAATTCAACTACTACAATTCCAAATGAAAAACTGATTATAATAATATATCACATATAAATATTCTTCAAACTTACAACATCACTATATTATATATAACATGAAATATAGTACACTTTGATACATGACAGTTTTGAAGATAAATCTAGTTAACACGCAAGTTGTTCAGCAGAGGAAATAAAGACACGTAATTCATAAGTCCAGAAACAAGTCATGCATTCTAGTTTTACTAAGACGACTTCCCATCCTTGATCTTGTGGAAAATAACCGTTATGACCATTGGCTAGGCAGCATGTTGTAATTTCGTCAAAAGGACGAGGGTTTCGTAATGTCCAACAGCCCCGTAATAATCTAAAAACCTTGTTTCTCACCCCAACTACTGAATCCGTCACTTGTGGGAAGGTTTTATTTAAAAGTTGCAATCCAATGTTCTTTTTCTCACTTTGGTAAGAAGCGAACATCAGTAACCAGTAAGCATAGCACACTTCTTTTTGTTGCATGTTAGAAGCTCTTTCTAATTCACGAAATCCTATGTTGGGATATGTCGAGTCAAAATAGGTTCTTAACCCGTAGCATAAAATTGCATTTGGATTCCCCACATTTAACGCTTTAAAGAAAACACGGTGTAACTTACGGTCTCCCCAATGTGATATACCCCACCTATCAAAGGAAAGACTTTTATAAACTAAGGCATTTCTGGAAAGTCTTTCAAATGTTTGACAAGTTAATTTTGCCATAATTAATTGTGCTGATGAATTCTGACCGACTCTAGACAAGATTTCCTCAATCATATCCTCTGGTAGATCTTCTAAAATATTCGGTTGTCTACCCTTAACGTCCATTTTGTTTTTATACTGTAAAATAGACAAGGATTAGATTCGTAAAAAAATAATTAACAAACAATACAAACAATTTTTACATAGAACATAAAAGTACAAGCACACTACAATACATATAATACACAACATGATTACAACCCTCTAATCTGAATCACTGGTTTCTTCTTCTTCGGACGTGGTTCGTTTTCCTAATTTTCTAGGAATATATGGTGTTCCTCTAATACGAGCCGTCATTTTCCACAATGGTTTAGAAAAACCTGGTGGTTTAGAGGTTCCCGGGTCATTGTTACATTTTAGGAAATACGGATGTTGCCGATACATATAAAGTTCATCGGGGTTGGGATCGGGTTTCTCTATTTTTATACCTTTTCCCTTATTATTTTCTTTCGCTTAATTAAATTGGGTCGAGGTAATTTCTATAACATCATCGGAATCCTCATCGGGATCCGATTCATCGGAAAATTGGTAATCTTCCCAATATTTTGCTTCCTCGACGGAAACACCATTGACCATTATTAACTTTGGTCCGTTGGTTGAGGATTTTCTTTTATTTAATCAATTTACTATAGGTATCAATATTTCTTCCTCCGGAACCTCTTCTTCTTCTTCCGGTTCCTCCTCTTTCGGTTCCTCCTCTTCCGGTTCCTCCTCTTCCGGTTCCTCCTCTTCCGGTTCCTCTTCTTCCGGTTCCTCTTCGGGAATTTGTGAATCATCCCAAAATATATTCGACTCTTCATTACTATTAGGTGAATCGATGGGATTTGTGCTAGTGGTAGACATCTATCACCCAATATCAAACACATTAAGATGTTAATATATCACATAATATTTACATGTTAATAATATATAGTTTTCAACAAAAGTGTTAAGCAATCGTTTTTAAAGAAAACACGGTCGAAGTCCAGACTTACTAATGTATCCTAACAAACTCGATAAGACACACTAATGCAAATTTCTGGTTCTCTAAGACCAACGCTCGGATACCAACTGAAATGTCCCGTTCATATTGACTATAAACGTTCCATATTAATTGATTTCTTCGCGAGGTTTTGACCTCTATATGAGACGTTTTTCAAAGACTGCATTCATTTTTAAAACAACCATAACCTTTATTTTATCTATAAAGGTTTAAAAAGCATTATGTAGATTATCAAATAATGATAATCTAAAATATACCGTTTACACACGACCATTACATAATGGTTTACAATAAGAATATATTACATCAAAAATAAGTTTCTTGAATGCAGTTTTTACATAATATCATACAAGCATGGACTCCAAATCTTGTCCTTATTTTAGTATGCAACAGCGGAAGCTCTTAATAATCACCTGAGAATAAACATGCTTAAAACGTCAACAAAAATGTTGGTGAGTTATAGGTTTAACCTATATATTATCAAATCATAATAAAAGACCACAAGATTTTGTATTTCAATATACATCCCATACATAGAGATAAAAATCATTCATATGGTGAACACCTGGTAACCGACATTAACAAGATGCATATAAGAATATCCCCTATCATTCCGGGAAATCCTTCGGATTCAAACATATTGTTTACATACTTACGCTATTTATAGCATTCGTTTTTAAAAGACAAACTTTCATTAAAAGACAATCTAGTTAAATGTTGTTAACCAATTGTTTATTATATCTAAAGAGATGTTAAATTATTACATTATCATGATATTATGATATATTAATATATCTTAGTATGATATATATACAGTTAAATGTTGTTACAACAATAATCGTTACATATATGTCTCGTTTCGAAATAATTAAGTTAGTAATCTTGTTTTTACATATGTAGTTCATTGTTAATACACTTAATGATATGTTTACTTATCATTTATCATGATTTAAACATAGTGTATCAATATCTTAATATGATTCATATATATTTAGTAAGACGTTGTTATAACGATAATCGTTATATATATCGTTTCGAGTTTCTTAATTCAATAAACTCAATTTTATGTATATAACTCATTGTTAAAATACCTAATGAGATACTTACTTATCATAATATCATGTTAACTATATATATAATCATATATATGTCATCATATAGTTTTTACAAGTTTTAACGTTCGTGAATCACTTATCAACTTGGGTGGTCAATTGTCTATATGAAACCTATTTCAATTAATCAAATCTTAACAAGTTTGATTGCTTAACATGTTGGAAACACTTAATCATGTAAATAACAATTTCATTTAATATATATAAACATGGAAAAGTTCGGGTCACTACACGGACAGGGGCGTTTAATTTTTTTTTAAGGGCTTATACATTAAGGTAGCCTTTCTAACCTTATTACTATTATTATTATTATTATTAATATTATTATCATTATCATTATTAGTAGAGTTAGAATTATCATTCTGAACATTATATAGGTATTAATATTAAAACTATCATTTTTGTTAAAAATTATCAAAAAATATCATTTTTATTATTACTATTATTATTATTATTATTACAATAAAAGTGAGTTATATAAAAATATATTTAATAAAACTATATTTTATAAATTATTTATTTAAAGTATGTAAAATAAATATATTTAAATTATTAATGAAACACATAATTTACTAAGATAACATTTATAATATATAAATCGTTCAATTACAATTAGATGTTTTAATATATATAAATGATATAGGTTTGTGAATCCGAGGCCAACCCTGCATTGTTCAGTTCCGTCGTATGAATATTTTTACTACAAAATATTGAATTGTGAGTTTCATTTGCCCCCTTTTTAAATGCTTTTGCAATATATATTTTTGGGACTGAGAATACATGCGCTGTTTTATAAATGTTTTACAAAATAGACACAAGTACGCGAAACTACATTCTATGGTTGGATTACTATACCGAATATCGCCCCTTCAAGTCTGGTAACCCAAGAATTAGGGAAATGGCCCCTAATTGACTCGAATCCTAAAGATAGATCTATGGGCCTAACAAACCCCATTCTGGAATTTGGAATGCTTTAGTACTTCGATTTAAATGGTGATTGCGATTGCCAATATTAATGGCATACTTGCGAGTATGCGGAGGATATTCTATATCCATTATGTTAATGTCGGTTACCAGGTGTTCATCATA
Organism: Rutidosis leptorrhynchoides; assembly: GCF_046630445.1. Taxonomy (NCBI): domain Eukaryota; kingdom Viridiplantae; phylum Streptophyta; class Magnoliopsida; order Asterales; family Asteraceae; genus Rutidosis; species Rutidosis leptorrhynchoides. The sequence goes on from NC_092341.1 coordinate 249,800,149, forward strand.
CGAATGATTTTTATACACTTGCGAGTGTAATGTTATTTGTGAAAAATGAAATCTTGTGGTCTATTAAAATTCTGGAAATGATTATTATGATAAACTAATGAACTCACCAACCTTTTGGTTGACACTTGAAAGCATGTTTATTCTCAGGTATGAAAGAAATTGTAGCGACCCGACCAAATCGTCATTGACGGCGCCGACTACTTAGGTCCCGTTACGTGGTCGTAGTCCCTATATGAGACTCGTTTGACCAAAATTATGTCGCATTCTTTTGAAACGTATCATGCTTGCAAAGTTTAGTTTACAAAACCGTTCGACGACAAGTTTAAGTTTACAAGAGTATAAAGTATAAATGAAATAACTTGCGACATAATTAGTTTAAAATCGCGGTTGCTATAAATAGCGTAAGTATGTAAACAATATGTTTGAATCCAAAGGTGCTATCACTAGCGTGCGTATGTATGTATGTATGTATGCTTGACCCCAAGAAAGAAATCAGAGTGTATGCACGCGTGCTTGACTCCAAGCAAGTATGAGTGTACGCGGAAGCATGTATCAAATAGCTAAGTATGAACCTGAGAAACATATAGAAAACTGTCAACGAAAAACGTTGGTGAAATCATAGGTGTTTTAGTAATCGTTGTATTTGAACCACAAGATTTAGTATAAGATGATTATCAAAATCATTTGCATTCCAAAGTTGTTGTTTGTATCCCGGGCACCCAATTATCAAACTTAACTGTTTTGCACCCTTTGCGTAGTGTTAGACTATACACTAGACCCGAAAATATATTTCATCCGCTAACGGTAGCGAACCGTCCGAATGAGGCTCGTCAAGCCCATGTGATCACATAATATAAGTTCACATTTACACCCTGCAAGTGTAACTAATGATAATTGAATTGAGGCTTTTTGTTCAAACCCGTACGTGGAATGTTCGTTTTCGTACTTGTGTTCAATGTATAAAAGTATGATACGTATATGTTTCTCATCCCATAGTTTAAAGCATAAAAGTTGTTTGAAAGATGGGACTATGATCTCACCTCGAGTGCACGAGTATAAAAGTACTTCACAAAGTAAATGTGTGCATGATAGTTGCTTAGCCTTGACCTAAACAAATAAGTTGTATCAATTAACCGGTTACGACACAAGGTCGGGTGAAATGTGTTCAATTAGTCCTATGGCTCGTTACGACTCGATTATGTAGCATGTGAATCAATTTGTCAAGTTTCATGCAAGATACAAGTATAGAAACAAGTTAGGAAGATTGCACAATCATTTGGTTAAGTTTGACAAAAAGTCGAACTTCGGTCGGTCAAAGTCAACGAAAAGTCAACACGTTCGGTCGGGTCCCGAACTATTTTTCTGAGGTTTTTAATCATATATGAGCATGTTAGAACAAGTTACATGTGAATCGGAGGTGCGTAGCATAGCAAACATTATTCGAAAATCGACAAAGTTGGACAGACCACTTTGGCGCGCCGCGCGGGTATATGGCGCGCCGCGCCATTACTTGTGCAGAGAATTCTGGCAGTTTAAGTTTTATGCACGAACCTAACTTCAACCAATCACCATTTATGACCCGCAAAGAACCAAAGCATGTATCTTATATCATCGGGAAGGTATTTTGACAAGGAATATAACTAACCATTTTTCATCAAGCAAAAACATCATTTACAATAGCTGAAATCTCGTCAAGTGGTCATTAAATGTTCAAAACCATCGTTCCAAGTTTACAAAACGCATTTTAAGATTCGGGAATGCAATTCACACATATGATATGCCGTTTTGAAGGTAATGAAACATACAATACAACTAATCGCTAACTAATAACATTTCATGGCATTCAAAGCATCAAAATTTCCTTTTAGAGTTCATCAAACCCTAATCAAGAATCACAAAACCAATAATCATGTTAATGATGTTTTTCCAAATCAACCTACACATCAAATTGATGCTAAAGATGCTAGTAACACTTTTAAAACATAAACTCTAACAATTTAACAACATTAACTCATCCAAAATCAAGGATTAAGCACACCCATTTCAAATGTTCAAACTAGTTACTCAAAATAACGAATCGAGCAAACAAAACATATATTCATGTTATACACGAGCCATAGACACTAACTAACACCATTTCAAGTCAAAAACACGAATTTAGAGAAATCTAGACTTTTTAGAAACTTTACCCCAAGCTATGAAATTGGTACCAAATCGAAGAGGATGAAGAGAGGATCACGAAAATGTAATTTGTTTTGATGTTTGCTTCTCCAGTCGGATTTAGATGATGAATTTGTGAGTTGGGTGTTTGAGTTCATGAAAGGGAAGTAGAGAGAAAAGAGGAAGAAGGTGGGAGGTGAAATGAATGGATGGATAAGGTGGGTTGACTAGTTGACCTAGTCAACTAGTTTGCCCACTTGGCAACCTCGGTCCCTCAAGTTTCAAAGCGGGTGCGGGAATTAACCAAACGAATATTTTAAAAAACGCTCGAGTAAACGAGTGATGTTATAATTAAATAACGGGAAAATTAAGAACGTTGGTCAACGGAAACTACGAATTTAAATAACGAAAGGTATTATTTAAAAAAAAAAGATAGTGTTAAAAATAAATTTAACGGAAAAACGCAGGATGTTACATTATCTACACCTTAAAAGAAATTTCGTCCCGAAATTTAGTTGGAAGTAGTAGTCGTTGTTTCTTCCTCGAGATCTTGCGTTGTCGGTTCTACGAATAAGTGAAGGTACTCCCTCGGGTATTTCAACGAACTTCGACAGTCGCGATTTTACGTTGGTTTAAAGTTTGGTTCCACGATTTATAGTTTCACCAACGTTACCTCCTTGGAAGTGAGGTTTATCGTTGATAGTAAGTTCATCGAAGAGGATAACAAGTTCTTGTCTCGCAAGACACGCCTTTAAGTTTGATACACATAATGTAGGATGAACGGAATTTGTTTGAGTCGGAAGTTCGAAGCGGTAAGCAAAGGGCACAACACAGCCCAAAATTTCAAAAGGACTAAAAATATCGCGGATTTAGCTTTCTACGTTTCCGAAACGGACTACACCTTTTCAAGGTGAGACTTTTAACGTTACGCGGTTTCCCACTTGGAATTCGAGAGGTTTACGTTTAACCCTTGTATGGCTCTTTTGGCGACTACGGGCCGTCTTGAGCCTTTCCTGGAATTGAAAAATTTTCTGGTTGTTTCATGAATGAGTTCGGGTCCGGTGGTTCGGTTGTCACCTACTTCGGTTCAACAATTTAAGAAAATGACATTCACGGCTATACGGGTCCTCGAAAAGTGTGACGTTAATGCTCGAATGAAAATTATTGTAGTAAGAGAATTTGACTAAAGGTAAGTACTTTTCTCAAGTATATTTGAAGTCGATAACACGAACTCGTATTATGGTTTCCAAAGTTTGAATCATATGTTTGCTCGGTCCGCCGGGTTGTGGTTGATGTGTTGTACTCATGTTTAAGCGTGGTCCCGAGGCTTTTTGTAAGGCACTCCGAAATCTAGAAGTGAAATGAGAATCTCGATCCAAAACGAGGTACATTTCTTTAAGGTATATTTGAAAAAGTTTGTTAGGACTTGAAAACGTTAGATAGAACAAGTTTCTCAAGAAATTCGCGCCGCGAAAGATTTATCGATTTTCGAAAATGTTCGTTAGGACTATTCACCCTCGTGGCAAATGCTTGTATAGTGTGAAGAGTCTCTCTCTCCATTGAGAATTTAGGTGGAAGGTTTATTTATACGAAAGTACGAGTGTAATGCGGGAGAAGTTTCCGCCTCGATATGAGCATAACAAGCATATCGTAGTTCGTCGATAAAACTGTACGAAAACGAGATAGTATACACGTGTAACATATGTTTGAAAATGAAAGAATTTATCATTCCTTCGGAAGCATGGGTATGGTTCGACAATAATCGAAGATGTGTCCCTGGTATGGTTGTTATCAACGTTCTCGGAGTTTTTGGATATTCAAACAAGAAAAATGAAGTCATGTACATGGCACATGGTGGTGATTAGGTTGATTGAGTCCAATCACCATCACGAATCATTAGAACTTTGGTATGGCTTACCGTAATATAACCACGTTGATCGAGTGTCGTTATATTACGCTAACTCATACCTCCATTCCCACATCACTCCATAACATCAAGTTCGTGTAACTGTGAAGATCTAGAATGAACAAAGTGTAACGACGTCTCAAACGTGACTCGTATTAAATCGAAATAATTTCTGCAACTCTAAAGAAGCGTTCCCCGAGGGAAGTGTATAAATGTTTGTTCACGTCAAAGCGGTTCGAGTCAGACAATAATGTATTCAGGTATGAAAAGAGTAACGAGTCATGATAACGAGTAGCACGCAACCGTAGTGATAAATGTTGATGACGATACTCACCTAGAGTAGTGATGGTAGTAACACCAAAAAGTAGATAGTAAGAAACACCAGTGGGAAACCGATAGTAAGTTGAAACGGTGGCAAATAACAATCCGGGAGACAGAGTTCCCGAACAAGTGTGACTAATGAAGTCGTCGTCATCCATACGTGTATGAATCTTGAATTTACGTGTGTTACCAGAAAGTGGCAGAATACGGATTCGTATGATGAAAGCTTGGTACCATCAAGAAGTTTGCCTAAGAATGATTCAAGTATAATGCACAAGTAGTCAAGTAAGTGCTATCTATAGCAAATGTATGTCAGAATGCAACGGCTAACTATCCGGTTGTAGTCTAGATTCACTAATGCGTCCCAACGACTCTGTCAGACACACTAATGCACATCCTAGTTCCCTACAACCAACGTTCTGATACCATCTGTAGCGACCCGACCAAATCGTCATTGATGGCGCCGACTACTTAGGTCCCGTTACGTGGTCGTAGTCCCTATATGAGACTCGTTTGACCAAAATTATGTCGCATTCTTTTGAAACGTATCATGCTTGCAAAGTTTAGTTTACAAAACCGTTCGACGACAAGTTTAAGTTTACAAGAGTATAAAGTATAAATGAAATAACTTGCGACATAATTAGTTTAAAATCGCGGTTGCTATAAATAGCGTAAGTATGTAAACAATATGTTTGAATCCAAAGGTGCTATCACTAGCGTATGTATGTATGTATGCTTGACCCCAAGCAAGAAATCAGAGTGTATGCATGCATGCTTGACTCCAAGCAAGTATGAGTGTACGCGGAAGCATGTATCAAATAACCAAGTATGAACCTGAGAAACATATAGAAAACTGTCAACGAAAAACATTGGTGAAATCATAGGTGTTTTAGTAATCGTTGTATTTGAACCACAAGATTTAGTATAAGATGATTATCAAAATCATTTGCATTCCAAAGTTGTTGTTTGTATCCCGGGCACCCAATTATCAAACTTAACTGTTTTGCACCCTTTGCGTAGTGTTAGAACATACACTAGACCCGAAAATATATTTCATCCGCTAACGATAGCGAACCGTCCGAATGAGGCTCGTCAAGCCCATGTGATCACATAATATAAGTTCACGTTTACACCCTGCAAGTGTAACTAATGATAATTGAATTGAGGCTTTTTGTTCAAACCCGTACGTGGAATGTTCGTTTTCGTACTTGTGTTCAATGTATAAAAGTATGATACGTATATGTTTCTCATCCCATAGTTTAAAGCATAAAAGTTGTTTGAAAGATGGGACTATGATCTCACCTCGAGTGCACGAGTATAAAAGTACTTCACAAAGTAAATGTGTGCATGATAGTTGCTTAGCATTGACCTAAACAAATAAGTTGTATCAGTTAACCGGTTACGACACAAGGTCGGGTGAAATGTGTTCAATTAGTCCTATGGCTCGTTATGACTCGATTATGTAGCATGTGAATCAATTTGTCAAGTTTCATGCAAGATACAAGTATAGAAACAAGTTAGGAAGATTGCACAATCATTTGGTTAAGTTTGATAAAAAGTCGAACTTCTGTCGGTCAAAGTCAACGAAAAGTCAACACATTCGGGTCGGGTCCCGAACTATTTTTCTGAGGTTTTTAATCATATATGAGCATGTTAGAACAAGTTACATGTGAATCGGAGGTGCGTAGCATAGCAAACATTATTCGAAAATCGACAAAGTTGGACAGACCACTTTGGCGCGCCGCGAGGGTATATGGCGCGCCGCGCCATTACCTGTGCAGAGAATTCTGGCAGTTTAAGTTTTATGCACGAACCTAACTTCAACCAATCACCATTTATGACCCGCAAAGAACCAAAGCATGTATCTTATATCATCGGGAAGGTATTTTGACAAGGAATACAACTAACCATTTTTCATCAAGCAAAAACATCATTTACAATAGCCGAAATCTCGTCAAGTGGTCATTAAATGTTCAAAACCATCGTTCCAAGTTTATAAAACGCATTTTAAGATTCGGGAATGCAATTCACACATATGATATGCCGTTTTGAAGGTAATGAAACATACAATACAACTAATCACTAACTAATAACATTTCATGGCATTCAAAGCATCAAAATTTCCTTTTAGAGTTCATTAAACCCTAATCAAGAATCACAAAACCAATAATCATGTTAATGATGTTTTTCCAAATCAACCTACACATCAAATTGATGCTAAAGATGCTAGTAACACTTTTAAAACATAAACTCTAACAATTTAACAACATTAACTCATCCAAAATCAAGGATTAAGCACACCATTTCAAATGTTCAAACTAGTTACTCAAAACAACGAATCGAGCAAACAAAACATATATTCATGTTATACACGAGCCATAGACACTAACTAACACCATTTCAAGTCAAAAACACGAATTTAGAGAAATCTAGAGTTTTTAGAAACTTTACCCCAAGCTATGAAATTGGTACCAAATCGAAGAGGATGAAGAGAGGATCACGAAAATGTAATTTGTTTTGATGTTTGCTTCTCCAGTCAGATTTAGATGATGAATTTGTGAGTTGGGTGTTTGAGTTCATGAAAGGGAAGTAGAGAGAAAAGAGGAAGAAGGTGGGAGGTGAAATGAATGGATGGATAAGGTGGGTTGACTAGTTGACCTAGTCAACTAGTTTGCTCACTTGGCAACCTCGGTCCCTCAAGTTTCAAAGCGGGTGCGAGAATTAACCAAACGAATATTTTAAAAAACGCTCGAGTAAACGAGTGATGTTATAATTAAATAACGGGAAAATTAAGAACGTTGGTCAACGGAAACTACGAATTTAAATAACGAAAGGTATTATTTAAAAAAAACGATAGTGTTAAAAATAAATTTAACGAAAAAACGCGGGATGTTACAGAAATCTTCCGATGTGCATTTGCTTGGAGTCATTCATGACATATTTCAAAAGACGTTGCATTCAAGTCGTTGAGTTCATCAAGATTATTATTAAGTCAATTATAGTTGGATATATTATGAAATGGTATGCATGTCGTCAACTTTCGATGTAATGAAAGTTTGTCTTTTAAAAACGAATGCAATGTTTGTAAAATGTATCATATAGAGATCAAGTACCTCGCGATGTAACTAAATGTAATGTATTCGTCCAGATGGATTAGGACGGGTCTCTACAAATCGAAATAATAAAAGGCCACAAGATTTCAGTTATTTAACCGCACACATATCTCGTGTACAAAACATGCTACACATAACCTGTCTATAAAAATCATTCATATGGTGAACACCTGGTAACCGACATTAACAAAATGCATCTAGAATATTCCCATAATTCCGGGACTCTCATCGGATATGATAAATCGAAGTACTAAAGCATCCGTAACCCGGATGGGGCTTGTTGGGCTCGATAGATCTATCTTTAGGATGCACGTCAACTGGTGGCAATTATAATAAACACCAATTCTTAGGCTACCAATCTAAAAAGGGTGATATCCGGTATAATAATCCAACCATAGAATGTAGTTTCAAGTACTTGTACCTATTTTGTAAAACATTTATAAAACTGCATGTATTCTCATCCCAAAATATTAGATAGTAAAAATGAGACTATAACTCACTTTCACAAATTTTCAATTCGTCGAGAATAAGACTTGGCCACGGGTCGATTCACGAACCTATAACAAATATATACATATATATCAAGGTAAGATAGAAATATATTCGCATCATATTTTTATTTATGTGTTGATGAATTAAGTTGTCAAGTTAGCAGTCCAACGTTAGTAGTGCACAATTAGTAGTCCAATGTTAGTAGTACGTATATAATTCAAAATGCCACCCTGTAATAATCAAAACATAGTATACACATATTGTATAAGATTCAATCATGACCCACGATACCGCTATTGTAGTTACATGTATTGTGTATGTGGGTCTTTCGATTTATCCGACGTATTGTGTAACTAATGTCTTAACTAATCAAGATTACATGATATTGTATCGGACTTATCCGAGACTAGTATATTACACGGAAATACTCATGACATGTTAGAATACATGTATAATACAAGAAAGATTAGCTAGGATGTGGTTAGTATAGATTTTTGTAAAATCATCACGTAGTCATTTTAGCCATTTTTAACCAATATTGTTTTGCTCATAACTTCTTCATTATAAATTCGTTTTGAGTGAATCAAATTGATATGGTTTCATAACAAACTGAAATTTGTAAAACTAAACTGAAAAAGTGGTGGTTTATAGTTAGAGTTACAGGTTACATGCCTATTTTTAAAGAGGTAGTCATTTCCGTCGAAGAACGACATCTTGATGACCATTTTGAAAAACATACTTCTACTTTGAGTTTAACCATGATTTTTGGATATAGTTTCATGTTCATATGAAATATCATTTTCCCAGAAGAACAACTTTTAAATCAAAGATTATCATAGTTTTTAATTATCCAACCCAAAACAGCCCCCGGTTTCACTACAACGGCGTATGTCCAGTTTTATGGTGTTCTTCGTGTTTCCAAGTTTTAAATCATTAAGTTAACATATCATATAGATATAAAACATGTGTTTAGTTGATTTTAAAAGTCAAGTTAGAAGGATTAACTTTGTTTGCGAACAAGTTTAGAATTAACTAAACTATGTTCTTGTGATTACGAGTTATTTTCATCGAATAAAATGGTTATATAAGTATGAATCAAACGATGTTATGAACATCATAACTACCTAAAATATAGTAGGTAACCCTACTGGAAATAACAAGAAATGATCTTGAGGTTCAAAGGACCTTAGATTGCTTGAAAGTTCTTGAAGTCATGACACGAAAACAAGTTCAAGTAAGATTACTACTTGAATTACGATAGTTATAGTTATAGAAATCAAATCAATGTTTGAATATGAATATTACCTTGAATTAGAAAGATACCCTACTATAAACAACAAAGGTTTCTTGATCTTAGATGATTACTTGAAATGGATTTGAAAGCTTGGAAGTAATCTAGTAAACTTGAAAGTGTTCTTGAAGTTTTCTAGAGTAGTTGTTTTGTATGATGATTAAAGGTTGAATTTATGAGCTAGATTGATGTAGATTTTATTGAAGATGATGAAGAACACTTAGAACATCAAGAGAGAACTTGAGAGAGATGTGTTTGATGCATGAAAGTTGGAATCAAAATGTGTTTGTGTGTGTTGATCATTCACGTGAATTAGGGTGTCCATATATGGTCACCTTAGTTTGTAATTTTGCTACATATTTGATGCTAGATGTTAAATGATGGTTCCCACATATTTTTTGACTAATTGAGGGCTGCTAATAGCTGATAATTGAAGTGTATATACCAATAGTATATATATATATTTAGAAGCTGGGTATTATACGAGTACCTATACCGAACGAATACGAGTAGAATTCTTGATGAAAACGAATGGGAATGCAATTGTAACCATCTTTGTTATGTATGATTATTTTGATATATGTTTTGAAGTCTTTCAAAAGTGTATTAATACGTCTTAATACACTACATATATATACATTTTAATCGAGTCGTTAAATTATCGTTAGTCGTTACTTGCATGCGTTGTTTTGAAACCTTTAAGTTAACGATCTCGTTTAATGCAATTAATCCATTGTTATTATATCTAATGAGGTGTTAAATTGTTATATTATCATGATAACATAGTGTATTAATATATCTTAATACGACAATATTCTGCAATTACCCTGTTAAGAAATCAATGACAAATGGTCAGAGCTTGAAGAATTTCTTCTTTTATGGACATGTCAACTTCCACACTTTTTTCCAAAACAAAAAGGGTAATGGGGATGATTTCAGAGATAATTGGGTTTTAGTTGCAGCCATTCAATAAGGGAAAATGACAAAGTTCAAAGGATAAAAACGGCTATATGATTCAGATGTCAATGTCCGGGGTACACGCTCTAACCACGGTCGACCGTGCAGTGAGCCGTACAGCTTCCAGGCAGATTTCTCTTTCCTATAAAAGCCAAGCCTTGAAGCATTTGAAGACTCACCTCTTGCACTCATATTTTCTTTTATTTTCTGCTATCATTCTTACAATTCATTGTAATATTTTAGAGTGATTCTAGCAAGAGTACTTGTAAGCTTAAGTTGTAAGTTTACTTGTAAACTATCTTCTTAAAGGGATCTAGAAGGTAGTTATGTTTTCACTACGTTAGAGCATTATGATCTTGTGGTAAGAGCTTTAGGTGTTTGTGAAGTCTTCAAAGGGACGTAAGGGTTCACAAGTTGCGGCTTATCGATGTACTAGTGTTGTATCCGGACACTCCACCGAGTTTGGAGTATCATAGTGAAGAAAAATCTCAATTCGTAGAATTGGGGGGTGGATTAAGGAAGATTAGTTAACATCTTCCCGAACTACTATATATCGTTGTGTTTGTTCTCTTTTCCTTTATCTCTTTGATTACATATACATATACATATATTTTATACGTATTGTTTGAAAACAAACATTTCAAGTCACACTATATCAAGTTCAAGTTCAAGAAAACGTAAAGATTTTTTTTAAAAGTCGACTAAGTAACTATTCACCCTCCTCTAGTTACTTACAATTAGTATCCGAGCGGTTGCTCTAAATGTTTTGCTAAAAATTACTAATTTGAAATTAAGACTAATTTTTGTAAAACTTAGAGTTTAAGATCATGGAACAAAAATTTGAGAACTTGAACTATAGTGAAGGTTGCTCCAAGCAAAGGCCTCCACTCCTTGAAAGTGAAGGATTTTGTTATTGGAAGCATCGATGTAAAATGTATGTACGCTCCAAAGATATAGACTATTGGAACATCATTACTAAATGTGATTATGTTCCATTTAAGTTTGGTGATGATAGAAAAACTAAAATATTTATACCCGAGGAAGAGTGGACTAAGGAACACAAAGTAGATGTAGGCAAAAACTATGAAGCTAAAATGATCATTTTTAATGTTTTGCCTAGGAAAGAATATGAAAGAGTTTTTATGATGGGTAGTGCTAAAGAAATTTGGGATAGTATCATGTTTACTCATCATGGAAACCCGCAAGTCATAGAAAATAAAGTAGAATTGTTTATAACTAAATATGAACAATTTGCCATTGAAGATTATGAAAAAATAGATAGTGCTTATACTAGATTTAACAACATTTGTTCAAGTTTGAAAGCTCTAGGTACAATCTATAAGGATAAGCAATATGTTTGAAAATTCTTGAGAGCTCTACCATCAAGATGGAGACCAAAAGTGACGGTAATTGACGAATCAAAGAATGCAGGAAAAGTTAACTCTAGATGAACTCATTGGAAATCTCAAAGTACATGAGGTCATACTAGACAAAGATGATGAAGTGGAAAAGGCCAAAAGAGAGAAGAACAAGTCAATTGCTCTAAAGGCTAAGATTCATGAAGAATATGATATCGATGATGACGATGACGATATTCAAAATGATGATGAACAACTTTCATATATTGTTCGCTCATTTAAGAAATTTTATCGAAGGTCGGGAAACCATGTTCATCCTCCAATGGAACCGAAGAAGACACCATTCGATTCCAAGAAGAAGTTTGTACGAAAATGCTTCTGGTGCAGTGATCCAAATCACTTGATAAGTGAATGTCCAAAGAGAAAGAATGAAAAGGCTTTTCTTGGAGGTGCATGGGATGATGAAGAAAACGACACAAAAGAAGAGGGAAAAAAACGTGTCTCATGGCCTTTGATATTCCAAGTGACGATGACAAAGCATCACAAGTCGAACAAACCGAAAATAAGGTACTTTCAAATACATTTGAGTTTAATGTTGACAACTTTATTAAATTATGTGTCTTGAGTAATAAAGTAAGTAATAACAACACAAGTCTAAAGGAATAAAATAATTTACTTAGGTTAGAAATCTTACAACTTAAAGAAAGAATCTCCAACTCACAAGAATGTCTAACATGTGACAATTTAAAACATAAAAACCTCGTTTTAAAAAAAGCTAACAAACTACTTGAAAATAGAATTAAATTTTCAAAATATGATGGAAGTAGTAAAGTGCTAGAAAACATTTTAGGTGTTCAGAAACTAAAGAATAACAAACAAGGGTTAGGATATAAGGAGAATACTCTTGAGGTAGAAACATCTAAACATAAACCTATAGTATTTGTTAAACCCTAAGAAAAACCCAAAGTAGTAGAAATATTAAAACCAAAAGGAGGAAAAACAACAAAGGCTAACATGATTGATCAAGTTAAAACAAATAGAAAAGAAATCAAGTCAATTGTGAAAATCCTTTAAAAAGAATGAATAATCAAAATACCAGGAGTAACAAGGCCGAAACTAAAACACATCTCAAAAAGAAAAATAATGTCAAAATTGTGAGAAGATGGGTTAGAGTATGAATCTTTGATGCTAATCATCCCGGACCCAACAAACATTGGGTACCAAAATTATTGATTAATTAAATATAGGTTTGTCTCAATGGTGTTGTACAAAATGAAGATTGGATAATTGATAGCGGATGTACAACACACTTGACGAGCAATAAAGAATTCTTCACAAAGTATACGGAGCACAATGGAGGTGATGTAAGAGGAAAAATCGTCGGTAAAGGTAACATTACTAATCAAAAGATTACACTTGATAATGTGTTACACATTAAAAACCTAAGTTTTAACTTGCTAAGTGTAGGAAGAATATGTCATAAAGGATATAACATGACATTTACAAAAAATTCCTCACACATAATAAAAGATGGTAAAAGTGTCATAAATGGAATTAGGAAGAAAGGCCTCTATACAAGTAAACTAGATGACTTCAAACATGTAGATATTTGTCTAACCTCCATGCATGATACTACTACTTTGTTGCATAGAATACTAGGGCATGCTAATATGAAATTAATTCATAACATATCCTCAAATGACATAGTTAGAGACTTGCCTAAATTAAAATATGAAAGTGATTTTTGTGATGCATGCAAAGTAGGAAAACAAGTTCATGCAAGTCATAAGCCTAAGGATTTTATCTCAACTAAAAGGTGTCTAGAGCTTCTACACATGGATTTATTTGTACCATCGGCCGTACAAAGTTATGGAGTATATTTTTGTACTTTAGTAATAGTAGATAACTTTTCAAGATATACATGACACTATTTATAAACCATAAAAATGAAGCGTGTGAAAGATTTATACTTTTTGCTGCTAAAATACAAAATTTACTTGGTTGTGCTATAGTAACAATAAGAATGGATCATGGTAGAGAATTTGATAATGATGCCCAATTTGAAGTTTTTTGTGATTTAAATGGTATTTCTCATAATTTCTCGGCTCCTCGCACACCTCAATCTAATGGGGTTGTTGAAAGGAAAAACCGAACTTTTCAAGAAATGAGTCGAACAATGTTAAATGAACAATCTATACCTCAAAAATTTTGGAGTGAAGTCGTTGTCACCTCCACCTATAGTCAAAATAGAGTCTTAAATTAGGCCGTCAATGGATAAAACACCCTATGAAGTCTTAAATGGTAGGAAACCAACCGTAAGTCATCTTAGAGTATTCGGGTGCAAATGCTTCATCTTAAACAAAAAGGAATATCTTATAAAGTTTGAACCCAAAGCTTATGAGGGAGTGTTCTTAGGATATTCGTTAGAAAGTAAGGCATATAGAGTTTTAAATAAATACACCAATGTCATAGAAGAATACCTAGATGTCACATTCAATGAAACTCCTCCTCCACCTAAGACTAAACCTTTAGAAGATGATGATGTGATAGAACAAGATGCTATAGAAATAATGCCAACTCAAGTTGAGTTCAATGAAATAAATGAGGATGGATCTTATTTAAAACCAAGTAAGGATAATTTAGTATCCTCGATTGATCTTAAACATGTTAGGGATCATCCTATAAAACAAGTCATAGGAGATATCAACACTAGAACCACTATGTCTCAAGTGTTCAACCTAATTGCCAACTATGCTTTCATCTCCTAAATTGAACCCAAAAATATTAAGGAAGCCCTATTAGATGAGAGTTGGGTAGAAGCAATGCAAGAGGAATTAAATCAATTCCAAAAGAGTGATGTATGGGATTGGTTCCTTTACCTAGTGAGAGCAATATCATAGGTACCAAATGGGTTTATAGAAACAAACTAGATGAAGATGGCAATGTAGTTAAAAACAAAGCTAGGCTAGTTGCACAAGGATATAGCCAACCCGTAGCTAGGCTAGAGTCCATAAGAATACTTCTTACATATGCATGTGCCAATAACTTCAAACTTTATCAAATGGATGTCAAAAGTGCGTTTCTAAATGGTGTCATAAATGAAGAAGTATATGTGTCACAACCTCCAGGATTTGAAGATTTTGAAAAACCATATCATGTTTTTAAACTTAAAAAAGGCTCTTTTTGGACTTAAACAAGCTCCTAGAGCATGGTATGAAAGTCTTAGAACCTTTTTAATCAATCATGATTATGAAATGGGAAAAATTGATAATACACTCTTTATTAAAAAGCATGAAAAAAAATTTAATTATAGTTCAAATATATATTGATGATATTGTATTTGGTTCTAATAACGAATCTCTTAGCAATGAGTTTTCTAAGTTAATGCATGATGAGTTTGAAATGAGCATGATGGGTGAACTCAACTTCTTTCTCAGACTTCAAATCAAACTACTAGAAGATGGAACGTTCATCAATCAAGAAATGTACATTCATGAAATGATCAAAAAGTTTGGAATCGAGAATTCAAAACCAATGGCTACTCCTATGGCAACTAATGTGAAACTTACTTTAGAAGGAGAAGGAGAACCGTTCGATAGCACTAAATATAGAGGAATGATTGGATCCCTTCTATATTTAACAGCAAGTCGGCCCGATATCATATTTAGTGTGTGTTTGTTAGCAAGATTTCAAGAAAATCCAATGACATCACACGTTGAGGCGGTTAAAAGGATCTTTAGATACTTAAAGGGGACAATGCATTTTGGGTTATGGTATCCAAAGTTCACCGGGGTTGATATTATGTGCTCTACAGATTCCGACCATGGAGGGTCAATGATTGATAGAAAGAGCACAAGTGGAGTATGCGCGTTCGTGGGTCTTTGTTTAACATCATGGTTCTTGAAGAAGCAAACGTCCATTGCATTATCTACCATCGAAGCCGAATATGTAGCCATGGGAAGAGTATGCGCACAAGTGTTATGGATGAAGCAAACCTTCCTTGATTATGGTATCACCTCATCTGAAATACCCATATGCTGTGATAACAAAGGTGTTATAGACCTATCTAAAAATCAAATATTACACTATCGGTCTAAACACATAGACATTAGGCACCACTTCCTTCGTGACCACGTTCAAAATGGTAATATTGTGATAGATAAAGTAGAATCTGCTGAAAACATAGCTGACATATTCATTAAGCCCCTTAAAAAGGAGACATTTAATTTGATTAGGAATGGGTTGGGAATGATGGAACATATTCCATAAAAAATTTTGCAGTTCACGCAAGGGAGAACGGCGGTCGACCGTGTACGCAACCGTCTGGCGTCTGACGAATTCTTTTGTCTTTTATGTACCCTCTTTAATATCCAAACAACTTTTCTACCGACCACATCTCTTCTTTGAACCCCAACCACTGGATCTCTAGACTTTTTGTCCTATTTTCATGTACTCTTCAAAGTGGTCCAAAACTCTTTCAATTTTCAAGGTAAGCATCCAAAATTACTTTTTAATTTTGCCTATACTTGTTTAATTATGTAAGAATCTTTCCAAACTACTACGAACACTTATTTTCTAGCATGAATTCATCCAGTTATGTGAGTACAAATTTTTATGGGAAAAACTACTTATCAAATGTGCCATAAAAGTGTTTTCTTGCATAAATCTCATATATATTTTAAGAATCTTTTTAACCCACTCATGCACACACATATGTTTGAACAAGACATTATGATACTTGTCAATCTCATGACTTTTATCTATACTTGGCAAACATAAAGCAAAATTATGAAACTTGTCTAAATTTTCAAAAGAAGTCGCACAACTTACTTTCTAAATCTTCTTTTTAAAAATGAGTCTAGACAAGGACTAATCTACACATGTTTAGCATATAGTTTTTCAAAAACATATAATAAACTTGAATGTTTTGCTAAAAATGTTGTTTTCCTAGGAAATGACCAACACATGAAATCAACGTATTACAAACAATATGCAACACATGGAAACTAGGACACTTCATGAAGAGCGTGTTGTTCATCATACCGAATTTCCCGAACTAACTCAACTTTTCACTCAAAAAAATTGTCTCTCATTCCTTGAGTTTGATGAAGTCATTAATCCAACGTCGATTAGAGAATTTTATGCTCATCTTGACCTTTCAAATCCGGACCAAGTTGCATTTCGACTTTTCAATACACTATATACTTGGTCTCTTGAACAATTTGCAACCGTTATGGCTATTTCAACCAACTGGCATTCCTTCTATACTCCTTCTACTGATCTAAGGTCACTTAACCCCACATTTCAGTTACAACCTATCTTAAATCTCATTACCATTCCGGGAGTACCTCGAAATCCCAACCAACGACTTCATATTCAAGATGTCGAAATACATCATGATCTTCAACTCCTATTGAACGTCATTCGCAACAACGTTTACTGTAGGAAACCTACTGCCACTTACGTCTTAGGAACCGAAGTTGTCATCATGTGGTCCTTTCTTACTCATGAACCCATAAATCTCGCTTATCTCATAACTCGACGAATGGGTTACCTTCGAGAGCTAGGAAGTCGCCCTCTTCCATACTCAAACCATCTTAATTGACTTTTTCAATTTTTTTGGTGCCATTACCCCATCTCAAATTCCTTAACCCGTGTCCACAATTCCTCTCACCTATTGGGTTGCACATTCGGTCATCATTATCTCTTTCAATAATGAAGGATCAACTATCTCCGATGCATTTAGCACCAATGATATTTATCATTAATTTAGAAATGTTGGTAAAGATTAGGTTTAAGGGCGGGTAGATATAATACTTGTCCTAAAGTTAAAAATTGTTATGTACTAATTATTCTCATGCACTTGTTATGCTTATTTTATTTGTTATCTTTTTTTACTTTCGATATTGGTTCGAGGGGAGCCATACTATTGATACACACGAACAATTGATAAGCTTGTTTAATTTAAGGGGGAGCATTACTCTAGGGCACGCTTAGTTCCAGGGGGAGCTTGTAGTGCCCCGTCCTAATCGATCTGGACGAATACAATACATTTGGTTACATCGCGAAGTACTTGACCTCTATATGATAAATTTTACAAACATTGCATTCGTTTTTAAAAGACAAACTTTCATTTCATCGAAAGTTGACGGCATGCATATCATTTCATAATATATCCAACTATAATTGACTTAATAATAATCTTGATGAACTCAACGAATCGAATGCAACGACTTTTGAAATATGTCATGAATGACTCCAAGTAATATCTCTAAAATAAGCAAATGAACAGCGAAAGATTTATTTCATACCTGAGAATAAACATGCTTTCAAGTGTCAACCAAAAGGTTGGTGAGTTCATAGGTTTATCAAAAAATAATAAAATTCATCATTTTGATAGACCACAAGATTTAAATCCTGCATGGTACAAATGGGCCCGAATCCTATACTGTGATGACCCGTCCTAATCCATCTGGACGAAGTCACCAACATCTGGTCCCATTGCGATGATCAACTCTAAGTAATGTCTCTAAAATGAGCAAATGCACAGCGGAAGATTTCTTTCATACCTGAGAATAAACATGCTTTCAAGTGTCAACCAAAAGGTTGGTGAGTTCATAGGTTTATCATAACAATCATTTCAGTATATTAATAGACCACAAGATTTCTGTTTATAAATATATGTACACTCGCAAGTGTATAAAACCGTTCTGCTTATATTGAGGCCTCAGTAACCAACCTTAACAATAATATAATAAGTCATCTTCGCAAAGATGAATATGTACACTCGCAAGTGTATAAATAATCCTCGAAGTACTAAACATTCGCCCACTAGCTCTTATGTCTAGTGCAGCCTACAGGATGGGGGTGTTAAGCCCGATAGATCTATCTTTAGGATTCGCGCTCACATGCTCTTATAACATGTAACTAAATTACCTAGCACATCAATCCGCAGAATTATCATTTTTGATCACTTGTCTCTATTTCGTAAAGCATTTATAAAAGCAGCGCATGTATACTCAGCCCAAAAATATATATTGCAAAAGCAATTAAAAAGGGAGCAAATGAAACTCACCATACTGTATTTTGTAGTAAAAATACATATGACGTCATTGAACAATTATAGGGTTGACCTCGAATTCACGAACCTATATCATTTATATATATATTAACACATACCATGGTAATCGAACAAAATTTATGTATTATTAGTAAGTTAATTATTATTTGAATTATGTGTTTCATTAATAACCTAATTAATTAAAATATTAATATAGTTATGCTACATGTAGTAAATAAGGTTTTATATAACTAATAGTTATTTGATAAAGTTATATTGATAGTAATAAAAAGTTGTTTCATCCTATAATAATAATAACAATAATAATAGTTATAATAACAAAAATGATAATTTTTATAAAAATGATACTTTTAATAATAATGAATACTAATAATAATAATAATAATAATAATAATAATAATAATAATAATAATAATAATAATAATAATAATAATAATAATAATAATAATAATAATAATAATAATAATAATACCAATATTTATATTAGTTACTATAATTATAATAATACTACTAATAATAATAACTATAAAAATAATGATTTTACTAATAATAATACTTATTGATAATACTTAGTAATATCAAAAATGATAATAATATTGATTATACTAATAATCTTATTACTAATATTTGTAGTAATTATAGATACTTAATAGCAACAATAAATAATAATAATAATAATAATAATAATAATAATAATAATAATAATAATAACAATAATAATAATAACAATAATAATTATTATGAAATAATAATAATAATAATAATAATAATAATAATAATAATAATAATAATAATAATAATAATAATAATAATAATAATAATAATAATAATAATAATAATAATAATAATAATAATAATAATAATAATAATAATAAAATTATACCTCACGAGAATAGGCTAAAAAAATATAGTGCTCATGCCCAGGCTCGAACCCACGACCTCCCGCTCAAACAAAACACGTCCAACCACCCTTCTAATTTCGTTTTTTTATTTAACTTGCATACTAAATATATTTAATTCCTAATTCGATTTCCATCATCACCATTTACGGCTTATTTGTAAAAGAAGATATCGGCCCAATTAGGAAAGATTGATTCACAGTCCATTTACTAAATAAATATTACGGCCCCAAAGATTGAAGAGAAGATTACTCGGCCCAACAACAAATTTAATTAAACGTTTTGATGTATTACGGTTGTGGGGTTCGCTGGAATAAATAAAAAAAAATTACAACCGCTTGATAACCTCAATTATTCAATCACCATATTCATCGTTATCATCATCAAAACATCATCAAATATGATTGTAACCGTCATCATCATATCTATCAATATTGTCCTTGCCATCATCGTCTTTATCATCATCATCATCAACAACATAATAATCATCATCCCCATCGTCAATCGAACCTCGTCATCATACTTTATCTTCATCGTTTTCTTTACTTCGTTCCTGAATCATAAAACCGAAACAGGAATTGCAGGTTTGCTAGGGATAGTTTCGAACAACAATTATAACAGAAGCACTGTAGCATCATTTTTACTTTCTCATCTTCACTGTTCCAGGTTATCATCATCATCCTTCTCAAATCATCCTCATCATCGAGTCTTCATCATCATATCATCATTATATCATCATCATATCACAACGGTTGTGGTTAACAGAAAAAAAATGAAAAGGATGATAACGGTTTCGATGATTGGTGGTTTGATGTATTGGATCTTGTTCGAGACAGACCCAGAACACCCGTAACAGTAGCATCAATTTTGCAGCAGTTTATTTGTTGGTGGTTTACGAGTAAGTTTATAAGAGAGAGAGAGAGATAGAGAGAGGAGAGAGAGTGGAAGAATTGGTGGTTGTTTGTTGTGAGAACAGAAAACAAACGCAGTAGTAACGATAGAAACAGAAAGAAAAACGCAGTTTTTAGTGGGTTTGTTGTGGATTGATCGGTGGTGTTCTTGAGGGTCCGAAGGTGGCGAGTATGAGTGTGTTGATGGGTTGTTTTGAATGGGTTTTCAAGTTGGGTTGAAGGTGGCGAGTTTTAAGGTGGCTGCCTTGGTGTTGTGGTGTTCATTGAAATGTCCCGTTCTTATTAATTAAAAACGTTCCATATTAATTGATTTCGTTGCGAGGTTTTGACCTCTATATGAGACGTTTTTCAAATACTGCATTCATTTTAAAATAAACCATAACCTTTATTTCATCAATAAAGGTTTAAAAAGCTTTACGTAGATTATCAAATAATGATAATCTAAAATATCCTGTTTACACACGACCATTACATAATGGTTTACAATACAAATATGTTACAACAAAATAAGTTTCTTGAATGCAGGTTTTACACAATATCATACAAGCATGGACTCCAAATCTCGTCCTTATTTAAGTATGCGACAGCGGAAGCTCTTAATAATCACCTGAGAATAAACATGCTTAAAACGTCAACAAAAATGTTGGTGAGTTATAGGTTTAACCTATATATATCAAATCATAATAATAGACCACAAGATTTCATATTTCAATACACATCCCATACATAGAGATAAAAATCATTCATATGGTGAACACCTGGTAACCGACATTACCAAGATGCATATATAAGAATATCCCATCATTCCGGGACACCCTTCGGATATGATATAAATTTCGAAGTACTAAAGCATCCGGTACTTTGGATGGGGTTTGTTAGGCCCAATAGATCTATCTTTAGGATTCGCTTCAATTAGGGTGTCTGTTCCCTAATTCTTAGATTACCAGATTTAATAAAAAGGGGCATATTCGATTTCGATAATTCAACCATAGAATGTAGTTTCACGTACTTGTGTCTATTTTGTAAATCATTTATAAAACCTGCATGTATTCTCATCCTAAAAATATTAGATTTTAAAAGTGGGACTATAACTCACTTTCACAGATTTTTACTTCGTCGGGAAGTAAGACTTGGCCACTGGTTGATTCACGAACCTATAACCATATATACATATATATCAAAGTATGTTCAAAATATATTTACAACACTTTTAATATATTTTGATGTTTTAAGTTTATTAAGTCAGCTGTCCTCGTTAGTAACCTACAACTAGTTGTCCACAGTTAGATGTACAGAAATAAATCGATAAATATTATCTTGAATCAATCCACGACCCAGTGTATACGTATCTCAGTATTGATCACAAATCAAACTATATATATTTTGGAATCAACCTCAACCCTGTATAGCTAACTCCAACATTCACATATAGAGTGTCTATGGTTGTTCCGAAATATATATAGATGTGTCGACATGATAGGTCGAAACATTGTATACGTGTATATGGTATCTCAAGATTACATAATATACAATACAAGTTGATTAAGTTATGGTTGGAATAGATTTGTTACCAATTTTCACGTAGCTAAAATGAGAAAAATTATCCAATCTTGTTTTACCCATAACTTCTTCATTTTAAATCCGTTTTGAGTGAATCAAATTGCTATGGTTTCATATTGAACTCTATTTTATGAATCTAAACAGAAAAAGTATAGGTCTATAGTCAGAAAAATAAGTTACAAGTCATTTTTGTAAAGGCAGTCATTTCAGTCGAAAGAACGACGTCTAGATGACCATTTTAGAAAACATACTTCCACTTTGAGTTTAACCATAATTTTGGATATAGTTTCATGTTCATAATAAAAATCATTTTCCTAGAATAACAACTTTTAAATCAAAGTTTATCATAGTTTTTAATTAACTAACCCAAAACAGCCCGCGGTGTTACTACGACGGCGTAAATCCGGTTTTACGGTGTTTTTCGTGTTTCCAGGTTTTAAATCATTAAGTTAGCATATCATATAGATATATAACATGTGTTTAGTTGATTTTAAAAATCAAGTTAGAAGGATTAACTTTTATTTGCGAACAAGTTTAGAATTAACTAAACTATGTTCTAGTGATTACAAGTTTAAACCTTCGAATAAGATAGCTTTATATGTATGAATCGAATGATGTTATGAACATCATTACTACCTTAAGTTCCTTGGATAAACCTACTGGAAAAGAGAAAAATGGATCTAGCTTCAAAGGATCCTTAGATGGCTCGAAGTTCTTGAAGCAGAATCATGACACGAAAACAAGTTCAAGTAAGATCATCACTTGAAATAAGATTGTTATAGTTATAGAAATTGAACCAAAGTTTGAATATGATTATTACCTGGTATTAGAATGATAACCTACTGTAAGAAACAAAGATTTCTTGAGGTTGGATGATCACCTTACAAGATTGGAAGTGAGCTAGCAAACTTGAAAGTATTCTTGATTTTATGTAACTAGAACTTGTAGAATTTATGAAGAACACTTAGAACTTGAAGATAGAACTTGAGAGAGATCAATTAGATGAATAAAATTGAAGAATGAAAGTGTTTGTAGGTGTTTTTGGTCATTGTTGTATGGATTAGATATAAAGGATATGTAATTTTGTTTTCATGTAAATAAGTCATGAATGATTACTCATATTTTTGTAATTTTATGAGATATTTCATGCTAGTTGCCAAATGATGGTTCCCACATGTGTTAGGTGACTCACATGGGCTGCTAAGATCTGATCATTGGAGTGTATATACCAATAGTACATACATCTAAAAGCTGTGTATTGTACGAGTACGAATACGGGTGCATACGAGTAGAATTGTTGATGAAACTGAATGAGGATGTAATTGTAAGCATTTTTGTTAAGTAGAAGTATTTTGATAAGTTTATGGAAGTCTTTCAAAAGTGTATAAATACATATTAAAACACTACATGTATATACATTTTAACTGAGTCGTTAAGTCATCGTTAGTCGTTACATGTAAGTGTTGTTTTGAAACCTTTAGGTTAACGATCCTGTTAAATGTTGTTAACCCAATGTTTATAATATCAAATGAGATTTTAAATTATTATATTATCATGATATTATCATGTAAGAATATCTCTTAATATGATATATATACATTAAATGTCTTTACAACGATAATCGTTACATATATGTCTCGTTTAAAAATCATTAAGTTAGTAGTCTTGTTTTTACATATGTAGTTCATTGTTAATATACTTAATGATATGTTTACTTATCATAGTATCATGTTAACTATATATATATATATATATATATATATATATATATATATATATATATATATATATATATATATATATATCCATATATATGTCATCATATAGTTTTTACAAGTTTTAACGTTCGTGAATCACCGGTCAATTTGGGTGGTCAATTGTCTATATGAAACATATTTCAATTAATCAAATCTTAACAAGTTTGATTGCTTAACATGTTGGAAACATTTAATCATGTAAATATCAATCTAAATTAATATATATAAACATGGAAAAGTTCAGGTCACTACAGTACCTACCCGTTAAATAAATTTCGTCCCGAAATTTTAAGCTGTTGAAGGTGTTGACGAATCTTCTGGAAATAGATGCGGGTATTTCTTCTTCATCTGATCTTCACACTCCCAGGTGAACTCGGGTCCTCTACGATCATTCCATCGAACCTTAACAATTGGTTTCTTGTTTTGCTTAAGTCTTTTAACCTCACGATCCATTATTTCGACGGGTTCTTCAATGAATTGAAGTTTTTCGTTGATTTGGATTTCATCTAATGGAATAGTGAGATCTTCTTTAGCAAAACATTTCTTCAAATTCGAGACGTGGAAAGTGTTATGTACAGTCGCGAGTTGTTGAGGTAACTCAAGTCGGTAAGCTACTGGTCCGACACGATCAATAATCTTGAATGGTCCAATATACCTTGGATTTAATTTTCCTCGTTTACCAAATCGAACAACGCCTTTCCAAGGTGCAACTTTAAGCATGACCATCTCTCCAATTTTAAATTCTATATCTTTTCTTTTAATGTCAGCGTAGCTCTTTTGTCGACTTTGGGCGGTTTTCAACCGTTGTTGAATTTGGATGATCTTCTCGGTAGTTTCTTGTATAATCTCCGGACCCGTAATCTGTCTATCCCCCACTTCACTCCAACAAATCGGAGACCTGCACTTTCTACCATAAAGTGCTTCAAACGGCGTCATCTCAATGGTTGAATGGTAGCTGTTGTTGTAGGAAAATTCTGCTAACGGTAGATGTCGATCCCAACTGTTTCCGAAATTAATAACACATGCTCATAGCATGTCTTCAAGCGTTTGTATCGTCCTTTTGCTCTGCCCATCAGTTTGTGGATGATAGGCAGTACTCATGTCTAGACGAGTTCCTAATGCTTGCTGTAATGTCTGCCAGAATTTTGAAATAAATCTGCCATCCCTATCAGAGATAATAGAGATTGGTATTCCATGTCTGGAGACGACTTCCTTCAAATACAGTCGTGCTAACTTCTCCATCTTGTCATCTTCTCTTATGGGCAGGAAGTGTGCTGATTTGGTGAGACGATCAACTATTACCCAAATAGTATCAAAAACATTTGCGGTCCTTGGCAATTTAGTGATGAAATCCATGGTAATGTTTTCCCATTTCCATTCTGGGATTTCGGGTTGTTGAAGTAGACCTGATGGTTTCTGATGCTCAGCTTTGACCTTAGAACACGTCAAACATTCTCCTACGTATTTAGCAACATCGGCTTTCATACCCGGCCACCAAAAATGTTTCTTGAGATCCTTGTACATCTTCCCCGTTCCAGGATGTATTGAGTATCTGGTTTTATGAGCTTCTCTAAGTACCATTTCTCTCATATCTCCAAATTTTGGTACCCAAATCCTTTCAGCCCTATACCGGGTTCCGTCTTCCCGAATATTAAGATGCTTCTCCGATCCTTTGGGTATTTCATCCTTTAAATTTCCCTCTTTTAAAACTCCTTGTTGCGCCTCCTTTATTTGAGTAGTAAGGTTATTATGAATCATTATATTCATAGATTTTACTCGAATGGGTTCTCTGTCCTTCCTACTCAAGGCATCGGCTACCACATTTGCCTTCCCCGGGTGGTAACGAATCTCAAAGTCGTAATCATTCAATAATTCAATCCACCTACGCTGCCTCATATTCAGTTGTTTCTGATTAAATATGTGTTGAAGACTTTTGTGGTCGGTATATATAATACTTTTGACCCCATATAAGTAGTGCCTCCAAGTCTTTAATGCAAAAACAACCGCGCCTAATTCCAAATCATGCGTTGTATAATTTTATTCGTAAATCTTCAATTTTCTAGACGCATAAGCAATCACCTTCGTTCGTTGCATTAATACACAACCGAGACCTTGCTTTGATGCGTCACAATAAATCACAAAATCATCATTCCCTTCAGGCAATGACAATATAGGTGCCGTAGTTAGCTTTTTCTTCAATAACTGAAACGCTTTCTCTTGTTCATCATTCCATTCAAATTTCTTCCCTTTATGCGTTAATGCAGTCAAGGGTTTTGCTATTCTGGAAAAGTCTTGGATGAACCTTCTGTAGTAACCAGCTAGTCCTAAAAACTAGCGTATGTGTTTCGGAGTTTTCGGGGTTTCCCACTTTTCAACAGTTTCTATCTTTGCCGGATCCACCTTAATACCTTTTTGTTCACTATGTGACCGAGGAATTGAACTTCTTCCAACCAAAATGCACACTTTGAAAACTTAGTGTACAATTCTTCCTTCCTCAATACTTCTAACACCTTTCTCAAATGTTCACCGTGTTCTTGGTCATTCTTTGAGTAAATAAGTATGTCATCAATGAAAACAATGACAAACTTGTCAAAGTATGGTCCACACACTCGGTTCATAAGGTCCATGAACACAGCTGGTGCATTAGTTAAACCAAACGGCATAACCATAAACTCGTAATGACAGTAACGTGTTCTGAAAGCAGTCTTTGGAATATCATCTTCTTTCACCCGCATTTGATGATACCCGGAACGTAAGTCAATCTTTGAATAAACAGACGAGCCTTGTAGTTGATCAAATAAGTCGTCGATTCTCGGTAGTGGGTAGCGGTTCTTGATGGTAAGTTTGTTCAACCCTCGGTAGTCGATACACAACCTGAATGTACCATCTTTCTTCTTGACAAACAAAACAGGAGCTCCTCACGGTGATGTGCTTGGTCGAATGAAACCAAGCTCTAAAAGTTCTTGTAATTGGCTTTGCAGTTCTTTCATCTCGCTGGGTGCGAGTCTGTAAGGAGCACGAGCTATTGGTGCAGCTCCTGGTACAAGATCTATTTGAAATTCAATGGATCGATGTGGGGGTAATCCTGGTAATTCTTTCGGAAATACATCGGGAAATTCTTTTGCAATGGGAACATCATTGATGCTCTTTTCTTCAGTTTGTACTTTCTCGACGTGTGCTAGAACAGCATAGCAACCTTTTCTTATTAGTTTTTGTGCCTTCAAATTACTAATAAGATGTAGCTTCGTGTTGCCCTTTTCTCCGTACACCATTAAGGGTTTTCCTTTTTCTCGTATAATGCGAATTGCATTTTTGTAACAAACGATCTCTGCTTTCACTTCTTTCAACCAGTCCATACCGATTATCACATCAAAACTCCCTAACTCTACTGGTATCAAATCAATCATAAATGTTTCACTAACCAGTTTAATTTCTCGATTCTGACATATATTATCTGCTGAAATTAATTTACCATTTGCTAATTCGAGTAAAATTTACTATCCAAAGGCGTCAATGGACAACTTAATTTAGTACAAAAATCTCTACTCATATAGCTTCTATCCGCACCCGAATCAAATAAAACGTAAGCAGATTTATTGTCAATAAGAAACGTACCCGTAACAAGCTCCGGGTCTTCCTGTGCCTCTGCCGCATTAATATTGAAAACTCTTCCGCAGCCTTGTCCATTCGTGTTCTCCTGGTTCGGGCAATTTCTAATAATGTGGCCCGGTTTTCCACATTTATAACAAACTACATTGGCATAACTTGCTCCGACACTACTTGCTCCGCCATTACTCTTTCCGACACCATTTGTTCCTTTCGTTCTATTAACCCCTGGTCCGTAGACCTCACACTTCGCCGCGCTATGACCATTTCTTTTACACTTGTTGCAAAATTTGGTGCAGAACCCCGAGTAATACTTTTCACACCTTTGGCATAGCTGCTTCTGATTGTTGTTGTTGTTGCGGTTATTATTGTTGTTGGGATGATTATTGTAGTTGCTGTTGTTGTTGTTGTTGTTGTTGTTGTTGTTGGGCCGTTTGTTGTAGTTGCGATTGATGTTGCGATTGTTGGGATAATTGTTGCGATTATTGTTGTAATTGCTGTTGTTGTTGTATTGGTGATTCTTATCACCGTTTTCCTCCCACTTTCTTTTGACTTGCTTCACATTGGCCTCTTCAGCAGTCTGTTCTTTAATTCTTTTTTCAATTTGGTTCACTAGTTTGTGAGCCATTCTACATGCCTGTTGTATGGAGGCGGGCTCGTGTGAACTTATATCTTCTTGGATTCTTTCCGGTAATCCTTTCACAAACGCGTCGATCTTCTCTTCCTCATCTTCGAATGCTCCCGGACACAATAGGCACAATTCTGTGAATCGTCTTTCGTACGTGGTAATATCAAATCCTTGGGTTCGTAACCCTCTAAGTTCTGTCTTGAGCTTATTGACCTCGGTTCTGGGACGGTACTTCTCGTTCATCAAGTGCTTGAATGCTGACCACGGTAGTGCGTATGCATCGTCTTGTCCCACTTGCTCTAGATAGGTATTCCACCATGTTAACGCAGAACCTGTGAAGGTATGCGTAGCGTACTTCACTTTGTCCTCTTCAGTACACTTACTTATGGCAAAAACCGATTCGACCTTCTCGGTCCGCCATATCAATCCGATCGGTCCTTCGGTTCCATCAAATTCCAAAGGTTTGCAGGCAGTGAATTCTTTGTAGGTGCATCCTACACGATTTCCTGTACTGCTAGATCCAAGGTTATTGTTGGTATGTAGCGCAGCCTGTACTGCGGCTATGTTTGAAGCTAGAAAAGTACAGAATTCCTCTTCATTCATATTCACGGTGTGTTGAGTAGTCAGTGCCATTTCCTTCAAAATAGTCAAATGGAACAAGTTAATCATACAGAATATTAAGAATAGTTAATAGTATTTCGTAGCATAATATGAACTCATTTATAAAAGCTTTTTCTTCATATTAGTGTTTTATAAGTTTAAATTCGGGTAGTACCTACCCGTTAAGTTCATACTTAGTAGCTAATATACAATTCAACTACTACAATTCTATATGAAAAACTGATTATAATAATATTTCGCGTTCAAACTTTTACACAATATTTTACAAACTTACAATACCGCTTATTTTACATATAGCATGAAATATAGCACACAATAAATTTGATACAAGATGGTTGTGAAGATAATTCTAGCTAGTACACAAGTCGTTCAGCAAAGGCAATAAAGACATGTAATTCATACGTCCAGAAACAAGTCATGCATTCTGGTTTTACTAGGATTACTTCCCATCCTTGGTCTTGTGGAACATAACCGTTATGGCCGTTGATAAGACAGCGTGTTGTAACGTCGTCAAAGGAACGAGGGTTACGTAATGTCCAACAGTCCCGTAACAATCTAAAAACCTCATTTCTTACCCCAATTACCGACTCTGTCACTTGTGGGAACGTTTTGTTTAATAGTTCTAGCCCGATGTTCTTGTTCTCACTTTGGTGAGAAGCGAACATTACTAATCCGTAAGCATAACATGCTTCTTTATGTTGCATGTTAGCCGCTTTTTCTAAATCACGAAGTCCAATATTCGGATATATTGAGTCAAAATAATTTCTTAACCCATTGCGTAAAATAGCATTTGGGTTCCCCGCAATATATGCGTCAAAGTAAACACATCGTAACTTATTGATTTCCCAATGTGATATCCCCCATCTTTCGAACGAAAGCCTTTTATAAACCAAGGCATTCTTGGAATGTTCTTCGACTGTCTTACAAACTGATCTCGCCTTAAATAGTTGTGCCGAAGAATTCTGACCGACTCTAGACAAGATTTCATCAATCATGTCTCTGGGTAGGTCTCTTAAAATATTGGGTTGTCTATCCATTTTGTGTTTTTATACTGTAAAATAGACAAGAGTTAGATTCATAAAAAAAAATACTTATTAATACAAGCAATTTTTACATATATCATAAAGCATAAGCACACTATATTACATATATTACACCACACGAATACAACTATCTTATTCCGAATCGGTCGTTTCTTCTTCTTCAGTTTTGGTTCGTTTTGCCAAGTTTCTAGGGATATATGATGTTCCCCTAATACGAGCCGTCATTTTCCACATTGGTTTAGAAAAACCTGGTGGTTTAGAGGTTCCCGGGTCATTGTTACAACTTAAGGACTTCGGGGGTTGATGATACATATAAAGTTCATCGGGGTTGGAATTAGATTTCTCTATTTTTATGCCCTTTCCCTTATTATTTTCTTTTGCCTTTTTAAATTCAGTTGGGGTAATTTCTATAACATCATCGGAATTCTCGTCGGAATCCGATTCATCGGAGAATTGGTAATCCTCCCAATATTTTGCTTCCTTGGCGGAAACACCATTGACCATAATTAACCTTGGTTGGTTGGTTGAGGATTTTATTTTACTTAACCATTTTATTATTTCCCCCACCGGTTCTATTTCTTCTTCTGGTTCCGATTCTTCTTCCGGTTCCGACTCTTCTTCCGGTTCCTCTTCGGGAACTTGTGAATCAGTCCATGAATCATTCCAATTTACATTTGACTCTTCATTATTATTAGGTGAGTCAATGGGACTTGTTCTAGAGGTAGACATCTATCACATAATATCAAACGCGTTAAGAGATTAATATATCACATAATATTCACATGTTAAAAATATATAGTTTCCAACAAAATTTGTTAAGCAATCATTTTTCATGTAAACACGGTCGAAGTCCAGACTCACTAATGCATCCTAACAAACTCGATAAGACACACTAATGCAAAATTCTGGTTCTCTAAGACCAACGCTCGGATACCAACTGAAATGTCCCGTTCTTATTGATTAAAAACGTTCCATATTAATTGATTTCGTTGCGAGGTTTTGACCTCTATATGAGACGTTTTTCAAAGACTGCATTCATTTTAAAATAAACCATAACCTTTATTTCATCAATAAAGGTTTAAAAAGCTTTACGTAGATTATCAAATAATGATAATCTAAAATATCCTGTTTACACACGACCATTACATAATGGTTTACAATACAAATATGTTACAACAAAATAAGTTTCTTGAATGCAGTTTTTACATAATATCATACAAGCATGGACTCCAAATCTCGTCCTTATTTAAGTATGCGACAGCGGAAGCTCTTAATAATCACCTGAGAATAAACATGCTTAAAACGTCAACAAAATTGTTGGTGAGTTATAGGTTTAACCTATATATATCAAATCATAATAATAGACCACAAGATTTCATATTTCAATACACATCCCATACATAGAGATAAAAATCATTCATATGGTGAACACCTGGTAACCGACATTAACAAGATGCATATATAAGAATATCCCCATCATTCCGGGACACCCTTCGGATATGATATAAATTTCGAAGTACTAAAGCATCCGATACTTTGGATGGGGTTTGTTAGGCCCAATAGATCTATCTTTAGGATTCGCGTCAATTAGGGTGTCTGTTCCCTAATTCTTAGATTACCAGACTTAATAAAAAGGGGCATATTCGATTTCGATAATTCAACCATAGAATGTAGTTTCACGTACTTGTGTCTATTTTGTAAATTATTTATAAAACCTGCATGTATTCTCATCCCAAAAATATTAGATTTTAAAAGTGGGACTATAACTCACTTTCACAGATTTTTACTTCGTCGGGAAGTAAGACTTGGCCACTGGTTGATTCACGAACCTATAACAATATATACATATATATCAAAGTATGTTCAAAATATATTTACAACACTTTTAATATATTTTGATGTTTTAAGTTTATTAAGTCAGTTGTCCTCGTTAGTAACCTACAACTAGTTGTCCACAGTTAGATGTACAGAAATAAATTGATAAATATTATCTTGAATCAATCCACGACCCAGTGTATACGTATCTCAGTATTGATCACAACTCAAACTATATATATTTTGGAATCAACCTCAACCCTTTATAGCTAACTCCAACATTCACATATAGAGTGTCTATGGTTGTTCCGAAATATATATAGATGTGTCGACATGATAGGTCGAAACATTGTATACGTGTCTATGGTATCTCAAGATTACATAATATACAATACAAGTTGATTAAGTTATGGTTGGAATAGATTTGTTACCAATTTTCACGTAGCTAAAATGAGAAAAATTATCCAATCTTGTTTTACCCATAACTTCTTCATTTTAAATCCGTTTTGAGTGAATCAAATTGCTATGGTTTTATATTGAACACTATTTTATGAATCTAAACAGAAAAAGTATAGGTTTATAGTCAGAAAAATAAGTTACAAGTCGTTTTTGTAAAGGTAGTCATTTCAGTCGAAAGAACGACGTCTAGATGACCATTTTAGAAAACATACTTCCACTTTGAGTTTAACCATAATTTTTAGATATAGTTTCATGTTCATAATAAAAATCATTTTCCCAGAATAACAACTTTTAAATTAAAGTTTATCATAGTTTTTAGTTAACTAACCCAAAACAGCCCGCGGTGTTACTACGACGGTATAAATCCGGTTTTACGGTGTTTTTCGTGTTTCCAGGTTTTAAATCATTAAGTTAGCATATCATATAGATATAAAACATGTGTTTAGTTGATTTTAAAAGTCAAGTTAGAAGGATTAACTTTTATTTGCGAACAAGTTTAGAATTAACTAAACTATGTTCTAGTGATTACAAGTTTAAACCTTCGAATAAGATAGCTTTATATGTATGAATCGAATGATGTTATGAACATCATTACTACCTTAAGTTCCTTGGATAAACCTACTGGAAAAGAGAAAAATGGATCTAGCTTCAACGGATCCTTAGATGGCTCGAAGTTCTTGAAGCAGAATCATGACACGAAAACAAGTTCAAGTAAGATCATCACTTGAAATAAGATTGTTATAGTTATAGAAATTGAACCAAAGTTTGAATATGATTATTACCTGGTATTAGAATGATAACCTACTGTAAGAAACAAAGATTTCTTGAGGTTGGATGATCACCTTACAAGATTGGAAGTGAGCTAGCAAACTTGAAAGTATTCTTGATTTTATGTAACTAGAACTTGTAGAATTTATGAAGAACACTTAGAACTTGAAGATAGAACTTGAGAGAGATCAATTAGATGAATAAAATTGAAGAATGAAAGTGTTTGTAGGTGTTTTTGGTCGTTGGTGTATGGATTAGATATAAAGGATATGTAATTTTGTTTTCATGTAAATAAGTCATGAATGATTACTCATATTTTTGTAATTTTATGAGATATTTCATGCTAGTTGCCAAATGATGGTTCCCACATGTGTTAGGTGACTCACATGGGCTGCGAAGAGCTGATCATTGGAATGTATATACCAATAGTACATACATCTAAAACCTGTGTATTGTACGAGTACGAATACGGGTGCATACGAGTAGAATTGTTGATGAAACTGAACGAGGATGTAATTGTAAGCATTTTTGTTAAGTAGAAGTATTTTGATAAGTGTATGGAAGTCTTTCAAAAGTGTATAAATACATATTAAAACACTACATGTATATACATTTTAACTGAGTCGTTAAGTCATCGTTAGTCGTTACATGTAAGTGTTGTTTTGAAACCTTTAGGTTAACGATCTTGTTAAATGTTGTTAACCCAATATTTATTATATCAAATGAGATTTTAAATTATTATATTATCATGATATTATCATGTATGAATATCTCTTAATATGATATATATACATTAAATGTCTTTACAACGATAATCGTTACATATATGTCTCGTTTAAAAATCATTAAGTTAGTAGTCTTGTTTTTACATATGTAGTTCATTGTTAATATACTTAATGATATGTTTACTTATCATAGTATCATGTTAACTATATATATATCCATATATATGTCATCATATAGTTTTTACAAGTTTTAACGTTCGTGAATCACCGGTCAACTTGGGTGGTCAATTGTCTATATGAAACATATTTCAATTAATCAAGTCTTAACAAGTTTGATTGCTTAACATGTTGGAAACATTTAATCATGTAAATATCAATCTCAATTAATATATATAAACATGGAAAAGTTTGGGTCACTACATTCATGGTGTGGTTGAACATGGGTGTTCTTGTCTGGTTTCGTTTTGTTTCGAGATGAATACGATCAAACAGCAGTAGTAGGCTTTCGATGGATTGGTGATGGTGGTGAAAGAAGGTGACCGAAGAATGAAGCCGGTGGTCGATGATCGAGCAGTTTAGTGGTGATGGAAGGTGATCCTTGAGGTTGATCAAAGTGTTTTAATGATGGTCATTGGAACTGTGATGGTTGGCTGTGGAACTCTCGATAAAAAAAAAATAATGGTTGATCTTATTTGCCAAGAAGACATCTTACATCCATCCATCTATATAGATGTATGTGACTATCAGTTTAAGTATTAATTAATATAATAATAATTATTATTATTATTATTATATAATATATCAAAAAGTGGTTCTTGAATTAAACGTGCCATTAAATAGTATCAAATAGGATAGCAGGCGAGGTTCTTGTTTTATTCCTACCAACAGTATTCACGGGGTGTGTCCATTGCTAAAAAGTTACGGCTAATTTAATTCGGAAAAATCCCATATTTTAAAATTAAGTCCATTTATTTATTTCAGTCATTACCTTTTGAAACCTGATCAAAAAGATTCGATAATTACTTATTTTCTATTCCTATTTATATGTACGGAGTACAAAAACTTAGATTGAAAAGGTAATAAAAATATTTATCAAAACTATAATCTTTTTAATCAAATTTTTGGACCAACTTTTATTTTAAACTTCATATATATATATATATATATATATATATATATTAGACCTATTTTAAAAATAATTAAACGTCAACCGAAAGTTACAGACATTTACCATTTAAGCTCAAAATTTATTATATTTAATATACACTATGTATACATATAAACAGTTTTAAATAACAAAATTTACTACGCAAATAAATATATATTAAATAATTAAATTAAATATAACAATAGGAATATACATATAAAATAATAGTTTTTATTACAATGTAATCTATTTTACATATTTATTTATAACAATAAATGTATATAATAGTTTATTAATGTTCATGTTATTATATATATTATACATATATTTATATATATACATATTTATGTATATCCACATATTTACAAGTAATGGTTCGTGAATCATCGGGAACAGTCGAAGGTCACATGAATATATGAAAATAGTTCAAACTTTTTTTGAGACTCAACTTTACAGACTTTGCTTATTGTGTCGAAATCATACAAAGATTAAGTTTAAATTTGGTCAAAAATTTCCGGGTCGTCACATATACCCACCTGTAATGTACATGCGATATATTTTAAATACAGTACACCTTTCTCGTGTACAAAATCATCTTTCATAAATCTTAGTAACCGTACACATATCTCGTGCACAAAAATAACATACATATAACCTGTGTATAAAATCATTCTCTCGATACATAACATTCACTTTTCATTGCTTTCATAGCTTGGCTTGGTAACCGACCTTAACATATAATTCGCATAATAATATCCCCAACATAGAACATCTCATCTGTATAATAATCATATAAACTTCGAAGTACTAAACACCACACCCACTAGCCCTTCCGTCTAGTGAACATTCTGGGTGGGGGTGTTAAACCCGGTAGCTACCTTTAGGATTCGCGTCAATTAGGCGTGCACTAATTCTCAAAATTAGTGATGTTCCATAATTCTTAGGTTACCATGCAATAATAATTAGGGGAGAAAAATATTCATATCAATTGTGGCAATTATCACGTCCACATAATTTAATGGTGGCAATTATCACGTCCACATAATTCATTCGAGGAATGTTTTGCTTGTGTCTATCTCGTCAAACATTTATAAAAGCATTTCATGTATTCGCAGTTACAAATGTATTTCAAAAGTATTTAATAAAGCAGTTGTAAAAAAACAGCGCATGTATTCTCAGTCCCAAAAATGTAAAGAGTAAAAGGGAGCAAATGAACTCACGATACGATATTTTGTAGTAAAAATATGCATACGACGATACTGAACAATGCAGGGTTGGCCTCGGATTCACGAACCTATATCATTTATATATATATATATATATATTAACACATATAATGGTAATCGAACAAATTTATATATTATTATTAATGAATTAGTTGTTATTTTAAATATGTGTTTCATTAATATCCTAATTAATTACATTTATTAATATTTATTATAAAAATATCAATATATTTATGTTATATGTAATACATATATTTTTATATAACTAATAGTTATTTGATAAAATAATATTGGTAATAATAAATAAAAAGTTGTTTCACACTATAATAATTATAATAATAATAGTAATAGTTATAATAATAAAAATGATAATTTTTATAAAAATGATACTTTTAACCCTAATAATAGTAACTATAAAAATAATGATTTAACTAATAATAATAGTACTAATATTTATATTAACAACTATATTGATAATAATACTACTAATGATAATAATAATAATAATAATAATAATAATAATAATAATAATAATAATAATAATAATAATAATAATAATAATAATAATAATAATAATAATAATAATAATAATAATAATAATAATACTACTACTACTACCTCAATGAATTGGCTTTTAAAAAAAATAGTAATGCCCAAGTCCGGGCTCGAACTCGAGACCTCACGCTCACGCACAAAACTCCTTACCACACAGCCATCCTTGTTTTCTGATATAATGCTAGATTAAAGTGTATATAACCAGTTTCTTATTTCTCCTTCAATATCAATAATCTGGCCCAACATGAATCACGGCCCAACACATATTTCCTAAGCCTTAAAAGTCGCTAGCCCAATTAATAAACAACGGATCGAAGGGTTTCGATCTCCCTTTTTGCTCGATCGAGACTGTAGCACAACAACAATTATTCATCAGTTATCATTGTCTTCCATCATCAATATCTTGCATTATCTTTATCGTTTAAATAGAAAAAGTTAATAATAGCTGTAGTAAGCAGAAAGCAGTCGTACAGTAGTAGTTACTGTTCATTGTCTTTTTCATGTGGGTTTCGATTTGAATCAAAAGACAGGAACATCGAGTCGCAGGTTGATCGTTTGGGACGATTTAGAAACTGAAACAGGATTATGTGCAACAACGGGTAGATGATGGTGGTGGTGTTGCAGTGGTCGTGGTGATATTGGTGATTCAAAAATTTAAAACAGAAGGAAAGATAATAGGAGATGGTAGGTTGCGGTGGTGTTAGAAGATGGTGGTATAATCACGACGGGAAAGAAAAATAGATAGGAAGGAGAGAGAGGTGATGGCTAATTTTATGGTGATGGTTCCTCATGGTGGTACCAGTGGTTGGACTGTGGTAGTTCACAGCGAAAGCAAAATAGACGGCTGCAGTAATCATTTAAAGGGCGACGGTTATGGTGGTTTTGAGGGTGTTGAAGGTGGAGAAAAACAATCATGATAGATATATTACAAGTGGGTTTGTCAAATGGTGGTGATAAATTGGTGGGTTTGGTTATTTCATGATCAAAAAAAATGTTAGTGATCGATGGTTTGTGTTGGTTTGCAAGATGGCGATGTGGAGTTGTTTTTGGAGGGTGACGATAGTAATAGTATACAAGGAATACCGAACATTAGGAGGTGATTTATAGTGGTTGTAGTAGCCGGTGATGGTGGTATTTATGGTGGAAAAGGGGTGACGATGGTTAAAGTTTCGGTGGTGGTTATTAAGTGGGTTTAGGGTGGTTGTAAATGATGGGTGGCAGTTATGGTAGAAGCCAGTGATGAAGAAGATTGAGGTGATCATGTATATGTGTGATATATGCATAAAGATGATAAGGATATAACTCTGAGTATCAGATAATGCATAATGTATATGGTTATATATATATAATATATACTCTTGATGAGGAAAGTCACAAAGCGCACAGTAATAATTCATAATATCAAAATATCAATCGTGTAGATACAGTGAAGCAGCCCTTTTGATTTGTATTAATGTGCCGACTGTTTTCACGGGGTGTGTCCATTGCTAAACAGTTACGGATAATTTAATTCAGAAAAATCCCATGTTTTAAAATTAAGTCCATTTATTTATTTCAGTCATTATCTGTTTGAAACCTGATAAAAAAGATTCGATAATTATTTATTTTCTGTTCCAATTTATATGTACGGAGTACAAAAACTTATATTGAAAAGGTAAAAAAATAACTATCAATACTATTATCTTTTTAATCAAATTTTGGACCAATTTTTATTTTAAAACTTCATATATATATATATATATATATATATATATATATATATATATATATATATATATATATATATATATATATATATATATATATATATATATATATATATATATATATATATATATATATATATATATATATATATATATATATATATATATATATATATATATATATTAGATCTATTTTAAAAATAATTAAACGTCAACCGAAAGTTACAGACATTTACCATTTAAGCTCAAAATTAATTATATTTAATATACACTTTGTATATATATGAATAGTTTTAAATAACAAAATTTACTACGCAAATAAATATATATTAAATAATTAATTTAAATATAACAATATATATATATATATATATATATATATATATATATATATATATATATATATATATATATATACAAGAAATATACATATAAAATAATAGTTTTTATTACATATATACAAGAAATATACATATAAAATAATAGTTTTTATTATAATGTATTTTATTTTACATATTTGTTTAAAACAATAAATGTATATAATAGTTTATTAATGTTCATGTTATTATATGTTTTATACATATATTTATTTATACACATATTTATAAATATCCACATATTTACAAGCAATGGTTCGTGAATAATCGGGGATAGTCAAAGGGTTACATGAAAATAGTTTCAATATTTTGAGATTCAACATTACAGACTTTGCTTATCGTGTCGAAATCTTATTAAGATCAAGTTTAAATTTGGTCGGAAATTTTCGGGTGGTTACAGTACCTACTCGTTAAATAAATTTTGTCCCGAAATTTGAGTGAGGTGGTCATGGCTAACAATAAAAATGTTTTCATGACGAATATGAGTTGATAAATAGAGTTTTATCTCATTGAGTAATATGGATAAAACAATTCGATTATTCGAAGAGTACGAGTGAAGTTATCACAAAATAGTGAAATAAAGAAGTAAAGATTTATCTTAGCTTTTGACGTAGTCAGGTTGAATTCCGGAATTCAAGGGATATAAAGAAAATCTTCGAAATCTAAAAGATTTGATTCATCGGCGAATAAGGAAATTAAGATCTCTATAATTAAATACGATGATCTGCCTCGATTACTCTGTCTGATATGTCCATTATAAATTAAACTCTTATGTTCCATTATTCTCAGCATTCCTATACTTTCTTTCTTAGTTCATACATCCAAAAGATTGTGAAAATGCTTAATCCAGTTCTAATCCTTGATATTTTTTTAATTATCATTTCTGTCAACCTTCTTTTCAATCTCCCATCAAAAAAATCTGTTTACTTCTACTATTACCTTGGGGTGATGCTATTCTTAATTTTACCGTGTCTTTATATTGCTATTCGTATTAATATCCACGGTCTGTAACCTCCGTGTTGTTATTGGGCTTTATATTTTTTCTTATATTTTGGAGCTCTTTGCCTTTTTATCCTCTTCTCGACCTCTAGTAAAGCGAGTAACGGTCCAGAATTCGTAAGTATAAAGTTTTGAATGATCTTAATGTTCTAAACAGGAAAGAACGTAGTAGCAAAATTTGATTTGTTAAATTACCAGAATCACTGAGAATAGAACTATCAAGAATATACTTTCTTGATATGTTCAGAAGTTAGACAAAATGAAAGAGTTATGTAACATGGCACATGATGACGTTATAATATGTGAATCATCACATTCCATTAGAAACTCAGCATGACTTACTGTAATATAATCACGTTGATCAAGTGTCATTATATTATACTAACTCATGCATCAGTTCCCAACACTTCTTCGAAATCATTCATAATTCAAAAGTTTTCAGAGATTTCGAAACTAAAACAGTTTTCTTTTATGATATAACACAGATAGTGCGGAGCGATAATTAATATCGGACGAGAATATTTATGAAGATATCTTCAGAAATATTGAGGATATTAATAAAGAAAGATACAATGATATCTTAGAATTTCAGAATCAAATTGTGATGAAGAAATTCATTCACGATGATTTAGAGCGGTTAAGGAGTAAAGTATTCTCTAAAAGTTTCATCAGATACAGAATCATCAGGATTCTTTATGTACAAGTTTAGTCCTTGTAATTTGTTCAGTGTTTCAGGATGAGAGATCATAGTTCTAAAGGATAAATGTTATACGCATATATAACTTTTGATGTAGAATCCTTGCGAGATTCAAAATAATGATTGCTGATTTCCCGATACTTGGTATGGCAATTCTCGTTACAAGATGCTAATGAGTTCATGATAAGACTTCAATAGATAATATAGTGATTTGTCGAAGAGATTTAAGCCAAGGAGCAACGAGGTTGATGGTATGTTTGCTGGTAATATGATGGAATATAAAAGGTTCCCCGGTAACAATAAAAGAGTACGCATATATATCAAGGTTATAATAAGGTTGTTTCGAACGAAAAGTCGAAGTTGACTTGCTGAAGCTGTGACAAAATTGGCTAATTTGAAAAAGAATTGCAGTGTTATTTTTGATAATAACATTGCCAAAGGAGCTAGTACAGATACGTGTTAAACGTTTAATCAGGTTCCGAGAGTATTCAGGTGCATAACTATATGCATAAATCTTTCCTTCCGTAGATGAAGTGAGGTTGGTTCATCCTCTCGATTGAGGTGTTTTCAAGAATCATGAAAGGTTTGAACGTGGATTGTAATCGTCAAGAAACAAAAGAGGTTTAAGATGAAATCAAGTGGCAAACTTGAAGAATTGTTTAGTTTCATATATTATAATCAATATTTTAATTCATTTTAATTGTCCAAATGTTATTAGTCCACAGTCGATAGTCCACAGTTGACAGTCCAATAATTCATATATAGTTTCATAAATAATATTCGAATTAATTAATACGTATCGTGACCCGTGTACATGTCTCAGACTCGATCACAACTCAAAGTATATATATTATTATAGAATCAACCTCAACCCTGTATAGCTAACTCTATCATTACTGCATATAGAGTGTCTATGGTTATTCCAAATAATATATATAGATGCGTCGATATGATATGTCAAAACCTTGTTGATAGTGCTCCAAATGAACATATATTTAGTATCAATATTCTTCCGATATGTAAAGTTTTCAGTTGCAATTGTTCTATTTCCAAGTGATATTCGTTTATAATAAATAAGTGTCAAGACAAAAGGCGAAAACGAAGATTCGAAGACAAAAACATCCAAAAAGCTCAAATGTACAAGATACAATTCAAGTGGTTCAATTTAATGATGAGAAACGTCTAAAATTGACAAGAGTACAAGTTACGAAACGAAAAGCACGAAGATTAAAGAATTGAAGAAAATGTGCCACTAAAGCTGGAAAAGTGCCACTAAAGCCATAGTGCACTCAAAAGTGCCACTAAAAGTGAGTTAAAGACTTGCACGGATTTTGGAAGTAAAGGAAAAATAATTTTTGTGCAAATTACAAATCGCGAAACGCAAAGTACAAGATATTAAAGCGTACGAAAAGACGTTCGAAAATCCAGAACCGAGACATGAACCGAGCATCGACGCGCGACGCAACGGACCTGAAATTACAAATCAACTATGCACAAGAATATAATATAATATATATATAATTATATAAAATTATATATATTATATTATATAATAAATAAATAAGAGCCGCCCACGTTTAAAATGAAGAATGTGTCCTGGACAGGCTGGCCATGCAATCGCACAGCCTGGCCTCCTTAATCCCATGCGATCACATGGCAGGGAAAGGCTGGCCACATCTATAAAAGGCGATGAATTTTGCAGTTTATGGACACCAATTCAATCTCTTTACTCCCTCTGTATAATATATATATATATATATATATATATATATATATATATATATATATATATATATATATATATATATATATATATATATATATATATATATATATAATATAGTGTAGTTTTATATTAGTTAGTTTTGGGTTATGCAAAGGTTATTTTACGGGTTTTAAAGTCGAAATTCTGTCCGTGTAACACTACGCGATAAATAATCAATGTAAGTTATGTTCTCCTTTTTAAATTAATGTCTCGTATTTAAGTTATTATTATGCTTATTTGAGCCGAAGTAATCGTGATGTTGGGCTAAATATTAAGACGGGGTTATTGGACTTTGGACCATAATTGGGGTTTGGACAAAAGAACGACACTTGTGGAAATTAGACCATGGGCTATTAATGGGCTTTATATTTGTTTAATTGAATGATAGTTCGTTAATTTAATATAAAGAATTACAATTGGACGTACCTATAAATAACCACATACACTCGATCGGACACGATGGGCGGGATATTTATAAGTATTAATAATCGTTCATTTAACCGGGTACGAGAATGGATTAATAGTTAATAGACTTATTAAAACAGGGGTGAATTACATACAAGGAAAATTGGTGTAATTATTGTTTAAGTCCCCAATTAGTTGGAATATTTGACTTCGGATATAAGGATAATTTGACGAGGACACTCGCACTTTATATTTATGACTGACGGACTGTTATGGACAAAAACCAGATGGACATATCAAATAAACCAGGACAAAGGACAATTAACCCATGGTAATAAACTAAAATCAACACGTCAAACATCATGATTACGGAAGT
The DNA here is from genome assembly GCF_046630445.1 of Rutidosis leptorrhynchoides. Lineage (NCBI taxonomy): Eukaryota > Viridiplantae > Streptophyta > Magnoliopsida > Asterales > Asteraceae > Rutidosis > Rutidosis leptorrhynchoides. Next base: position 249,842,873 of record NC_092341.1, read on the forward strand.
TTAAATAAGCATAATTCCTTTTCTTATCGCATTTTAATTTTTGCTACTTTAATTATTATCATTTATATTTACGCTTAAGTTTTAAAATCGACAAACCGGTCATTAAACGGTAAATCCCCTTTTATATATTATTATTTATAATTATATATATTTTGTACAAACATAGTTATTTAAAATATAGTGTGCAATAAGTCGTCTTCATGTGGAACGAACCGGACTTACTAAAAACTATACTACTCTGCGATTAGGTACACTGCCTATAGTGTTGTAGCAAGGTTTAGGTATATCCACTCTATAAATAAATAAATAACTTGTGTAAAATTGTATCGTATTTAATAGTATTTTGTAGTAAAAATATAACTAATTTGTATACCCCTTCGCTTTAACATCACTTGTATACGTGTCCCGATATTTAAAGTGCGTAAATTAAATAACAGAAATTAAATGACGATAAATAAAATTGCGAGAATATAAATTGCGATGAATAAATTGCGATAAATAAAATGTAATCAGTTAGCTCGGAACAGTTTGCGTGGATTCTTAACAAAATTTCTCATAGTTAATTTGTTTGTTTCTAACAAATTTTATTTTGTCCAATGTTTTTTTCATTATGCCACTTGTTGGATTCTGGCAAGTCAAAATCTAAATCCAAATATGAAATTGAATGAAAATTGTTATTCTGCGGTGAACGGATACGTATATTTGTGAATATAAGTAGGATAGTAAATGATTGTTGAATCAGATTCGAAGAATGTACAATGTAACTTATTAATGTAAAATCCAAATATTCCTCGGGTATTACCTACCCGTTAAAATATTTTCACCATTAACAGTTGGTACAAAAGAATTTTTAATTACAATATTTATGAAAACATATATACATATATATTTTCTTCAGATGTAATCATGGATTTAATGAGTTAATATAACATTAAACTCATTTGATTTACTCTTAGAACCAGAATACATAATCTCTAAAATATTAGAGATTACATAATCGCCATGTAAAATGAAGATAAATGATGTAGAACGATGATTATACTCGAGATACAGAATGAGATGTTGAGGTATGTGATGTTGAAACTTGGGTTGTTGGTGGTAATGTTGGTGCCGGTGATGTTGTTGAAGCTGGTAAGTTTTGCACCATATTCTCTAAATTGATTACTCGAGCGCAAAGTTTGTTGACTTCTTCTATTATTCCGGGATGATTGTCGGTCGGAACGAGCGGATGAATAAGGTTTAGAATTTTAGATAGAATATAATCGTGGTGAGATATTCGGGAAATGAGGGTGAAAATGGTGTTTCGGACTGGTTCGCGGTAAGTGCTTCGGGTTCTTCGTCAAGAGGGCAATTCGCTTGGTGGAAAGGATTGCCTTCTTCGCATCTCCATTGGTTAAGTTGACTACGAACCCATCAGTGTAATTGGGGATGGATGATTGGTTGATTCATTCTGGTGACACTGCTTTCGGAGCTTAGGTAAAACTCCATGTCGAAGTAGCTGTCGGAATCCGAGGAATTCGAACTGGTTTAGGGATTCATCTCATACGATCAGATGAAGAATTTTCGATAAGAAATAGATTATAGGATGTAGATTAGTATCCTACAATACATAATTTACATATGCATATATAATACTAAAATCCCATAAGTTACGGAGGAATTTACGGAAGCTATCAGGCAAAGGTAACAATAACAGATACACTAAGATATGAATTATCAGATACGCCAAGATATGAATTTTATCTATACACTATCGATGCACTAAATGCAGTAAGACATATCTAGACTAAGAATGATAAGTAGGTAATTTTCGACATGAAATGATAAGCAAAACTTTTGACATGCAGACACGGTCGAAGTCCAGACCCACTAATGCATCTAAACAACTATCAGTTAGACATACTAATGCAAGACCTGGTTCGCTAAGAGCATCGCTCTGATACCACCTGTAGTGTCCCGTCCCAATCCATCTGGACGAATACAATACATTTGGTTACATCGCGAAGTACTTGACCTTTATATGATACATTTTACAAACATTGCATTCGTTTTTAAAAGACAAACTTTCATTTCATCGAAAGTTGACGGCATGCATACCATTTCATAATATATCCAACTATAATTGACTTAATAATAATCTTGATGAACTCAACGACTCGAATGCAACGTCTTTTGAAATATGTCATGAATGACTCCAAGTAATATCTCTAAAATGAGCAAATGCACATCGGAAGATTTCTTTCATACCTGAGAATAAACATGCTTTCAAGTGTCAACCAAAAGGTTGGTGAGTTCATAGGTTTATCATAAAACAATAAAATTCATCATTTTGATAGATCACAAGATTTAAATCCTGCATGGTACAAATGGGTCTGAATCCTATACCCACCTGTAATGTACATGCGATATCTTTTAAATACAGTACACCTTTCTCGTGTACGAAATCATCTTTCATAAATCTTAGTAACCGTACACATATCTCGTTCACAAAAATAACATACACATAACCTGTGTATAAAATCATTCTCTCGATACATAACATTCACTTTTCATTACTTTCATAGCTTAGCTTGGTAACCGACCTTAACATATAATGCACATAATAATATCCCCAACACAGAACATCTCGTCTGTATAATAATCATATAAACTTCGAAGTACTAAACACCACGCCCACTAGCCCTTTCGTCTAGTGAACATTCTGGGTGGGGGTGTTAAACCCGGTAGCTCCCTTTAGGATTCGCGTCAATTAGGCGTGCATTAGTTCTCAAAATTAGTGATGTTCCCTAATTCTTAGGTTACCATGCAATAATAATCAGGGGAAAAATATTCATATCAATTGTGGTAATTATCATGTCCACATAATTCAATGGTGGCAATTATCACGTTCACATAATTCATTCGAGGAATGTTTTGCTTGTGTCTATCTCGTCAAACATTTATAAAAGCATTTCATGTATTCGCAGTTATAAATGCATTTCAAAAGCATTTAATAAAGCAGTTGTAAAAAAAACAGCGCATGTATTCTTAGTCCCAAAAATGTAAAGAGTAAAAGGGAGCAAATGAACTCACGATACTATATTTTGTAGTAAAAATATGCATACAACGATACTGAACAATGCAGGGTTGGCCTCGGATTCACGAACATATATCATTTATATATATATTAACACATATAATGGTAATCGAACAAATTTATATATTATTATTAATGAATTAGTTGTTATTTTAAATATGTGTTTCATTAATATCCTAATTAATTACATTTATTAATATTTATTATAAAAATATCAATATAGTTATGTTATATGTAATACATATATTTTTATATAACTAATAGTTATTTGATAAAATAATATTGGTAATAATAAATAAAAAGTTGTTTCACATTATAATAATTATAATAATAATAGTAATAGTTATAATAATAAAAATGATAATTTTTATAAAAATGATACTTTTAACAATAATGAATACTAATAATAGTAACTATAGAAATAATGATTTAACTAATAATAATAATACTAATATTTATATTAATAACTATATTGATAATAATACTATTAATGATAATAATAATAATAATATTAATGTTAATAATAATAATAATAAAGGGTAGTAATAATAATAATAATAATAATAATAATAATAATAATAATAATAATAATAATAATAATAATAATAATAATAATAATAAGAATAAGAATAAGAATACTACCTCAATGAATTGGCTTTTTAAAAAATATAGTAATGCCCATGCCCGGGCTCGAACTCGAGACCTCACGCTCACGCACAACACTCCTTACCACACAGCCATCCTCGTTTTCTGATATAATGCTAGATTAAAGTGTATATAACCAGTTTCTTATTTCTCCTTCAATATCAATAATCTGGCCCAACATGAATCACGACCCAACACATATTTCCTAAGCCTTAAAAGTCGCTAGCCCAATTAATAAACAAAGGATTATGGCCCATCTAACTGCCCAAAATGATTAACAATCCACTTATGTTATATTTTTCTTTTTTTTTATATTAACCGGGACCAGGAAAGAAAGCGTGCAGCTGCAGTATCAAAGGGTTTCGATCTCCCTTTTTGCTCGACCGACACTGTAGCACAACAACAATTATTCATGGATTATCATTGTCTTCCATCATCAATATCTTCCATTATCTTTATCGTTAAAACAGAAAAAGTTAATAATAGCTGTAGTAAGCAGAAAGCACTCGTACAGCAGTAGTTACTGTTCATCGTCTTTTTCATGTGGGTTTCGATTTGAATCAAGAAACAGGAACATCGAGTAGCAGGTTAATCCTTTGGGACGATTTAGAAACTGAAACCGAATTATGTGCAGCAACGGGTAGACGATGGTGGTGGTGTTGCAGTGGTCGTGGTGATCTTGGTGATTTGAAAATTTAAAATAGAAGGAAAGATAATAAGAGATGGTAGGTTGCGGTGGTGTTGGAAGATGGTGGTATAATCACGACGGGAAAGAAAAATAGAGAAGAAGGAGAGAGAGGTGATGGCTCATTTTATGGTGATGGTTCCTCATGGTGGTACCAGTGGTTGGACTGTGGTAGTTCACGGTGAAAGCAAAATAGACGGCTGCAGTAATCCTTTAAAGGGAGACGGTTATGGTGGTTTTGAGGGTGTTGAAGGTGGAGAAAAACAATCATGATAGATATATTACAAGTGGGTTTTTCAAATGGTGGTGATTATGGTGGTGATAAATTGGTGGGTTTGGTTATTTCATGATAAAAAAAAATGTTAGTGATCGATGGTTTGTGTTGGTTTGCAAGATGGCGATGTGGAGTTGTTTTTGGAGGGTGACGATAGTAATAGCAAACAAGGAATACCGAACATTAGGATGTGATTTATAGTGGTTGTAGTAGCCGGTGATGGTGGTATTTATGGCGGAAAAAGGGTGACGATGGTTAAAGTCTCGGTGGTGGTGATTAAGTGGGTTTAGGGTGGTTGTAAATGATGGGTGGCGGTTATGGTAGAAGCCAGTGATGAAGAAGATTGAGGTGATCATGTATATGTGTGATATATGCATAAAGATGATAAGGATATAACTCTGAGTATCAGATAATGCATAATGTATATGGTTATATATATATATATATATATATATATATATATATATATATATATATATATATATATATATATATATATATATATATATATATATATATAATATATATACTCTTGATGAGGAAAGTCACAAAGCGCACAGTAATAATTCATAATATCAAAATATCAATCGTGTAGATACAGTGAAGCAGCCCTTTTGATTTGTATTAATGTGCCGACAGTTTTCACGGGGTGTGTCCATTGCTAAACAGTTACGAATAATTTAATTCAGAAAAATCACATGTTTTAAAATTAAGTCCATTTATTTATTTCAGTCATTACCTGTTTGAAACCTGATAAAAAAGATTCGATAATTATTTATTTTCTGTTCCAATTTATATGTACGGAGTACAAAAACTTATATTGAAAAGGTAAAAAAAATAACTATCAATACTATTATCTTTTTAATCAAATTTTGGACCAATTTTTATTTTAAAACTTCATATATATATTAGATCTATTTTAAAAATAATTAAACATCAACCGAAAGTTACAGACATTTACCATTTAAGCTCAAAATAAATTATATTTAATATACACTATGTATATATGAATAGTTTTAAATAACAAAATTTACTACGCGAATAAATATATATTAAATAATTAAATTAAATATAACAATATATATATATACAAGAAATATACATATAAAATAATAGTTTTTATTACAATGTATTTTATTTTACATATTTGTTTATAACAATAAATGTATATAATAGTTTATTAATGTTCATGTTATTATATATATTATACATATATTTATATATACACATATTTATAAATATCCACATATTTATAAGCAATGGTTCGTGAATCATCGGGGATAGTCAAAGGGTTAAATGAAAATAGTTCCAATATTTTAAGATTCAACATTACAGACTTTGCTTATCGTGTCGAAATCATATTAAGATCAAGTTTAAATTTGGTCGGAAATTTCCGGGTCGTCACAGAGCTAACCTTTTTGCTTCGATAAATGAGGGAGAAAGTGTATGGTAAGTAACGTTAACACTTATGTCGGCTTACATAGCTAAACACTTACTATGTTTGTCATCATCAAAAAGGAGGAGAATGTTGGTTAAGAATCCAATCATAATATTCAAAAGTTAATCACTTTGTTTTGATGATGACACAAAAGAAAAAGTGCTTAACCATATGTAAGACGACATGAGTTCATAAACCTACACTATCTGTAGCAAAAGACCAATACATAAATTATTAACTTGGTAAAACTGCTATGCAGCTGCACCACGGTCAACCGTGAGTCTGACTGTGGATGCCCTGTACCAATGGCTGCACCATTTTTCAAAATTGTCAATCTGCGGTCAACCTCACGACAGACCGTGGATCGACCGCAGTTTTCTCTGTAACCAAATTCATCCACTTTAAGATAGACCACTTTGAGGTATCTATAATTTACAAAACCTTTTTAAACATACTTATAATAGTTGCCTTCTTTGATTTCAAAAGAGTTTTGAACCAAAAGATGTTAATTTTTACTAATCACACCTAATAACATCTTAATGACATCTTAAGCTCAAATAAGATTAAACACAAAAATGTTTTATTTTTTACTTGTTACAAAATGTCATTCAAATACATACTAATGATGATCATTAAAAGTCCCAAAAAAAGAGGTGCTCTCCCATGACTCTTATGTATCATATTTATGTATGTGTTATTGTGAACTAGTAAGTTCATGTAATAATCTCCAAGTAAGTTACAACTAGATTCAAACTAGTTTATTTGAGATGTAACAATGTTCCAAAGGGCAAGATATTTCCATTAGAAAAAATACAAGTAATTAAGAAGGGTTGATGAAGTTTTGGAAGGTAATGCTCTGTTAAGAGACAAAATTCTGCAATTACCCTATTAAGAAATCAATGACAAATGGTCAAAGCTTGAAGACTTTCTTCTTTTATGGACATGTCAACTTCCATACTTATGTCCAAAACAAAAAGGGTAGTGGGGATGATTTCAGAGATAGTTGGCTTTTAGTTGCAGCCATTCAACAAGGAAAATGACAAAGTTCAAAGGACAAAAATGACTATATGATTCAGATGTCAGGGGTACACGGTCGAACCACGGTCAACCATGCAGTGAGTCGTACAACTTCCAGGCAGATTTCTCTTTTCTATAAAAGCTAAAAGTTGAAGCATTTGAAGACTCACCTCTTGCACTCATATTTTCTTATATTTTCTGATATCATTCTTATAATTCATTGTAATCTTTTAGAGTGATTCTAGCAAGAGTACTTGTAAGCTTAAGTTGTAAGTTTACTTGTAAACTATCTTCTTAAAGGGATCTAGAAGGTAGTTGTGTTTTCACTAGGTTAGAGCATTAGGATCTTGTGGTAAGAGCTTTAGGTGTTTATGAAGTCTTCAAGGGGACGTAAGGGTTCAGAAGTTGCGGTTTATCGAAGTACTAGTGTTGTATCAGGACAATCCACCGAGTTTGGAGCATCATAGTGAAGAAAAATCTCAATTCGTAGAATTGGGGAGTGGATTAAGGAAGATTAGTTAACATCTTCCCGAACCACTATATATCGTTGTGTTTGTTCTCTTTTCCTTTATCTCTTTGATTACATATACATATACATATATTTAATACGTATTGTTTGAGAATAAACATTTCAAGTCACATTATATCAAGTTCAAGTTCAAGAAAACGTAAAGATTTTTTTTAAAAATCAACTAAGTAACTTTTCACCCCCCTCTAGTAACTTACAAAATCTAAACTACTTGGCTTATCTGGAATGGTGCCCTACACTAATGGTAACAATCCTTCGAACCCTCGCCCGCATCGATCAGGGGGATTGCCCCATGAAAACAGAAAATAAAAAACTAAACTAAGAATGGGGGTGATCAAACTAAAATCGTAATGGTTAAATAGATTTTGGGTTTTAGTGCTAGATTTGGGAAAAGGGGGATCGAATCTTTTAACTCCAATAATTGTGTGAACCCCAATTTGAAATTTGGATTTCAAGGGCGTAAAACAATCGATGAGATTAATCTTACTCGATTTGAATCGAGTAAATTAATATCTTAATGAAGATTAACTCCGAAGGCGACCAGAATCTTGATCGGAGTTGTGTTATCAGTTGGAGAAATGTCACCATAATTAATTTGGGCAGAGTAAAAAGAATGCATCCAGTGTTTTTGAATTAATGAACTTGTTCGTGTATTTATAGGTGTTATGAGGGAATGGTGACGTGGCACATATCCCTTTCATGGTTGTAACAAACTTTGCTAATCTCAAGGACTGACATGGCACCTGTCCCTTTCATGGGAATAACGAGTAGATCCTAACAAACTTTCCTAGATTCGTGGGCTGACGTGGTGTGCAGCTTTTTTATATGTTTATTCCGGGATTAAGTACTCGTTCTGGGATAGTGCACTTATTCCGGGATGAAGTGTCTATTCCGAGACAAGGCATTTATCCCGGGACATCGTGCTTGTGCCGGGATGGTGTGCTTGTTCCGGGATTGTATCTTTGTGTTGGGCCAGGATACCTAAATCGGGAAGTCGGGGTAGTCCCAAGAGTGTGGTAGGTCCGTCCAGGTCGTGACGGATGAATGTCTTGTTCAGTCAAGAAGGTTTTGCCTAGTGTTTATTCCAAGTGTTTCTTCACGGTAATGTTACAGCCAGGAAAGATCATAGCCGGTTTATAATTAACCTTATAAAGGTTATCGGGTGCCTGACGTTCACGGTCCAGTAGGCCTTTTTATGTGATGGCATGGATCCCGGTTCCTTAATGCTTTTGACCCGACTAGCTGGTGCCGGTAGCCTGTGCACTTGTCTAAGTAAGATAAGTCTTATGTAATCGTCTCGGCCAGCCTTCGTCCGGTATGCTTCTTCTCGGACTCGTATGCCAGTAACCTTCTGATTGGGTTACTAAAGTAGAGCCGGTAAGACGTTTCCCATCCGTGATGCTTCGTGCCAAGAACATTCTAGCCGTAATGCTGTTAGTAGTGTGCCTTTTTGAGACTGATCATTAAGCGTATCATCAGGGGGCACACCCATGATGTTAAAAATGTCTCATGAAGCATGCTAATAACAGGTGCAACCCCCCCCCCCCCCAAGGGCAGTGAGCGCAAGGGTCCAAAAGCAATGAAAGCTTATGGCGTACCCAAGACCCCCAGCTCCATGCAAAAAATGTTACAAGGTGATGTATAAAGCACACCTTGCAACCCTACACTGTGAGCATTGGCTAGCCAACTTAAAACTTCATTGACAAAAGATCCTGCACTGAAACATCAGGATCGCCGGTAGCATTCTCAAGGGTTTAGATCGAAATGTTCTCCAGTGCTTTGCTGGACTCAAGCACCTTCTCATAAGCATCTTCTTCGAGTTGATCAGTGATAATTTGGGAAATAACAGCAGGTACCTCAATGTTTTTTGAGATCAGATCCCAGAACCTCACCCGTTCAAGTGCTTTGGTAGCCTTGAGAGCTTGCGAGTATAGCTCTGTAATAATGGAGGCGCCCATCGCATGGGTGGAAATGGTTGGAAGTGCTGCTCATAGATATGCATACGTCCGTCGAATGACGTCACAGCTCGCAGACACTTCAGTAACCTGGGTGGTAAGATCCTTTCTCTCAAAAGTTAGCAAGTCAACATTAGAGGTAGCAACAACAAGCTCCTCCCTTAATACCCTGTTTTCCTCTTCATAATCAACATGCGAAGATAACAGGTCAAATTTTTCCTTTTTCAAAGATTCAATGATGGCCTCATCTGTTTTTCAGTGATTCATTGACCACTTTAACCTGCGTTTCAAGAAGCTGCACCTTCTTCTGCAGCTACTCAGACATGTGAAGATCTGCGCGATGAGTGCGCTCGGTGCTCAAACTATCGTAGTCCCTTGCCCATGTTAGAAATGACAAATGCGTGTCAAAGTTTAGCTTCTGGTCCGGTGTCATCTATAACTCTTGTCTTATGACAGATGGAGCACACCTCTGCATATACAGGTTCTGCTCAAGCGCGGCGCGCTTGGAAACATTCAATATGGCAGCCAAGTTGTCCACTTGAATGGGCACGTATCGGTTGTCATTCAAAATTGGCGCTCGGATGGAAGGGGTGGTGCTAGCACGACTGACAGTAGGAATTGAAGAAGAAGGAGCAATTATTGCAATATGGACCGGCGTGATTCATTGAACGTAATCAGTTGAAGATGCGGGGGGCGCATGGACAACAGATGGAGCAGCGGCAGAAACAATAGGCTCCACATCCTCGTCAATAGGAACAACTGGCAGGAAAATTTCGCAATCAGGCATGGACAATGTAAGATATTAACTTTAGAAAAATAAATGAAGTTATATTTTAGCTTCAGATAAACTTGCAGCTTTACTCTTCTTGATGTGAGGGTTGAGGCGCACAGAGTAGCGGCGCTTCAATGTAGCCTCATCTGCTACCTCCTCATTAATCGTTGCATCGGCATTCCTCATGATAGCATCTTGGTCAATAGCTTCCTTCTTGATGCCGTAGCATTTGAAGTTTTCGTCCAACAGAATGTCACGAGCATTCATCAAAATAGACACAAAAGTTAGCATGCACCAAAGTAAATCATTTATCAATTGATTTAGGCAAATACAGAATATACCCTTTCCCCTAAGCATGATGACCGGCTGGGTACCAACAAACGGCCAGTAGGATGAAACTTTGGTAAGGAATAGGATTTCATTTGGATAGATGGGAAGTTTCAACCTTTTGCCAGAGCACAGGTTGAACAGTTCCTGCTTAGCCTGGTCCATGGGTGTGGGTCTATTCAAAGAGGAGTTTGAACTGATGTGCCATTGAAGAATGTTAGAAAATTCAGGAGGAACGAACTTGTTTTCAACGAAGTAAAAGGAATCTTTCCACGAACTTTGTAAACCCTTCTTTTGACCGGAGGTAAAGGCAACTCGATCGGAAAAACTATACCAATTATGCTCGCTTAACTGATAACGGAAGATATTTTTTGAAAAACTACCAAATATGGCTCGCAGTTCTTAGCCCAACAACACATCTCAAACAGGGATAAACGAGTAGCACTATAAGGGTGCAATTGGCCTAATCCTATATTGTAAGCAGAAAGAACTCTCATGAAAAAGGTGGTTGAGGGAATGCGAACATTCCCTACCTCAAGGGTTTGATCATACACAACAATCATGTTAGGAGGTGGTTTGTGGGCTCGCTCGTTTGCCTTTGGAAGGGTAGTATTAAAGTCAGTGATGGGTGGATGCCATTTGATGATGCATTTCATTGACTCTTGGTCAAGGGTCGATGAAATTGAGTAAACGTAAAAAATGATCGAGCTAGCAAACGATATTGACATGATAAAGAGATTAAAGTGAAGAGTAAACTGACTTGAGGGTGGTAATATTGCCGGTGTAACGACCCAAAAAATTTCGACTAATTTTAAATCAAACTTTCGATATGATTTAGTATTTTAACATGATAAGCAAAGTTTGTTAGGTTGAGTTTCAAAATTTTATGAACTATTTTATTTCATTCATTTGACTTTCGACCATTTTCGACGATTCACGAACAACTATTTGTAAATAAATATATATATATATATATATATATATATATATATATATATATATATATATATATATATATATATATATATATATATATATAATAATTTGAAATATAATTTAAAATAATATATGATTTAATTGTAAGAATTAAGTTGTAAATTAATGAGCGATATAATTAAGTTGTTATGAATATATATATATACATATATATATATACATATATATATATATATATATATATATATATATATATATATATATATATATATATATATATATATATATATATATATATAAGTATATTAAAATAAATATTGGATGATTAATGCTCGTATGTCGCTTCGATTGATATTTAACCAGTTTAATTCGAACTTATAATTTCTATACATAAATGTAATAAATGTTATATGTAGAAATTTATAATAATTATTTATATGAAAATAACTACAAGTAATATATATATATATATATATATATATATATATATATATATATATATATATATATATATATATATATATATATATATATATATATATATATATATAGTTGTTGTATTAACACTGATAATATTATTACTACTTTTATATTTTTTTCATTTTTATTATTCACAATATTAACAAATATTATTATTATATTTATTAATTATTAATTATAAAATAAAAGAACAGATATTTATCGCATATATTGTTACACATCTCTTTCAGTCAGTTTTTCCCCGTCTCCCCAAAAATCTATCCGTGATATATGAAGATTAAAGTGGATTACACTGTTAATGATTCCAATTCACCAATCTTTCATTATCTTTCTTTACTTTTATTTTTGTTTTGTTTTGCTTTTCTGTTATGCTGAACGATCATTCACCATATATTATATGATATCTTATATCTATACATATATTATATGCTTGTATCAATCATTTACCATCTATCATCTATTCTCTCCTCTATGAGACTAACCACTCAATAACCACAACCATCATCTCCATCACTACTAATACCGTAAACCATACAACCAATAACCTCACCATCAACCGTATGTAACCACCACACACCACCCCTCTCAACCATCATAAACCCATCGTGATTATTACTACACCTACTTATATTCTCTTTCAATTCACAATCAACAACCATCATCACTATTAATCGATTTCTTGTTTTGGCTTGAAATAACCATCGACCAAATCATGGTATTAAACTTATCACTGCTCTACTTCGATTTCTTTCTGTTCAGCTATGAAAACACCACAGCTTAACCACTAGACCACCCAACTCTTCAGCTGTTGTACCAAACAAAACCACCATTTGATCAACTAGAACAATCAAGTATTCGTTACTATTTTCATGTCTCAAATATATATATTTTTCTTCGAACAGCTTCACAGCGAGGCAAATGAGTCATCTCTACTGCTATCTGTTACATTTTCATGAACCATTGGATATGCTATAACTCGAGAATACAATGTAAGTTGCATTATCATCTAGTCGATTAACAGTTTCAGCAGGGTACTGTGGTTAAACTATCTATCAATTTATTTCACATTATGATTTTGTTGTGTTGCTGCTGTACGATCTCAGACCATCACACAACCACCGGAGATCATCACTCGAACAACCACAACCATCACCATCCTCTTCAAATCTACCATAACCGTCACCTTCATCGAACCCACTTCTATTTTTTATTTGAAGAACACCCAATGAAACGTCATTGCAGCTGTTACTATTGTTTTCTGGTTCAACCATGAACGATCACCACCATAAAAACCTATTGAAACACCACCAATCAAACCCTCACGAAACTTGCAACCATTACTCATTTATAACTGCAAACAAGAGCTGCTATTAATACGCTTATTACTTCGGTTTTCTTATTTATCGGTTATAAATTCAACCCAAAACTAAACACAACCTTGTATTCATTAAGACAGGAACTCTCAAAACCCATTGAACCCATCACAGACCTGCAACAGCGATTACTTACTATGGATATTCAAACACCAACTAGTTGCTATTCGTTTCTGTATTGCTCCAATCAAACCAAACAACATCGCCCCTCACCTGCTACTATTCCGGCTGTTAATATACAGATTTATGGTAATGATATGAATAAACGATGATACAGAGATCATATTATAGTGCTTTTTGTTTCTAATCAAATGAAGGTGATACACGCGAAACAGATAGAGTAATGATATTATGATGATACTGTAACCAATTGATGATGATGATGATTATACGTTCCCTTTTCTTTTGTTTCCTTTGGCCAACAAGTACCTAAAAGTAATAATCACTTGTGCAATTGGTGATTTAATGTCATTGTTAAATAAATTCGGTGGAGCCAGACAGGGACAATAAAACACGTACACCTTGTATTATACTCGTAATTGATATCGAATCATTAATGGACCACTTTCTCCACTGGAATTTGAAACCGTGACATTTTATTTTTTGAGGAAGGAATCATCTGGTAGCAAACATGACAGGCCATCGAAGCAATTGTGTAATGGGTTTAAGCTCTTGAACAACTTTGTAAGGCCCAACAAATTTTTATTCTAAGTGGGCTGCTGCATACATTGATCCACAATTAATTTTCTTTACTTGTGTTGGGCCTATTGTTGGGCTGTGTATATTATTGTAATCGGGCTGGCGAGTTATGATGTTGGGCCGAGTTACACTTGGGCTTGTGGTTTGTTAGTAATTTGGCAATAAGAATTATCACATAAAATGATGATTATGATTATGATAATAATACGTGATATATGATGATGATGGTACGAATATGATAGTGACCGAGAAGATGAAGATGATCATGATGATGATGATAACGATCAGTTATGATGATATTACGTATGTCAATTAGATGATACATGATGAAGAAAGACATAAATATTACGAGTTAACTATAATAAAAATGGGATATTAATCGGAAAAACAAAAATGGTTGAATAGCTGAAAGTGTTATCGGGTTAGTGGGAGGTCACGGGTTCAAACCCGGGCTTGGGCATTTTCTAAGAGCTACTTCTTTGAGGTAGTAATTTTACTCTATTTATTTTTTTTATTATAATTATAATTATAATTATAATTATAATTATAATTATAATTATTATTATAATTATAATTATAATTATAATTATTATTATTATTATTATTATTATAATTATAATTATAATTATAATTATTATTATTATTATTATTATTATTATTATTATTATTATTATTATTATTATTATGATTATAATCACAATTATGGTTATTATTATTATTATTATTATTATTATTATTATTATTATTATTATTATTGTTATTGCTAATAATACTATCATCCTTAAAAATATGATTTTTATCATTTATAAAAGTATGATTATTAGTAATATGATTATCATTTATATTATTATCATAAGTGTTATTATTGTAATTAGTATCATCATTAATATTAATATTAAGATTATTATTACTATTATTATTATAAGTATTATTAATTAGATTATTATTAGTAGTATCATTAGGATTAAAACTATTATCATTAATATTAAAAATTATTATTATAATTATCATTATTATTAGTATTAGTATCAAAACTATTAATATCAGTATCATTAATAAATATTTTTAGTATTATTATTATCATAAAAAGATACAAATTTTTATTTACTATTATTAATATTATTTTACCAAATAAATAGCTATATAAGAATATATTTAATACATATCACATAAAAACATTAATATTTTTTTAATAAATACTAATTATTTATCTAAAGTATATCAAATAAATATAACTAATTTAGTTATTAATGAAACATACAAGTTACTAAAATAACAATTACTAATAATACATAAACTTGTTCAATTACGATTATATGTGTTAATATATACACTTGATATAGGTTCGTGAATCCGAAGCCAACCCTGCATTGTTCAGTATCGTCGTGTGCATATTTTTGCTACAAAATATCGTATTGTGATTTTTAAATGCTTTTCCAATATATATTTTTGGGACTGAGAATACATGCGATGTTTTTATAAATGTTTTACGAAATAGACACAAGTACTTAAAACTACATTCTATGGCTAGATTATTAAACCAAATGTGCCCCTTTTTAATCTGGTAAATCTAAGAATTAGGGAACAGACACCCTAATTGACGCGAATCCTAAAGATAGATATATTGGGCCCAACAAGCCCCTATCCAAAGTACCGGATGCTTTAGTACGTCTAACTTATCATGTCCGAAGGGAGTCCCGGAATGATGGGGATATTCTATATGCATCTTGTTAAGGTCGGTTACCAGGTGTTCACCATATGAATGATTTTTATCTCTATGCAGTGCGAAATGCCTGATATGAGATGATGTTTATGAGAAATGGAAATGAAAATCGTGTGGTCTATTAAAATAAAGGAATGATTGTTTATGATAAACCTATGAACTCACCAACCTTTTGGTTGATACTTTAAATCATGTTTATTCTCATGTTTGAAAGAAATCTTCCGCTGTGCATTTGCTCATTTTAAGGATGTTACATGGAGTCGTTCATGGCATATTTAGGTCCGTACCTCGCAATGGGACCAAATGTTGATGACTTCGTCTAGGTGGATTAGGACGGGCTATCACAACCGGAACTTGATCGGAAGTTTGGGATCAAAGATGAAAAAAGAATTGATTTGAATTATTTATCATAATTGGTAACAAGATTGATCCTATTTATATTTGGAACGATTAGGGCTACAAAACGCGTAATTTGATGAGCACCATACACGTGTCATGATTTAAACAAATGACAAGGTGAATGAACGGTTAACGATAAGAATTTTGTATGGTTTAGTTACGGTATGGTGTAGGTTAGCAATGGCTGGTGGTTACGCAAGCTTTGATTTGACAGCCTGTCATGATTATCTACACTGCAGCCGTTTCCAAGACTGCATTAGCAGATGTTTGATTGATAGCGGATGTCCGTTATTAATGCCACATAATGATAAAATCTTGGCCAAACGATTTGGTTACTTGATATTATTATTTTAATCAATACGTTTTACGAAGGTTAAAACATGTTATTTCATTTTAAGTGCTCCTAAGTAGTAGTTTACCATGATGCGCCATGGTGATCGCACATCATATTAAACTGGGGGGACTTAATGATACACGTACCTACGCGCATCGGGCTCGTGCGTATCACGTGCGGCGCACACATCCTGAATATTGCCAGAACATTTGATTAGGAGGTGCGCACACAAAAGCAATCGGATTTAATCTTATCCATAATTAAACGTGATCCTTTTCCAACTATAAACCCGTTATTTATGGTTGTTATTCGAAAATATCTAGAACTTAATTATGAGACAATATAGGGTTAGGGTTTTATTATAAATACGACCCTAACCTCCTTCATTTAACATAAATGTTTTATGTACTACTTGAACATGCGATTGCATCCAAAAAACACTCTTACGATAACAGGTATGTTCTATGAACATGTACCTTATGCAATCACCTTTAGTAGCCATTGGTGCAGCAACTGCCATCAATGTTGAACGTATCTTTGATCACCCTTTCGTAGGTCATCATCTCAATAAGGGTTATTCACGGTAAATCAGACCAGAGATCAAAGCTATAAACGTTCTTAAACACTCCATCATGCACTTAACATCAACTTTGCTATTTGAGCATATTTATGTTCGATCAGACACCTTAGAGTTTCGAATTCCTGAAGAAGAATGGACCGGTAAAAAGTTGAGTTTGACTTACTTAAGGGTTTTCGGTTGTAATGCTTATGTGAAGACCAAAGACATTAACAAAGACAAGCTTGATGCAAAATCAAGAAGATGTACATTTATCGGGTATGGTTTGGATGACATGGGTTATAGGTGTTGGGACAATGAGGAGAGAAAGGTGATTCATAGTCGAGATGTTATCTTTGATGAAAACTCATTGTATGGCACTAAGGTAACGACTAATTCCAATGATGATCCAGTTATGTTTGATGAGTTTATTGATGTGAATACAGGTTCTAGTGGGAGTTCGGAAACTATTGAATTGTCGATTAACGGTGAGGATCAAAACGATGGGGATGATTCGGAGAGTGGTGAAAGCTCCAAAAATAGTGGGAGCTCTAATGGTGGAGATAGTGGCGATGTAACTCAATCACCACAGCCCGTTACACCACCATTGACACGCTCAAGTAGAATGCCCAAACCTAATGTTAGGTTTTCTCCATCGCCAAACTATTTACTCTATACCGAAAATGGTGAACCGGAGAGTTACTTTGAAGCAAGACACTCTAAAGAATCCATACAGTGGGAGCTTACTATGAAAGAAGAGATGGGGTCACTAATAAAGAACAAGACATGGTCACTAGCGAAATTACCTCCAAATAAAAAGTCGTTGCACAATAAATGGGTCTTTCGGGTCAAAGATGAGTTAGACGGGAAAAAGCGATACAAGGCTCGATTGGTAATTAAAGGATTTCAACAAAGGGAGGGGGTCCGATTTCAAAGAGATTTTCTCGCCGGTTGTGAAGATGACTACTATTCGGTTGGGTTTGAGTATTGTTGCTGCTGATGACTTACATCTAGAATAGTTAGATGTTAAGACCTCATTTTTACATGGGGATCTTTATGAAGATATTTAAATGATGCAACCTGTGGGCTTCGAGGTAGTTGGTAAAGATAAGTGGGTTTGCAAATTAAATAAAAGTCTGTATGAGTTGAAACAAGCACCTCGGCAATGGTACTTGAAGTTCGATGACTTTATGACTTGGAAAGGCTTCATGAGAAGCAATTCGGATCATTGTTGTTACTTGAAGAAATTCAAGTCCTCCTATGTTATATTATTACTTGTAGGATCGTACATGTCAGAAATCAATAAGTTGAAGAGACAATTATCTCTTGAGTTCGAAATGAAAGATTTGGGTGCTGCTGAACAAATACTCGGGATGAGTATTACAAGGAATCGAGTTGAAGGTACTTTAACTTTGTCTGAAACCAAGTATATTAAGAAATTGTTAGAGCGGTTCAACATGGAAGATTCAAAGGCACGATCCTTGCCTTTAGGCGGTACTTTGAAGTTATCGAAGAGTCAATCACCTACAACGGATAAAGAGAAAGAGGCAATGGCTCAAGTCCCTTATGCATCTGCGGTTGGAAGTGTTATGTATGCTATGGTACACTCAAGACCTGACATAGCTCATGCAATGGGAGTTGTGAGTCGGTTTATGTCGATTCCGGGTATTGAGCATTGGGAAGGAATAAAGTGGCTTTTGCGCTACTTAAAAGGTACTTCTAAAATGAGGATGCAATTCACTAAAGGTGATTCCATTTTAAGAGGGTACGTTGATGCTAATTTGGGTGGATGTGATGATTCAGGAAAAAGCACTACGGGTTATGTTTTCACGGTTTGGAAGACTGCGGTTAGTTGGTTGTCTAGACTCCAAAGATGTGGTGAATTGTCAACAACGGAGGCCGGATATATGGCCACCGCCGAAGCAAGCAAAGAACTAGTTTGGTTGAAGAATTTTATGATGGAGTTGGGGCGAGTTCAACAAAATTGGGTCCTTCACTGTGATAATCAAAGTGCTATCCATTTAGGGAAGAACTCGGTGTTTCATGGTCGTACGAAACACATAAAGCTAAGGTATCATAAATTCGCGAACTCATTAAAGATGGTACTTTAGTTGTTATGAAAAATCCTGGTACTGAGAATCCTGTTGATATGCGTACTAAGGTGGTTACGATCGGGAAGTTGAAGTTTTGCATAACTTCAACTGGTCTTCATGTTAACTGAAAATAGAAGACGTCGACTAGAGTGATAAAGGGTTATTGATGTTAGATTTCGACAAGTAGTGTCGAAGACCTTGTATCGAAAGTCTACTCTTCCTGCGATATTGAGTTTGCGTGTCCCATGTTTGATTGGCGGTATATAAAAAGGTGGTTCAACGTTCTTGGTTGAAGTGGTTAGCTTTGGGTTATTGTTTTGACTATCTTCAAGTGGAAGATTGTTATATGTGTGAAGGGTATCAAACAAAGAAGGAAATTCGGATATGCTTTCAGGCGCGCTGCGGCCTCCTTTGGTGCGTCGCGGCCTACACGTGTTCAGATGTTTGAGCTGAAGACTTGTTATGTTCCGGATTTACACTTGCGAGCGCGCCGCAGCCCTCTAGGGGTGCGTCGCGGCTTCGACTGACGGAGGAAACTTCCAGAATTGTTTCTTTCTTGTTCCTTAAGTTGTTTTGTACCTATAAATACATCTTATTGTAACCTTAAAGTAGATGTGCGAAAATATCAATAAAAATCACTTTAGTTGGCCGTGGACTAAAGCAATCTAACCGATTGCATATAACCACGTAATTTCTTGTGTCATTTTCTCTACTTTTCTTTATTATCGTTTGTATTAACGTAGATATAATTTCCTTATTAGAATTGTATCTAGTCTCCAATTATGATGTCAATATTTATGGTATGTTTGGTGCCCAAGATATGTATCTTGTATATATATGGTTGTTTGGAATGAGAATACATCACAGAATTTCAAACACTTTCATGGTATCATCCTAACTTCTTCGATCCTCCAATCAATTAAAAAAATCAAAAGAAAAAAAAATTACGTTTGCTTTTCTTTTATTAACGATCACTGGTGGGGTTTGTTTCTTTTCTTTTATCAACCATCCATGGTGCTTGGATATTAAATTTGTTGCACTGCCCTTCAAGTGTGCAAACTAATTCTTTTAACAACAATCTGGCCACCGACATCGATCGTTTCTTTTTCGTTTGTTCACGTGAATCTAGCAATCATAATACTAAATTCATCTATCATCTTCAGTCATTATTAATAATTTAATCGTTATTAATAAAACCCTACATCATCTCAGTTCCGTTTCTTTTTCATTTTCTATTCTTCTGCCTCGCATATAATTTCTTCTATCTAAAGTAATCTTGTAGATATACAAGAACTGTTATCAACAATTGAGTAAACGCATATCTACTATATTAATTAATGGCGTCAAATAATCGGTGCAGCTGGAATGACGGTATTTTTAATGGAAGACAACAGTGGGGTTACAAGAAGTTTTTACCCTACAGGGCTTGTGAGGAGGCTAAGGCCAACACGATTAATCAACGTATGGGCTTAAGTCAACAAAATAGGCTCACTGGACGAAGTTGTCAGCAGTGTAGGCTCAATTCAATTAAGCTACTTGGGCTTGGAGCAGGTCCTTTACAGCAGACTCAAGCTTTTAAAGCTACCACTCTTCAAGATCGCGATGACTCTTGGTATATGGATACGGGCGCAACTTCTCATATGGCTTCCTCTTCAGGTAAACTTATGTCCTATTATCCGTTAAACATTCCCAAAAGTATTATTGTTGGTAATGGCCATTATATTCCAATTAAAGGTTATGGTAACACGTCATTTCCAACATCTTCACGACCACTCGTTTTACATAATATCTTATATTCTCCTCAATTAATTAAAAATCTTATTTATGTTCGTCGATTAACTAATGACAATCATGTTTCTCTTGAATTCGATCCTTTTGGTTTTACTATAAAGGATTTTCCGAAGGGCAAACCAATTAGAGATGCAATAGTTCTGGCGACCTTTATCCGCTTTCACCATCTATCTTTCGACGTCTTAGCTTACCTTCTACATTTTTAACTGTATCTCAAGACTTATGGCATTATCATTTGGGATATCCAGGAAACCGCATTTTATCTTTTCTTAACGATAAAAGTTTCATTTCTTATAATAAGAATAAAAAGACACATATTTGTCAATCTTGTGAGTTCCGTAAACAAATCAAATTGCCTTTCTTTTCTTCAAATACTTCTACGGTGTTACCTTTTGATATAATTCATAGTGATGTATGGACTTCACCTGTGCTAAGTACCGGAGGACATCGATTTTATGTTCTCTTTCTGGATGATTTTTCTAATGACATTCCCTTTGTCTAATAAATCTCAAGTCTTTTCTAACTTTCTTGCATTTACGAAATATATACAAACGTAATTTAATATGCCAATTAAATCTTTTCACCGCGATAATGGCACCGAATATAACAACACTTCCTTCCACAACTTCTGCACTTCCAATGGCATGACTTTCCGTTTCTCTTGTGAAATGTCCCGTTCATATCGATTATAAACGATTCATATTAATTGATCTCTTTGCGAGGTTTTGACCTCTATATGAGACATTTTTCAAAGACTGCATTCGTTTTTAAAACAAACCATAACCTTTATTTTATCGACAAGGTTAAAAGGACACCACCTAGATTATCAAGAATTGATAATCTAAAAAAAATCACACATACACACTAAAATACATATTGGTTTACAATATTAATATGTTACAATAAAGTAAATCTCGAATGCAGTTTTAAACAATATTATACAATCATGCTGACACCAAATATTGTCCATATTTTAGCATGCAATAGCGGAAGCTCTTAATAATTACCTGAAAATAAACATGCTTTAAACGTCAACAAAAATGTTGGTGAGTTATAGGTTTAACCTATATATTTATCAAATCGTAATAATAGACCACAAGATTTCATATTTCAATATACATCCCATACATAGAGATAAAATCATTCATATGGTGAACACCTGGTAACCGACATTAACAAGATGCAAATAAGAATATCTCCTATCATTCCGGAAAATCCATCGGACATGATAAAAAAACGAATTCGAAGTACTAAAGCATCTGGTACTTTGGATGGGGTTCGTTAGTCCCAATAGATCTATCTTTAGGATTCACGTCAATTAGTAGATCGGTTTACTAATTTTTAGGCTACCAAGCAAAAGGGGCATATTCGACTTCGATCATTCAACCATATAATGTAGTTTCAATTACTTGTGTCTATTTCGTACAACATTTATAAAACTGCATGTATTCTCATCCCAAAAATATTAGATTTTAAAAGTGGGACTATAACTCACTTTCACAGATATTTACTTCGTCGGGAAGTAAGACTTGGCCACTAGTCGATTCACGAACTTATAACAAATATGTATATAAATATCAAAGTATGTTCAAAATATATTTACAACATTTTTATTACGTTTTAATGATTTGAGTTTGTTAAGTCAGCAGTCCTCGTTAGTAACCTACAACTAGTTGTCCACAGTTAGATGTACAGAAATAAAGTAATATATATTATCTCGAATCAATCCACGACCCAGTGTCTACAAGTCTCAGACTCGATCATAACTCAAAGTATATATTATTTTGGAATCAACCTCAACCCTGTATAGCTAACTCAAACATTACTGCATATAGATTGTCTATGGTTGTTCCAAAATATATATATATATAGATGGGTCGATATGATATGTCAAAACATTGTATTCGTGTCTATGGTATCCCAAGATTACATAATATGTTAGAATATATGTATTATACAATATAAGTTTGCTAGGATATGATTAATATAGATTTGTTACCAATTTTCACGTAGCTACAACAAGCAAAATTATCCAATCTTGTTTTACCCATAACTTCTTCGTTTTAAATCCGTTTTGAGTGATTCAAGTTGCTATGGTTTCATATTGAACTTAAGTTTATGAATTTAAACAGAAAAAGTATAAGTTTATAGTCGAAAATACAGGTTACAATACAATATTATATGAGGTAGTCATTTCAGTCGAAAGAACGACGTCTTGATGACCATTTTAAAAAACATACTTCCACTTTGAGTTTAACCATGATTTTTGGATATAGTTTCATGTTCATAAGAAAAATAATTTTCCCAGAAGAACAAATTTTAAATCAAAGTTTATCATAGTTTTTAATTAACTAACTCAAAACAGCCCGCGGTATTACTACGACGGCGTATATCCGGTTTTACGGTGTTTTTGGTGTTTTCAGGTTTTAAATCATTAAGTTAGCATATCATATAGATATAGAACATGTGTCTAGTTGATTTTAAAAGTCAAGTTAGAAGGATTAACTTTTGTTTGCGAACAAGTTTAGAATTAACTAAACTATGTTATAGTGATTACAAGTTTAAACCTTCGAATAAGATAGTTTTATATATATATGATTCGAATGATGTTATGAACATCATTACTACCTCAAGTTTTGTGGATAAACCTACTGGAAATGAGAAAAATAGATCTAGCTTCAAAGGATCCTTGGATGGCTTGAAAGTTCTTGAAGCAGAATCATGACACGAAAACAAGTTCAAGTAAGATTTCCACTCGAAATAAGATTGTTATAGTTATAGAAATTAAATCAAAGTTTGAATATGAGTATTACCTTGAAATAGAAAGATATCTTACTATAAATAAGAAAGATTTCTTGAGGTTGGATGATCACTTGAAATGGATTTGTAAGATTGAAAGTAAGCTAGCAAACTTGAAAGTGTTGTTGGTGTGTTCTTGAGTAGTTGTTTTGTAACTTGATTTATGTATGGATTTATGAACTAGATTGAGCTAGATTTTGATGAAGATGATGAAGGCCACTTAGAACAAAGGAAGAACACTTGATAGAGAGTAATTTAATTCAAGAAAATTGTAAAGTGAAAGTGTTTGTGAGTATGCTAATTCACGTGAACTTGATGCTTCCATATAGGCTCCATTAGTTTGTAATTTTGTGAGATATTTCATTCTAGATGTTAAATGATGGTTCCCACATGGTTAGGTGACTCTCAAGGGCTGCTAAGAGCTGATCATTGGAGTGTATATACTAATAGTAAATACATTTAGAAGCTGTGTAGTGTACGAGTACAAATACGAGTGCATACGAGTAGAATTGTTGATGAAAATGAATGAGGATGTAATTGTAAGCATTTTTGTTAAGTAGAAGTACTTAGATAAGTGTTTTGAAGTCTTTAAAAAGTGTATGAATAAATATTAAAACACTACATGTATATACATTTTAACTGAGTCGTTAAGTCATCGTTAGTCGTTATATGTAAGTGTTGTTTTGAAACCTTTAAGTTAACGATCTTGTTAAATATTGTTAACCCATTGTTTATTATATCTAATGAGATGTTAAATTATTACATTATCATGATATTATGATGTATTAATATAACTTAATATGATATATATACATTTAATTTCTGTTACAATGATAATCGTTACATATATGTCTCGTTTCGAAAACCTTAAGTTAGTAGTCTTGTTTTTTACATATGTAGTTCAATGTTAATACACTTAATGATATGTTTACTTATCATTTATCATGTTTAAACATAGCGTATCAATATCTTAATATGATTCATATGTAATTAGTAAGACGTTGTTATAACGATAATCGTTATATATATCGTTTCGAGTTTCTTAATTCAATAAACTCATTTTTATGTATATCACTCATTGTTAAATATACCTAGTGAGATACTTACTTATCATAATATCATGTTAACTATATATATATATATATATATATATATATATATATATATATATATATATATATATATATATATATATATATATATATATATATATATATATATATATATATATATATCATCATATAGTTTACAAGTTTTAACGTTCGTGAATCGCCGGTCAACTTGGGTGGTCAATTGTCTATATGAAACCTATTTCAATTAATCAAGTCTTAACAAGTTTGATTGCTTAACATGTTGGAAACACTTAATCATGTAAATATCAATTTCATTTAATATATATAAACATGGAAAAGTTCGGGTCACTACATTACCTACCCGTTAAATAAATTTCGTCCCGAAATTTTAAGCAGTTGGAGGTGTTGACGTATCTTCTGGAAAAATAAGTGCGGGTATTTCTTCTTAATCTGATCTTCTCGTTCCCAGGTGAACTCGGGTCCTCTACGAGCATTCCATCGAACCTTAACAATTGGTATCTTTTTTTGCTTAAGTCTTTTAACCTCACGATCCATTATTTCGATGGGTTCTTCCATGAATTGAAGTTTTTCGTTGATTTGGATTTCATCTAACGGAATAGTGAGATCTTCTTTAGCAAAACATTTCTTCAAATTCGAGACGTGGAAAGTGTTATGTACAGCCGCGAGTTGTTGAGGTAACTCAAGTCGGTAAGCTACTGGTCCGATACGATCAATAATCTTGAATGGTCCAATATACCTTGGATTTAATTTCCCTCGTTTACCAAATCGAACAACGCCTTTCCAAGGTGCAACTTTAAGCATGACCATCTCTCCAATTTCAATTTCTATATCTTTTCTTTTAATGTCAGCGTAGCTCTTTTGTCGACTTTGGGCTATTTTCAACCGTTGTTAAATTTGGATGATCTTCTCGGTAGTTTCTTGTATTATCTCTGGACCCGTAATCTGTCTATCCCCCACTTCACTCCAACGAATCGGAGACCTGCACTTTCTACCATAAAGTGTTTCAAACGGTGCCATCTCAATGCTTGAATGGTAGATGTTGTTGTAGGAAAATTCTGCTAACGGTAGGTGTCGATCTCAACTGTTTTCGAAATCAATAACACATGCTCGTAGCATGTCTTCAAGCATTTGTATCGTCCTTTCGCTCTGCCCATCAGTTTATGGATTATATGCAGTACTCATGTCTAGACGAGTTCCTAATGCTTGCTGTAATGTCTGCCAGAATCTTGAAATAAATCTGCCATCCCTATCAGAGATAATAAAGATTGGTGTTCCATGTCTGCAGACGACTTCCTTCAAATACAGTCGTGCTAACTTCACCATCTTGTTATCTTCTCTTATCGGCAGGAAATGTGCTGATTTGGTGAGACGATCAACTATTACCCAAATAGTATCAAAACCACTTGCAGTCCTTGGTAATTTAGTGATGAAATCCATGGTAATGTTTTCCCATTTCCATTTCGGGATTTCGGGTTGTTGAAGTAGATCTGATGGTTTCTGATGTTCAGCTTTGACCTTAGAACACGTCAAACATTCTCATACGTATTTAGCAATATCAGCTTTCATACCCGGCCACCAAAAATGTTTCTTGAGATCCTTGTACATCTTCCTCGCTCCAAGATGTATTGAGTATCTGGTTTTATTAGCTTCTCTAAGTACCATTTCTCTCATATCTCCAAATTTTGGTACCCAAATTCTTTCAGCCCTATACGGGGTTCCGTCTTCCCGAATTTTAAGATGCTTCTCCGATCTTTTTGGTATTTTTTCCTTTAAATTTCCCTCTTTTAAAACTCCTTGTTGCGCATCCTTTATTTGAGTAGTAAGGTTAATGTGAATCATTATATTCATAGCTTTTACTCGAATGGGTTCTCTGTCTTTTCTGCTCAAGGCATTGGCTACCACATTTTCCTTCCCCGGGTGGTAACGAATCTCAAGGTCGTAATCATTCAACAATTCAATCCACCTGCGCTGCCTAATTTTCAGTTGTTTCTGATTAAATATGTGTTGAAGACTTTTGTGGTCGGTATATATAATACTTTTGACCCCATATAAGTAGTGCCTCCAAGTCTTTAATGCAAAAACAACCGCACCTAATTCTAAACCATGCGTCGTATAATTCTGCTCGTGAATCTTCAATTGTCTATACGCATAAGCAATTACCTTCGTTCGTTGCATTAATACACAACCGAGACCTTGCTTTGAGGCGTCACAATATATCACAAAATCATCATTTCCTTTAGGTAATGACAATATAGGTGCCGTAGTTAACTTTTTCTTCAACAATTGAAACGCTTTTTCCTGCTCATCCTTCCATTCAAATTTCTTCCCTTTATGCGTTAATGCAGTCAAGGGTTTTGCTATTTTGGAAAAATCTTGGATGAATTCCTGTAATAACCAGCCAGCCCTAAAAATTGGTGTATGTGTTTCGGAGTTTTCGGGGTTTCCCAATTTTCAAAAGGTTTTAATCTTTGCTGGATCCACCTGAATACCTTATTTGTTCACTATGTGACCGAGGAATTGAAATTCTTTCAACCAAAATGCACATTTTAAAAACTTAGCGTACAGTTTTTCATTTCTCAGCAACTCTAGCACTTTTCTCAAATGTTCTTTGTGCTCTTGATCATTCTTCGAGTAAATAAGTATGTCATCGATGAAAAAAATGACAAACTTGTCAAGATATGGCCCACACACTCGGTTCATGAGGTCCATGAACAAAGCTGGTGCATTAGTCAATCCAAACGGCATAACCATAAACTCGTAATGACCGTAACGCGTCCTAAAAGCAGTCTTCGGAATATCATCCTCCTTCAACCGCATTTGATGATATCCAGAACGTAAATCGATCTTCGAATAAACTGACGAGCCTTGTATTTGATCAAATAAGTCATCGATTCTCGGTAATGGGTAACGGTTCTTGATGGTAAGTTTGTTCAACTCTCGGTAGTCGATACATAACATGAATGTACCATCTTTCTTCTTGACAAACAGAATAGGAGCTCCCCATGGTGATGTACTTGGTCAAATGAAACCACGCTCTAAAAGTTCCTGTAACTGACTTTGTAATTTTTTCATTTCGCTGGGTGCGAGTCTGTATGGAGCACGAGCTATTGGTGCAGCTCCTGGTACAAGGTCTATTTGAAATTCAACGGATCGATGTGGGGGTAATCCCGGTAATTCTTTCGGAAAAACATCGGGAAATTCTTTTGCGACGGGAACATCACTGATGTTCTTTTCTTCAGGTTTAACTTCCTCGATGTGTGCTAGAATGACGTAACAACCTTTTCTTATTAGTTTTTGCGCCTTCAAACTACTAATAAGATTTAATTTCACGTTGTTCTTTTCTCCGTACACCATTAAAGGTTTTCCTTTTTCACGCATAATGCGATTCGCATTTTTGTAACAAACGAACTCTGCTCTCACCTTTTTCAACCAGTCCATGCCAATTATTACATCAAAACTCCCTAACTCGACTGGTATTAAATCAATCTTAAACGTTTCATCCCCCAGTTTAATTTCTCTATCCCGACATATATTATCTGCTGAAATTAATTTACCGTTTGCTAATTCGAGTAAAAATTTATTATCCAAAGGTGTCAATGGGCAATATAATTTAGCACAAAAATCTCTACTCATATAGCTTCTACCCGCACCCGAATCAAATAAAACATAAGCAGATTTATCGTCAATAAGCAATGTACCCGTAACAAGCTCCGGGTCTTCCTGTGCTTCTGCCGCATTAATATTGAAAACTCTTCCACGGCCCTGTCCATTAGTATTCCCCTGATTCGGGCAATTTCTAATAATGTGGCCCGGTTTTCCACATTTATAACAAACAGCGTTGGTATTACTTGCTCCGACACTATTTGTTCCGTCATTACTTGTTTCGACACTATTTATTCCTTTGGTTTTGTTAAACCTTGGTCCGTAGACCTCACACTTTATCGCGCTATGACCATTTCTTTTACACCTGTTGCAAAATGTCGTGCAAAACCCCCGGTGATTTTCTTCACACCTATGACATGGCTGATTTTGGTATTTGTTGCCGTTGTTGTTATTGAGGCTGTTGTTGGATTGTTATTGTTGTTGAAACGGTTTTTGTAGTTGTTGTTGTTGTTGGGACGTTTGTTGTAGTTATTGTTAGGATTGCGGTTATTGTTGAGATTGTTGTTGCGGTTATTGGGATAGTTGTTGTGATTGTGGTTGTAATTGTTATTGTTGTTGTACTGGTGACTCTTGTCACCGTTTTCCTCCAACTTCCTCTTGAGTTGTTTCGTGTTGGCTTCTTCGGCTGCCTGCTCTTTAATTCTTCCCTCAATCTGATTTATGAGTTTATGAGCCATTCGACTTTCCTTTTGTATGGAAGCGGGTTCGTGTGAACTCACATCTTCTTGAATCCTTACTGGTAACCCTTTTACAAACGCGTCGATCTTCTCTTCTTCATCTTCGAATGCTCTCGGACACAATAGGCACAACTCTGTGAATTGTCATTCATACGTGGTAATGTCGAACCCTGGTGTTCGTAACTCTCTAAGCTCTACCTTGAGCTTATTGACCTCATTTCTAGGACGATGCTGCTCGTTCATCAATTGCTTAAATGCTGACCACGGTAGTGCGTAAGCAGCATTTTGTCCTACCTGTTCAAGATAGGTGTTCCACCACGTTAACGCAGTACCTGTGAAGGTATGCATAGCGTACTTAACTTTGTCCTCTTCAGTATACTTACTTATGGCAAACACCGATTCGACCTTCTTAGTCCACCGTTTCAATCCAATTGGTCCTTCGGTTCCATCAAATTCCAAAGGTTTGCAGGCAGTGAATTTTTTGTAAGAGCATCGTACACGATTTCTTGCACCGTTAGCTGCATTGCTAGATTCAGAGTTATTGTTGGTATGTAGTGCAGCCTGTACTACGGCTATGTTTGCAGCAAGAAAGGTACGAAATTCCTCTTCGCTCATATTCATGGTGTGTCGAGTAGTCGGTGCCATTTCCTTCAAAATAGCCAACTGAATCGAGTTAATCATACAGAATATTAAGAGTAGTCAATAGTATTTTGTAGCTTAATATGAACTCATTTATAAAAGCTTTTTCTTCATATTAGCGTTTTATAAGTTTAAATTCGGGTACTACCTACCCGTTAAGTTCATACTTAATAGCTAATATACAATTCAACTACTACAATTCCAGATGAAAAACTGATTATAATAATATATCACATTCAAATATTCTTCAAACTTACAATTCTGCTATATTACATATAACATGAGATATAGCACACTTTGATACAAGACAGTTTTGAAGATAAATCTAGTTAATACGCAAGTCGTTCAGCAAAGGCAATAAAAACACGCAATTCATAAGTCTAAAAACAAGTCATGCATTCTAGTTTTACTAAGACGACTTCCCATCCTTGGTCTTGTGGGAAGTACCCGTTATGACCGTTGGCTAGACAACATGTTGTAATGTCGTCAAAAGGACGAGGGTTACGTAATGCCCAACAGCCTCGTAACAATCTAAAAACCTTGTTTCTCACCCCAACTACTGAGTCCGTCACTTGTGGGAATGTTTCATTTAATAGTTGTAATCCGATGTTCTTTTTCTCACTATGGTGAGAAGTGAACATCACTAACCCGTAAGCATAACATGCTTCTTTATGTTGCATGTTAGAAGCTCTTTCTAATTCAGGAAATCCTATGTTGGGATATGTTGAGTCAAAATAGGTTCTTAACCCGTAGCGTAAAATTGCATTTGGGTTCCCCGCATTTAACACTTTAAAGAAAACACGGCGTAACTTACGATCTCCCCAATGTGATATACCCCACCTATCAAAGGAAAACCTTTTATAAACTAAGGCATTTCTGGAAAGTCTTTCAAATGTTTGACAAGTTAATTTTGCCATAACTAATTGTGCCGATGAATTCTGACCGACTCTAGATAAGATTTCATCAATCATATCCCCTGGTAGGTCTTCTAAAATATTTGGTCGTCTATCCTTAACGTCCATTTTGTGTTTTTATACTGTAAAAATAGAAGAGGGTTAGATTCATAAAATATAATTAACAAACAATACAAGCAATTTTTATATTTATCATAAAAGCACAAGCACACTATATTACATATATTACACAACATGATTACAACTCTTTAATCCAACTCACTCGTTTCTTCTTCTTCGGACTTGGTTCGTTTTGCTAATTTCCTAGGGATATATGGTGCTCTCCTAATACAAGTTGTCGTTTTCCACAATGGTTTAAAAAAACCAGGTGGTTTAGAGGTTCCCGGGTTATTGTTACAATTTAGGAAATACCGATATTGCCGATACATATAAAGTTCATCGGGGTTGGAATCAGGTTTCTCTATTTTGATACCTTTTCCCTTACGGTTTTCTTTTGCTTTTTCAAATTGGGTCGGGGTAATTTCTATAACATCATCGGGATCCTCATCAGGATCTGATTCATCGGAAAATTGGTAATCTTTCTAATATTTTGCTTCCTCGGCGGAAACACCATTGGCCATTATTAATTTTGGACCATTGGTTGAAGATTTTCTTTTATATAACCGTTTTTCTGTAGTTATTAATATTTCTTCCTTCGGAACCTCCTCTTCTTCCGGTTCCTCCTCTTCCGGTTCCTCCTCTTCCTATTCTTCCTCGGGAATTTGTGAATCTTCCCAAAATATATTCGACTCTTCATTATTATTAGGCGAGTCGATGAGATTTGTACTAGAGGTAGACATCTATCACACAATATCAAACATGTTAAGAGATTAATATATCACATAATATTTTCATGTTAATAATATATAGTTTCCAACAAAAGTGTTAAGCAATCGTTTTTAAAGAAAAAACACGGTCGAAGTCCAAACTCACTAATGTATCCTAACAAACTCGATAAGACACACTAATGCAATTTCTGGTTATCTAAGACCAATGCTCGGATACCAACTGAAATGTCCCGTTCATATCGATTATAAACGTTTCATATTAATTGATCTCTTTGCGAGGTTTTGACCTCTATATGAGACGTTTTTCAAAGACTGCATTCGTTTTTAAAACAAACCATAACCTTTACTTTATCGACAAGGTTAAAAGGACACCACCTAGATTATCAAGAATTGATAATCTAAAAAAAATCACACATACACACTACCAATACATATTGGTTTACAATATTAATATGTTACAATAAAGTAAATCTCGAATGCAGTTTTAAATAATATTATATAATCATGCTGACACCGAATCTTGTCCATATTTTAGCATGCAACAGTGGACACTCTTAATAATTACCTGAGAATAAACAAGCTTTAAACGTCAACAAAAATGTTGGTGAGTTATAGGTTTAACCTATATATTTATCAAATCGTAATAATAGACCACAAGATTTCATATTTCAATATACATCCCATACGTTGAGATAAAATCATTCATATGGTGAACACCTGGTAACCGACAATGACAAGATGCATATAAGAATATCGCCTATCATTCCGGAAAATCCATCGGACATGATAAAAAAACAAATTCGAAGTACTAAAGCATCCGTTACTTTGGATGGGGTTCGTTAGGCCCAATAGATCTATCTTTAGGATTCGCGTCAATTAGTAGATCGGTTTACTAATTCTTAGGCTACCAAGAAAAAGGGGTATATTCGACTTCGATCATTCAACCATATAATGTAGTTTTGATTACTTGTGTCTATTTAGTAAAACATTTATAAAACTGCATGTATTCTCATCCCAAAAATATTAGATTTTAAAAGTGGGACTATAACTCACTTTCACAGATTTATACTTCATCGGGAAGTAAGACTTGGCCATTGGTCAATTCACGAACCAATAACAAATATGTACATAAATATCAAAGTATGTTTAAAATATATTTACAACATTTTTATTACGTTTTAATGATTTGAGTTTGTTAAGTCAGCAGTTCTCGTTAGTAATCTACAACTAGTTGTCCACAGTTAGATGTACAGAAATAAAGCAATATATATTATCTCGAATCAATCCACGACCCAGTGTCTACAAGTCTCAGACTCGATCACAACTCAAAGTATATATTATTTTGGAATCAACCTCAACCCTGTATAGCTAACTCAAACATTACTGCATATAGAGTGTCTATGGTTGTTCCGATATATATATATATATATATATATATATATATATATATATATATATATATATATATATATATATATATATATATATATATATATATATATATATATATATATATATATATATATATATATATATATATATATATATATATATATATATATATATATATAGATGGGTCGATATGATATGTCAAAACATTGTATTCGTGTCTATGGTATCCCAAGATTACATAATATGTTAAAATATATGTATTATACAATATAAGTTAGCTAAGATATGATTAATATAGATTTGTTACCAATTTTCACGTATCTACAACAAGCAAAATTATCCAATCTTGTTTTACCCATAACTTCTTCGTTTTAAATCCGTTTTAGTGATTCAAGTTTCTATGGTTTCATATTGAACTTAAGTTTATGAATTTAAACAGAAAAAGTATAAGTTTATAGTCGGAAATACAGGTTACAATTCAATATTATATGAGGTAGTCATTTCAGTCGAAAGAACGACGTCTTGATGACCATTTTAAAAAACATACTTCCACTTTGAGTTTAACCATGATTTTTGGATATAGTTTCATGTTCATAAAAAAATCATTTTCCCAGAAGAACAACTTTTAAATCAAAGTTTATCATAGTTTTTAATTAACTAACCCAAAACAGCCCGCGGTGTTACTACGACGGCGTATATCCGGTTTTACGGTGTTTTTCGTGTTTTCAGGTTTTAAATCATTAAGTTAGAATATCATATAGATATAGAACATGTGTCTAGTTGATTTTAAAAGTCAAGTTAGAAGGATTAACTTTTGTTTGCGAACAAGTTTAGAATTAACTAAACTATGTTCTAGTGATTACAAGTTTAAACCTTCGAATAAGATAGTTTTATATATATGATTCGAATGATGTTATGAATATCATTACTACCTCAAGTTTTGTGGATAAACCTACTGGAAATGAGAAAAATAGATCTAGCTTCAAAGGATCCTTGGATGGATTGAAAGTTCTTGAAGCAGAATCATGACACGAAAACAAGTTCAAGTAAGATTTCCACTCGAAATAAGATTTTTATAGTTATAGAAATTGAATCAAAGTTTGAATATGAGTATTACCTTGAATTAGAAAGATATCTTACTGTAAATAAGAAAGATTTCTTGAGGTTGTGTAAGACCCGAATATTTATCTTGTATACTTGTGTACTTATGACATTCGAGAACGGGCTTCGTTGAATATTGTTATGTAATTTAAAAAGGTAAAAGAATCTAAAACTGGCTACTTGCGCGCCGGGCGGGTCAGGGGCGCGCCGCGCCAAATCACGCAGACAGCCCTCTTCTTCTTTTTAATTGTTTTAAATGAAGGGCAATTGGGTAATTTCACTTGGGGCCGGATTTGTGAGCCATATTAGCTGGTTTGGATCAGTTTTGGATCATTTTCACATCCATTCATCACTCTCAAACTATTTTAGAGAGAGAGAGAGATTCTAGAGAGAGATTTAGGGTTTTAGTGAAGAAGGAGGCCGAATTGATCAAAAGCTCGAGTTCTAAAGTTGTTCCTTTCGTTCCTAGCTACGTTGTGGTGGTATTGGTAAGCTCAAACTCCGAATTTCATCTATTTGATTTGATATTCAAGTTAGGGTTTGAGTTAGTTTGATGAAAAACCCTTTTAGATGATGAAATGGGTTTAGTGATGCTAGTAATTGGGTTTATTGTTAATTGTTGGTGGATTTTGGGTTGGTGAACTAATTGGCCATGTTTAGGACTTGAAATTGAGTTTAATCACTTAAGTTAGTGATTATGGAAGTATCGAAACCCATTTAAGGTTATTTGGTTGACTAATTGTGACTTTGGGTCAAATTAGGGTTTGGTGGTGATTATGACTCATTTGGCGATTTATTGAGGTTTATAAACTTGAAATGGATTAAGTTGAAGTATAAAACCAAGTTAAATGTGTTTTGGTGTCAAAACTTGTAAATGGTGAGATTTTGACCTTATGGGTCAAAATTAGGGTTTAAGTGTCAAAATGGGTATGACACGTGTTTAACACTTGAGTTCGGGTTTAATTGGCGTATTAGGACCATTCTCACTTGTGTTAGTGATTATTGGTTAGTTTTGGGCACGGTTTGTACTTGGTAGTGCATTTGGGTCAAATTTGCACTAAGTGTCGAATTGGGTTGATTTGTGAATCCACTCTAAGTGTATTGTTGTAATTGTGATAATGGAATAGGTATTTTCCATTGGCGAGTTACGGTTTACTTGGAAGCTTTCTTCAAGACTTCAAGGTGAGTGATAATATCCTATGTGCATATGTATGTGTAGGATGGATGCGGGTCGGGTGAAGTGATTCTCGGCTATAGAGCTCACTTCACATATAGATGGATTTGATAGACTTGCGTTTAGATCCAATTGGCACGGTTGTGCATTTTGGTTGACCACCTTTGGCGAGGTATACGTTTTGTGTGTACACTACCACACGTGGTTGTGATGTGGATGATATAACCCCAATGGCGAAGGGTTTTGAGTTGGAGAAGTGAATCGCGTGTAGTTCGGATTCACGATGACGCGTGTAGTTCGGTCATCTTATCAAAAATGAATCTCGTGTAGTTCGGATTCATGGTGACTCGTGTAGTTCGGTCATCTTATTGAGGTAGTAATCTCGTGTGGTTTCGGATTACTAAGGCTCGTGTAGTTCGGCCAACCTCGATGTTGTGAAGATAGTAATCTCGTGTGGTTTCGGATTACTAAGGCTCGTGTAGTTCAGCCAATCTTCATTGTGATATTTGGTTCTCGGTATTGGGTTAAGGTGTTAACCTTGTTCGTTTATATTGTTATATATTAATGTATTGTTGTGTTGTAGCTAACCCTCCGGGTGTAGCTATTTGGCGTTGTTCACATCGTCGTTGGTGAACTTATATTGTTGTTGTATCTTTAGCTCGTTGCTTAGAGATCGTACGGTATGCTTAGTGTAGTGCCTTATATGGATGCCTCGGTATGCGGTATTTGTTATTTTGTAGCGTGTCCATTTTATACATATATATGTATGTAGTATGTTATCATTCACTAAGCGTTAGCTTACCCTCTCGTTGTTGACTTTTTTATAGATTGCATGGATGCGGAGGTTCGGGTAAGCGGGGACTAGTGGACTCGCGTAGTTGCTTTAGAAGGCTTGCTTTTGGATTGATTAGGATGGGGTAGCGTATTCCCAATCGCCATGCTCGGCTTTATTTTGTGTTAATAGTCATGTGGTTGAAAACTTGTATTTTCGTACGAAAGTCGTAAAGTGGCCAATGTGGGCCCGGTCTTCGTAAAACTAATTTTATTAATGGAACGTGTTAGTTCTGCATATATTAATGTATGGTTAAAAGCGTTTTGTCTAAATACGTCGGGAAGTGGTCAAACATTTTCGCATTTAAAGACTTTCCGGACAGTCCACTTTGGCGTTATTGGTTGGTTAACGGGTTGGGCTGTTACAAGTGGTATCAGAGCATGGTCTAAGGGATTTAGGTGACTTGAGATAGGTTCCTAGACTTAGACTTGTGTGTGTGTGCTTAATTTGTTGCGGGACTTGTAGGATTACGGGTCGGAATGGGTTATAGTTAGTGCCTTGTTTGTAAGTGGACTAACGTTTATATTAGTAATGCGGATATTATTAATATACTTTTGTGTTGTGATAATAATTCTCGCGTGTGTTTATATCGCGTAGAATTTTATTTGTGTTTGTTTATATCATCGAGCGAGGCGGTCGTTGTACTAACGAGCCGATAGGGTGTGTATGCGTAATAAGGACTTGCAAACCTTATTACGGGTGCAAATCGTGTCTAGCAAGTGATGTACGACGAGTGTTTAGCAAGATGGGACGGTGTTGTACGTGCGGTCTATACGTTCGTGATCTAATCGTTTGCATCCCTTAGAATGAAAACGGAAGATGGGTGCGGAACGAGTGAGCCTATTCACGAAGGGAAGGATGATTTAACGTTAAAGATTGAGGCCGTGTTTGAACAATATGTCTCGGTTTTAACCGGCAAAGTTAGAGAAGTAACCAAGGAGTTGGTCGAAGGACAAATGACGAAAGTGGTCCGAGACCAAGTGACTAAAGTTGTAAAGGAAGAGTTTGAAAAGAGGTTTCCCAAACCTCGAGGTAGCGATGATGAAGATGTACTTGCAAGGTTAGGATTACACGGTGCTCATGGTAAGAGGGCACGAAGTACGCCTGAAGGCGTCGGGAATGTGAAGAAGAAGAGTAAGAAGGGTTACAAGCTTACGTGCTTTAAGTGTGGGGAACAGGGTCATTTGGCACAAGATTGTACGGTAGTGCCTTTAGGCTCAATTAGGTGTTTCATTTGCCGGAAGGAGGGACACCGGAAGTCAGAGTGTTCCGAATCGCATGACGATCGGGTTAGGAGGTTAGAGCGCGAATACATGATGGGAAGTGGAGCACGGAAGCCCAACAGTTCTACATCAGGTACTTTTAGTACGAAATTATATGTTGTTCGTTTGTAATAACATGTGGTATGTGCGTAAGTCTTAGCTAAACTTTATTCTCCGTTGGAGATAATTCGTAGCAAGCGGGCAGTTTACGTTTATGGTTCCGGTTTGCTCTCAGCAGAGTGTATAAGTGGTGTGTTGTGCCTTGAACCTATGGTGCGAATCCTTGGGTGCTTAAGCATTTTGGTTGGTATCGGGTCGTTAAGCTCGTTCGAGTGAGACCCTTAAAGTCTCAATTGTGTTGTGCATGTTATTGATATGGGTGACGTTCCTAATGGAAGTACCCTATGGTGACTTTGGATTGTCGGGCGAAGGGCGTAAGACTTGGCGTAACCAAGCATTCCTTAGTATTTGGGAAATGTCTCTACCAAGCCATGGAAATGAGTTTTGGTGTTCGGATGTTAGAGCGTGTTCGCTCTCATGTTGAAGTTGATGAACCATGAGGTTCGACGGGTGGGATGAAACCCGAGAAATCGAGTGTTTTGGATCTCGATGTATGTTGGTAAAGGATTCTACGTGACGCGACATTAGGTGCCTCTTTTATACCTACTAGCATGGTGTTCGACTCCGATTGTGTTGCGGTTACATTGTACTTAGGGTACCGAAGTGAAACCCTTAGGTTCATGGGTGATCGGGTGAAATTCGACAAACTAAAGCAATTGGATGATTGCGAGTGTATAGTTCGTGTAATTTGTGGTACACTTTTCGTTCGAAATGTTCAAGGATAGGTTAGGATCCTTGGTATGCTCAAAGTTGGAACAAGACATGGTGATGGGCCGTGCGAACCCAATTATTGGTAAAGACTACCTTTGGTAGCATTGTACGGGTGTACGAGATGCGGTTATGGAATGTAATTCCAAGTGGAGGAGTTACACTCCCGCACGAGGAGGTTTTAGTGTGAGATTTCGGACAATGTTTTAGTAAACAGAAACTTGTGTCGGGACCTAGATTTGGTCGATGGTGGTAGAGTACAATTTCGGTTAAATTGTACTTATGATTTTGGATTTGAATTATCACCAAGGTGGTAATGTGGTAAATCTCGTTGAGAGATAATGGACGTGTTTGGCAAGCAAGGTGAAATCCCTCGGTTAAGGGATGTGTGTGTCGGATTCTCTTTTAGAGAATTATTGTTTTGTACCTATGTTTGGTATAGGTGGTTCTTGCTCGATTATGGTATGGTTGTTTGATGAAGCATGATCTTTAGGGTCCGCTGACTTCATCATGGGAATACGTGATTGGTGGAGCATGACTTTTGGGGTCCGCTGACTTCATCATGAGCGTGGTGTTATATCGGTGAAGCATGATCTTCGGGTCCGCTGACTTCATCCGGTGTTGAGATTGGTGGAGCATGACCTTTGGGGTCCGCTGACTTCATCAAGGGAGTAGTGTTATGTCGGTATGGTGTAACACTATCGGGAAATGCGAGTACCGGTGGGAAATGTGAGTACCATTCCTATGTTGAGATTGTGAATCGCGTGTGGTTTCAGATTCACGATGACGCGTGTGGTTTCGGTCATCTTAACTAAATGAATCTCGTGTAGTTTGGATTCATGGTGACTCGTGTAGTTCGGTCATCTTATTGAGGTAGTAATCTCGTGTGGTTTCGGATTACTAAGGCTCGTGTAGTTCGGCCAACCTCGATGTTGTGGAAGTGAATCTCGTGTAGTTCGGATTCACAAATGACTCGTGTGGTTTCGTTCATTGTATTGAGGAGTGAGTCTCGTGTAGTTCGGATTCACAAATGACTCGTGTAGTTCTGTCATTCCTCCGGGATAGTGACTCTCGTGTAGTTCGGATTCACTATGGCGCGTGTAGTTCGGCCATTCCCGATTGTTGTTGTGGTGAAGGTAGTGAGTCGCGTGTAGTTCGGATTCACTAGGGCGCGTGTGTTTTCGGCCAGCCTTCGCGTCGTGTGATCTATTAGTTGTTTGATACACCAATGGTAGGGTCGTAAGGACCATGTTGCGGGAACTATCGGTCGTTTTATACGTCGATGGTGGGGTCGTGAGGACCATGTTGTGGGATTAGTGAGGCGATAGCCGTGTTTCGCTCACATGTTTGTTACGGGTGTGACGATGGTTGATTTCGTACACCTTGGGTTTTGCGTTTCCATAGTTGTTTTGGGCGCTATCGGTTCTAGCCGTTGGATTATGATGTTACGGTAGTTGTGTATTGGTCGTATGGCGCACTACAAGGGATGTTTAGTGATTGGTGTAATCCGTAAGGGTTCGTTTGGTTCGGTCTTCATCGTTTCGGGTTGTTGACCTTAGGTTGAGACCTTGTTGCATTTGGCGTTATACTCGGTAATAGTATGCTAAGGGATTGATATCTCGGTACGAGATTAGTTGAGTTTTTCCCGATGTTAGGGAAGGAGCATAATTTTAGTGCTCGGATTGTGGATTGTGAAAATCGTGGGTGACAATTTTAGTTGTTGTAGGCGATTCGTTGGGAGAAATTGCTTAGGAAAGTCGGATTTGGACGTATGTTGAGGACCGTTGAGTGGGGTCCATTTGGTTAAGTGACGAGGATCACGAGGACGTGATCGAGTTTAAGTGGGGGAGAGTTGTAAGACCCGAATATTTATCTTGTATACTTGTGTACTTATGACATTCGAGAACGGGCTTCGTTGAATATTGTTATGTAATTTAAAAAGGTAAAAGAATCTGAAACTGGCTACTTGCGCGCCGCGCGGGTCAGGGGCGCGCCTCGCCAAATCACGCAGACAGCCCTCTTCTTCTTTTTAATTGTTTTAAATGAAGGGCAATTGGGTAATTTC
Organism: Rutidosis leptorrhynchoides; assembly: GCF_046630445.1. NCBI lineage: Eukaryota > Viridiplantae > Streptophyta > Magnoliopsida > Asterales > Asteraceae > Rutidosis > Rutidosis leptorrhynchoides. The sequence goes on from NC_092341.1 coordinate 249,883,242, forward strand.
ACTTGGGGCCAGATTTGTGAGCCATATTAGCTGGTTTGGATCAGTTTTGGATCATTTTCACATCCATTCATCACTCTCAAACTATTTTAGAGAGAGAGAGAGATTCTAGAGAGAGATTTAGGGTTTTGGTGAAGAAGGAGGCCGAATTGATCAAAAGCTCAAGTTCTAAAGTTGTTCCTTTCGTTCCTAGCTACGTTGTGGTGGTATTGGTAAGCTCAAACTCCGAATTTCATCTATTTGATTTGATCTTCAAGTTAGGGTTTGAGTTAGTTTGATGAAAAGCCCTTTTAGATGATGAAATGGGTTTAGTGATGCTAGTAATTGGGTTTATTGTTAATTGTTGGTGGATTTTGGGTTGGTGAACTAATTGGCCATGTTTAGGACTTGAAATTGAGTTTAATCACTTAAGTTAGTGATTATGGAAGTATCGAAACCCATTTAAGGTTATTTGGTTGACTAATTGTGACTTTGGGTCAAATTAGGGTTTGGTGGTGATTATGACCCATTTGGCGATTTAATGAGGTTTATAAACTTGAAATGGATTAAGTTGGAGTATAAAACCAAGTTAAATGTGTTTTGGTGTCAAAACTTGTAAATGGTGAGATTTTGACCTTATGGGTCAAAATTAGGGTTTAAGTGTCAAAATGGGTATGACACGTGTTTAACACTTGAGTTTGGGTTTAATTGGCGTATTAGGACCATTCTCACTTGTGTTAGTGATTATTGGTTAGTTTGGGCACGGTTTGTACTTGGTAGTGCATTTGGGTCAAATTTGCACTAAGTGTCGAATTGGGTTGATTTGTGAATCCACTCTAAGTGTATTGTTGTAATTGTGATAATGGAATAGGTATTTTCCATTGGCGAGTTGCGGTTTACTTGGAAACTTTCTTCAAGACTTCAAGGTGAGTGATAATATCCTATGTGCATATGTATGTGTAGGATGGGTGCGGGTCGGGTGAAGTGATTCTCGGCTATAGAGCTCACTTCACATATAGATGGATTTGATAGACTTGCGTTTAGATCCGATTGGCACGGTTGTGCATTTTGGTTGACCACCTTTGGCGAGGTATACGTTTTGTGTGTACACTATCACACGTGGTTGTGATGTGGATGATATAACCTCAATGGCGAAGGGTTTTGAGTTGGAGAAGTGAATCGCGTGTAGTTCGGATTCACGATGACGCGTGTAGTTCGGTCATCTTATCAAAAATGAATCTCGTGTAGTTCGGATTCATGGTGACTCGTGTAGTTCGGTCATCTTATTGAGGTAGTAATCTCGTGTGGTTTCGGATTACTAAGGCTCGTGTAGTTCGGCCAACCTCGATGTTGTGAAGATAGTAATCTCGTGTGGTTTCGGATTACTAAGGCTCGTGTAGTTCGGCCAATCTTCATTGTGATATTTGGTTCTCGGTATTGGGTTAAGGTGTTAACCTTGTTCGTTTATATTGTTATATATTAATGTATTGTTATGTTGTAGCTAACCCTCCGGGTGTAGCTATTTGGCGTTGTTCACATCGTCGTTGGTGAACTTATATTGTTGTTGTATCTTTAGCTCGTTGCTTAGAGATCGTACGGTATGCTTAGTGTAGTGCCTTATATGGATGCCTCGGTATGCGGTATTTGTTATTTTGTGGCGTGTCCATTTTATACATATATATGTATGTAGTATGTTATCATTCACTAAGCGTTAGCTTACCCTCTCGTTGTTGACTTTTTTATAGATTGCATGGATGCGGAGGTTCGGGTAAGCGGGGACTAGTGGACTCGCGTAGTTGCTTTAGAAGGCTTGCTTTTGGATTGATTAGGATGGGGTAGCGTATCCCCAATCGCCATGCTCGGCTTTATTTTGTGTTAATAGTCATGTGGTTGAAAACTTGTATTTTCGTACGAAAGTCGTAAAGCGGCCAATGTGGGCCCGGTCTTCGTAAAACTAATTTTATTAATGGAACGTGTTAGTTCTACATATATTAATGTATGGTTAAAAGCGTTTTGTCTAAATACGTCGGGAAGTGGTCAAACATTTTCGCATTTAAAGACTTTCCGGACAGTCCACTTTGGCGCGCCGCGCCATGTGCTGTACCAGCAAAATATATTTTTTTTTTCTTTCTGCATTATTGGTTGGTTAACGGGTTGGGCTGTTACAGGGTGGATGATCACTTGAAATGGTTTGCAAGATTGAAAGTAAGCTAGCAAACTTGAAAGTGTTGTTGGTGTGTTCTTGAGTAGTTGTTTTGTAACTTGATTTATGTATGGATTTATGAACTAGATTGAGCTAGATTTTGATGAAGATGATGAAGAACACTTAGAACAAAGGAAGAACACTTGAGAGAGAGTAATTTGATTCAAGAAAATTGCAAAGTGAAAGTGTTTGTGAGTATGCTAATTCAAGTGAACTTGATGCTTCCATATAGGCTCCATTAGTTTGTAATTTTGTGAGATATTTCACGCTAGATATTAAATGATGGTTCCCACATGGTTAGGTGACTCACAAGGGCTACTAAGAGCTGATCATTGGAGTCTATATACCAATAGTAAATACATTTAGAAGTTGTGTAGTGTACGAGTACAAATACGAGTGCATACGAGTAGAATTGTTGATGAAAATGAATGAGGATGTAATTGTAAGCATTTTTGTTAAGTAGAAGTTCTTTGATAAGTGTCTTAAAGTCTTTCAAAATTGTATGAATACATATTAAAACACTACATGTTTATACATTTTAACTGAGTCGTTAAGTCATCGTTAGTCGTTATATGTAAGTGTTGTTTTGAAACCTTTAAGTTAACGATCTTGTTAAATGTTGTTAACCCATTGTTTATTATATCTAATGAGATGTTAAATTATTACATTATCATGATATTATGATGTATTAATATATCTTAATATGATATATATCGATTTAATTGCCGTTACAACGATAATCGTTACATATATGTCTCGTTTCGAAAACCTTAAGTTAGTAGTCTTGTTTTTTACATATGTACTTCAATGTTAATACACTTAATGATATGTTTACTTATCATTTATCATGTTTAAACATAGAGTATCAATATCTTAATATGATTCATATGTAATTAGTAAGACGTTGTTATAACGATAATTGTTATATAAATCGTTTCGAGTTTCTTAATTCAATAAACTCATTTTTATGTATATCACTCATTGTTAAATATACCTAGTGAGATACTTACTTATCATAATATCATCTTAACTATATATATATATATATATATATATATATATATATATATATATATATATATATATATATATATATATATATATATATATATATATATATATATATATATATATATATATATCATATAGTTTACAAGTTTTAACGTTCGTGAATCGCCGGTCAATTTGGGTGGTCATTTGTCTATATGAAACCTATTTCAATTAATCAGGTCTTAACAGTTTGATTGCTTAACATGTTGGAAACACTTAATCATGTAAATATCAATATCATAATATATATAAACATGAAAAAGTTCGGGTCACTACATCTTGCCCATATACTTCTTCGCAAAACGGTAAAGCTGAACGCAAGATTCGCGCAATCAATAATATTATCCGAACACTTCTAGCACATTCTTTCGTTCCACCCAATCTTTGGAATCATGCCCTCCAAACCGCTACCTATCTATTAAATATCATTCCCGATTGGAAAATGTCCATGACCGACGAATTTAATGCTTTAATTGATAATAAGACATGGGTTTTGGTACCACGCACCACTGATATGCGTATAATTCGTTCTATGTGGGTTTTTAAACATAAAATGAAATTTGACAGAACTTTTGAGCGATATAAGGCTCGTTTGATAGGTGATGGCAGGTCACAACAGGTTGGCGTGGACTGCTATGAGACATTTAGTCCGGTTGTTAAACCCACCACTATACGTACTGTTTCGAGTCTCGCTGTTTCACATTCTTGGTCTATTCATCATTTAGACGTTAAGAATGCTTTTTTTCATGGATCTCTTCAAGAAACAGTATATTTGCATCATCCTCCGGGTTTTCGTGATCCCAAATTTTCGAATCATATATGTCTTCTACAAAAATCTCTTTATGGTTTAAAACAGGCACCTTGGGCATGGTACCAAAATTTTGCTGATTTTGTGACTACTATTGGGTTTCAAAATAGTAAATGCGATAATTCTCTTTTTATTTATCGCAGAGGCTCTGATATGGCGTATCTTTTATTATATGTGGATGGTATTATTCTTGCATCGTTCAGTGATTCTCTTCGCAATATGGTCATCTCCACATTATCTCGTGAATTTGCAATGAAGGATCTCGGACCATTGAGTTCTTTTTTGGGTATCTCTATGACTCGCCAACCGAATAGCCTCTTTCAGCAACAGACTACTTATGCAACAGAAATTATCGAACGTGCGGGTATGTCTCAATGTAATTCTGTTCGTATTCCTGCTGACACGTTGGATAAACTAAGCGGATCGTCAGGCCCGCTTGTTGCTAATCCAACTAAGTACCGCAGTTTGGCGGGCACGTTGCAGTACTTAACTTTTACACGTCCTGATATTTCTTATGCCGTCCAATAGGTTTGTCTTCATATGCATGATCCGCGAGAACCTTATTTACATGCGTTACGCCGCATTATTCGTTATTTACAGGGCACCTTGACCTACGGGCTACATTTGTACAAGTCATCCAATCACCGTTTGATTGCGTATACGGATGCTAACTGGACTGGCTGTCCAGACACTAGACGTTCCACTTCTGGTTACTGTGTTTATTTTGGAGATAACCTTATCTCATGGTCCTCCAAGCGTCAACACACCTTATGACACTCTAGTGCTGAGGCTGAATATCGTGGGGTTGTTAATGTTGTCTCTAACTCTTGTTGGGTACGTAAACTACCGTTGGAATTACACTGTCCTTTGCCTAAGTGTACACTTGTGTTTTGTGATAATGTTTTTGCTATCTTTCTTTCTGGCAATCCTGTTCAACATCAACGGACGAAACATATTGAGATGGATATACATTTTGTTCGACAAAAGGTTGCGCGTGGCGAAGTTCGAGTCCTCCATGTTCCGTCACGGTTTCAAGTTGCATATATTTTCACCAAAGGATTACCTCGTTTGTTATTTGATGATTTCAGGGACAGTCTCAGCATCCGGCCTCCTCACGCTGCGGCTGTGGGGGTGTATTAGCGTAGATATAATTTCTTTTAGAATTGTATCTAGTCTCCAATTAGGATGTCAATATTTATGGTATGCTTGGTGCCCAAGATATGTATCTTGTATATATATGGTTGTTTGGAATGAGAGTACCTCACAGAATTTCAAACACTTTCAGTTTGTTTGTTGTTTGTGGGATCACCAAATCTGAATTGGTGATTGTTGTTTGGTGTGACGACCCGACAAAATCGTCATTGACGGCACCGTCAACTTAGGTCCCGTAACGTAGTCATAAGTCTTTAAAACAAGGTTTGACCAAAACATGTCCCATTCATTTCAAATGTAAAGATGTTTCAAAGTTTACAAAAGTAGTTTAACAACTAGGTACGTTACAATGTTTAAGTACAAATGAAACCTATGCGATACAATTTTAAGTAAAGACAAAAGACGCTCCATGTATGCATGTATACTCGACATCCAAGAAAGTATCAAAATAGTGTGCGGAAGCATGAATCACTTAGCATTCAAGGACCTGAGAAAACATAGAAAAATCTGTCAATGAAAATGTTGTTGAAATCATAGGTTTAGTAAATATGTTGTATTGAACCACAAGATTTAATATAAAGTTGATTATCCAAATCGTTTGCATTACAAAGTTGTTGTACGTTCGCGAGCACCCAATTATCAAGACTTAACTATTTTACGAACCCCATTATCATAGTGTTAGAACCTACACTATACCCAGAAATATATTTCATCCGCTAACGGTAGCAAACCGTCAGAATGAGGGCGCGTCAAGCCCGTATGGATCCACGCAGCATAAGTTCACGTTTACACCCTACAAGTGTAACTAATGATAATTGAACTGAGGCTTTTTGTTCTAACTCGTATGTGGAATGTTTGATTCCGTACTTGTGTTCAAAGTACAAAAGTATAAAACGTGTATGTTTCTCATCCCATGATTTAAAGAATAAAATTTGTTGAAAAGATGGGACTATGATCTCACCTTGAGTGCATGAATATAAAGGTACTTCACAAAGTAACGTGTGCAAGAATGAATGCTAGTCTTGACCTAAACAAGTAGGTCGTATCAATAACGGTAAAACACGATCGGTCAAAGTTGTTCAATTAGTCCTATGGCTCGTTACGACTCGATTATATAGCATGTGAATCAAGTTGTCAAGTTTCATGCAAGAATCAAGTATAAGAGAAAGGTTATAACGATTAAACAAAGTATTGGTTAAGTTTGAATAAAGGTCAACTTTGATCAAGTCAAAGTCAATGAAAAAGTCAACACGTTCCGGTCGGGTCTCGGACAATTTTTCTGAGCTAATTAATCATATATGAGCATGTTAGAACAAGTTACTTGTTAATCGGAGGTGCGTAGCATAGTTAGAATTTAACGTGAAAAAGGAAATTTGAACAGCCCACAAACGCGGCAAACTCCGCGCCGCGCCGCGCCAATGGGCGTGAGCTGATTCCTGGGCTATTTCAAATGTTTAAGTCTCGAACCAAAATTCACCAATTCACAAATAGCGAACCGTAAACACTCAAAACACGTATCTCATATCGTTGGAAAGGTAATTTAACGAGGAATACAACTAAACACATTTATTCAACCAAAACCAACATTTACGATAACTGAAATCTTGTCGAATGATCATTTAATACTCACCATTTAATGTTTCAAGCTCATAAATGCAAATGATGATTTGAGAACTTAACACACACATATAATACGCCGTTTCGTAGGTAATTATGTTTAAAATACTACTAAACACTTACAACAACATTTCAAAGCATTTAATGCATCAAAATTCACATTTAAGGCTATCAAACCCATTACGGGATTTCGGGTTGTTGAAGTAACCCGGAAGGCCTTTGATGTTCGGCTTTGACTTTGGAGCATGTTAAACACTTTCCTACATAAGTAGCAATGTCCCTTTTAATGTTCGGCCACCAATATTGTTCTTTGACATCGTGGTACATCTTACCAGCACCGAGATGAATCGAATACCTTGACTTATGGGCTTCTTCTAGAATAAGGCTTCGTAATTCCCCATAACTAGGCACCCAAATTCTTCCAGAGAAATATCAGATTCCGGTCTCCTTAACTTCGAATCGAGAGACGAGAACGTTCAAGTGTTCGTGTGAAATATTTTCATCCTTGAGAGCCTCATCTGAAAGGACCCGTCCTAATCCATCTGGACGAAGTCCATATCGATTACAAATGATTCACAATAGTTGATTACATCGCGAGGTACTTGACCTCTATATGATACATTTTAAAAACATTGCATTCGTTTTTGAAAAGACAGTCTTTCATTTACATCAAAAGTTGACTGCATGCATACCATTTCATAATATATCCAACTATACTTGACTTAATAATAAGCTTGATGAACACAACGACTCGAATACAACGTCTTTTGAAATATGTCATGAATGACTCCAAGTAATAACTCTAATATGAGCAAATGCACAGCGAAAGATTTCTTTCATACCTGAAAATAAACATGCTTTCAAGTGTCAACCAAAATTATGGTGAGTTCATTAGTTTATCATAAATAATCATTTCAGATAGTATAATAGACCACAAGATTTCATTTTTATAAACATCATTCTCGTATCAGGCAGTTCGCAAACTGCATAGAGATATAAATCATTCATATGGATTGAACACCTGGTAACCGGCGTTAAATTAATGCATAGAATATCCCCAAAATAGAACCTCTCGTCTGTATAATAATCTCGAAGTACTAAAGCATTCGTACCCCGAATGGGACTTGTCAAGGTCCATAGATCTATCTTTAGGATTCGCGTCAATCATGGGCCATTTCCCTAAATTCTTAGGTTACCAGACTTGAAGGGCGATATTCGGTTTAATAATCCAACCATAGAATGTAATTTTAAGTACTTGTGTCTATTTCGTAAAACATTTATAAAAGCAACGCATGTATTCTCAGTCTCAAAAATATATATAGTAAAAGCATTTAAAAAGGGAGCAAATGAAACTCACTGTACTGTATTTTGTAGTAAAAATACATATGACGATATTGAACAATGCAGGGTTGGCCTCGGATTCACGAACCTATATCCTTTGTATAATTATTAAAACATATAATAGAAATTTCATAATTTCAATTATTAATTATATAAATTTTATATGTTTGTAGTTATATATTAATTATACTAAATTTCATTAAAATATATATATACTTTACTTATATATATTATATCTTATGTTGTATTTTTTTATTTTGTATGTGTTTAAAATAACTAATATTTAAACACTTAGTTATATATATATATATATATATATATATATATATATATATATATATATATATATATATATATATATATATATATATATATATATATATATATATATATATGATTTGTATTAATCGTTAAATTTAATAGTTTATTGTATGAAAGTATTTATATAAAAATGTAATATGTTTGATATATGATTATATGAAATATTATTATAATTAGTGTATATGTAATAAGTGTATTTTATGTACAAAATATTCATTTGTTAAAAATGATGGTTTTGGTAATAATGATTTACTAATATTAATAACAACTTTATCAGTAATGATAATTCCAATAATGATACTTGTATCTGTGATGATAATAATAATAATATTAGTGATAATAATAACAATTATAGTATTAATCTTAGTGTACTTAATAACAATTATAATTACTAATAATAATCATAACAATACAACAATAATAATATTAATAATAATAATAATAATAATAATAATAATAATAATAATAATAATAATAATAATAATAATAATAATAATAATAATAATAATAATAATAATAATAATAATAATAATAATAATAATAATAATAATAATAATAATAATAATTAATAATAATAATAATAATAATAATAACATGAAAAACTACCTCAAATAACTGGATAAAAAAAATGTCCCCGCCGGGACTCGAACCCGAGACCTCTCGTTCACCTAACCCACTGCCTAACCATCCAGCTATGTACGTTTTTCTGTTTATAATTACCCCGTATAATATTTAATCCCTTTATCTTCTGTTATACTTCTACTCCTTCTTCATCTTCCTCAATCCAACCCAAAATTCAAAATCAAATTAACTCAAACAACAAAAATTTAGAATCTATAATAGATTCATAAATAATAACACTTATATGTTAGTAAATGAAAATAAAAATTAATAAAAAAATTGAGAATACCTGCTGTTCGACGCAAGGATATAAAAAAAATGATTTTCAATTTGAACGCGTGATGGATTGTGGTTATAACGTGAAATATTTTGATAATCATGTATAGAAACTATTGGATTCGTAAATTAACTTGAAACATCAAAAACAATATCGAATTTGATCTTTGTTCATAGTTTTGACTTTATGAAAATAAACGTTGACTCTTGAATTCTCCCTCAATACAAGAAATTAGAAATTGAAATTTTGCAGGAAGTTTACTTAGACCATTCCTAACAAAACCTCATTTAAGGATTTTGAAATACCATTCAAATTCGAGTTATTGTAAAATGGGTCGAAGACAGAGAAGAAGGAGCTGTAGGATATATTTTTTTTTAACTCTTATGAAATGCAGCAAGGAATTATTATGGTGTAATTATATGGAGATTCGATTAATTGATTGAAGAGTAAATCACGGATATAATAGTCTTGCTTGTAGGGTTCGATTGGTCCCATATGACACAGAAAGACAGCGAAAAGGATAGAAAAAAAAATATAACATTTGGTACGTGTAATATTTTGGTTTTATATATATTAAATCTTTATAATTAATTAAATATTATATTATATTTACTTGCATAGTTAACTCGTAATTTTAGCTCCAAAGTCTCGTATGTTGTCACTCGACTCATGTACCACTTTCGGTTTTTCGAGCGTACTTTTGTACGTTTAGAAAAACTAGCCTTTTTCGTTACGCGACGTGTACCCTTAATAAAAATTTGATTTATTTATCAAAAAAATGCTTTATGAAAATGTATCTTATAAAATTTGAGCGTCGTGGTCATTTGCTTCTATAAATCAGGGACTTGTTGTTTACGAAAATATATTATTTTGAATTGGAACGTTTTATGACTAAATTAAAATATATATATATATATATATATATATATATATATATATATATATATATATATATATACATATTTAGAAATATTAATTTGTATCCAAAATCTTTTATTTAACAATATAACATTTAGTTTTTCAAAACCCTTTATTTTTCAAAGTTTATTTTTATTTCATTTAGGAAAATAGTTTAGCGCGTAACGTTTTTCTTTTTAAGAATTTAAATAGATACAAGTGCTAATTGTTTTTAAATATCAATTGCGTCACTAGACGAGTGTTACTAATGTGTACTTGATTTGGAAACATATATTTCTAATGAATACGTTTTAAGTACACGTTACAACCAATATTTTTAACTTACGTCTATTTGCTCAAAGGCTGTTTAGATAGACAAGTCCTATTATATCAAAAAGTGTTTTCGTACAGTTGAAAACTACATCAATTGATTTTTATGAAATTCCATCAATAAACATATGGAACCAAATACTTTTATGTAATGTATTTATATTCAAAACTTCGTTAACGTTATCAAGTTATAATATATACACATATTCATATATCATCATTTACATTCGTTTAATGGTTCGTGAATCATTGGAACTTGGTCGAGGTTTAATGAATGTATGAACATAGTTTAAAATTCTTGAAATTTAACTTAACAAACTTTGCTTATCGTGTCGGAATAATATAAAGATAAAGTTTAAATTTGCTCGGAAATTCCCGGGTCGTCACAGTACCTACCCGTTAAAGAAATTTCGTCCCGAAATTTGAGTGGGGTGGTTATGGTTACTCATAAAAATGTTTTCATGAAGAATATGAGTTGGTATATAGAGTTTTATCATTACTGAGTAATATAGATAAAACGATTTGATTACTCGAAGAGTACGAGTGAAGTTTTCTCAAAAAGATTGGAATGAAAAATAGAATTTCGTCTTAACTTTTAACATGGTGTTGATTGAATTTCGGAATTCAAGGGATCTTAGAGAAAATCTTCAAAATCTAAAAGATTTGATTCTTCGGCGAATAAGAAAATTACAATTCTCTAATTAAATGCGGAGATCTGCCTTAATTTCTCTATCTATTACTTCCCTATAAATTAACTTCTTCCGTTCCATTATTTTTATCATTCTTATACTCAATTCCTAAATTCAAAAGATTTTGAAAATGCTTAATCCAGTTCTAATCCTTGTCCTTATCCTTACTATCACAACAATTATTCTCCTTTTCCAACTTCCACCAGATGAATCTGCTTATTTCTACATTGCCCCTTGGGGTTATAGCACTTATAATTCTCCCGTGTTATTATGTTGCGATAAACATTGATATACACGGTTTGTAATTTATGTGTTGTTATTGGGTTTTATATCTCCCCTCATTTTTCAATGTCCCTATTTCTGTTTCCTATAATCATTGGCATCCCCAGTTAATGCTTTCTTTTATTTGTTGCGATTTATACCCCCAATTTCTGTTTCGGAGCTTTGTCCCTCCGTTTCTTCTTCTTGCGATTAGGCATCTCTTGTAATGGTCCAGAATTCGCAGATATAAGTTTCAGAATGAACATTGTTAATGTTCTAAGAAGGGAATGGTAATGGCACGATCTTGATTTGTTAAATTATCAGAATATCCTAAAAAAGATCGAATCATCAAGAAATATTTTATTGATATTTAGAGGTTTAAATAGAATACAAGAGTCGTGTAACATGGCACATGATAATGTTAGAGTATGTGAATCATCACGTTTCATCAGAAACTCAGCATGACTTACTATATGAAATGTCCCGTTCTTATTGATTAAAAACGTTCTATATTAATTGATTTCGTTGCGAGGTTTTGACCTCTATATGAGACGTTTTTCAAAGACTGCATTCATTTTTAAAACAAACCATAACCTTTATTTCATAAATAAAGGTTCAAAAAGCTTTACGTAGATTATCAAATAATGATAATCTAAAATATCCTGTTTACACACGACCATTACATAATGGTTTACAATACAAATATGTTACATCGAAATCAGTTTCTTGAATGCAGTTTTTACACAATATCATACAAACATGGACTCCAAATCTTGTCCTTATTTTAGTATGCAACAGCGGAAGCTCTTAATATTCACCTGAGAATAAACATGCTTTAAACGTCAACAAAAATGTTGGTGAGTTATAGGTTTAACCTATATATATCAAATCGTAACAATAGACCACAAGATTTCATATTTCAATATACATCCCATACATAGAGGTAAAAATCATTCATATGGTGAACACCTGGTAACCGACATTAACAAGATGCATATATAAGAATATCCCCATCATTCCGGGACACCCTTCGGATATGATATAAATTTCGAATTACTAAAGCATCCGGTACTTTGGATGAGATTTGTTAGGCCCAATAGATCTATCTTTAGGATTCGCATCAATTAGGGTGTCTGTTCCCTAATTCTTAGATTACCAGACTTAATAAAAAGGGGCATATTCGATTTCGATAATTCAACCATAGAATGTAGTTTCACGTACTTGTGTCTATTTTGTAAATCATTTATAAAATCTGCATGTATTCTCATCCCAAAAATATTAGATTTTAAAAGTGGGACTATAACTCACTTTCACAGATTTTTCTACTTCGTCAGAAAGTAAGACTTGGCCACTGGTCGATTCATGAACCTATAACAAATATGTACATATATATCAAAGTATGTTCAAAATATATTTACAACACTTTTAATACATTTTGATGTTTTAAGTTTATTAAGTCAGCTGTCCTCGTTAGTAACCTACAACTAGTTGTCCACAGTTAGTTGTACAGAAATAAATCGATAAATATTATCTTGAATCAATCCACGACCCAGTGTATACGTATCTCAGTATTGATCACAACTCAAACTATATATATTTTGGAATCAACCTCAACCCTGTATAGCTAACTCCAACATTCACATATAGAGTGTCTATGGTTGTTCCGAAATATATATAGATATGTCGACATGATAGGTCGAAATATTGTATACGTGTCTATGGTATCTCAAGATTACATAATATACAATAAAAGTTGATTAAGTTATGGTTGGAATAGATTTGTTACCAATTTTCACGTAGCAAAAATGAGAAAAATTATCCAATCTTGTTTTACCCATAACTTCTTCATTTTAAATCCGTTTTGAGTGAATCAAATTGCTATGGTTTTATATTGAACTCTATTTTACGAATCTAAACAGAAAATGTATAGGTTTATAGTCGGAAAAATAAGTTACAAGTCATTTTTGTAAAGGTAGTCATTTCGGTCGAAAGAACGACGTCTAGATGACCATTTTAGAAAACATACTTCCACTTTGAGTTTAACCATAATTTTTGGATATAGTTTCATGTTCATAATAAAAATCATTTTCCCAGAATAACAACTTTTAAATCAAATTTTATCATAGTTTTTAATTAACTAACCCAAAACAGCCCGCGGTGTTACTACGACGGCGTAAATCCGGTTTTACGGTGTTTTTCGTGTTTCCAGGTTTTAAATCATTAAGTTAGCATATCATATAGATATAGAACATGTGTTTAGTTGATTTTAAAAGTTAAGTTAGAAGGATTAACTTTTATTTGCGAACAAGTTTAGAATTAACTAAACTATGTTCTAGTGATTACAAGTTTAAACCTTCGAATAAGATAGCTTTATATGTATGAATCGAATGATGTTATGAACATCATTACTACCTCAAGTTGTAATGACCCGGAATTTTCCGACCAAATTATACTTATGAGATTAATATTTACATAAATTAAACCATACCAACATGATAAGCAATCCAAATTATTGAGACTTGTGTTTTTGAAAAGAGTTTTACACAATGTTTGACCGTCCAATATGACTGATGATATCACGAACTATATAACATACGATAATTATACGTTTGTGTATATATATGTATTTATATATATTTAACATGATCTAAGGATGGTTTAACATCTCATTGTGTACTAATGACAATGAGTTATAAGTATATTTTGAAACTACTAACTTAAGTTTTCAAAACGATAACTATACGTAACATTCTTTGATATATATACTTATAATCTATAATGCTTATACATGTATCGTATATATAATGTATTTAATCACTTTTTAAGGACTTAAATACATAAAACAATATAAGTATATTCACAAAAGATAGCTATATTTGAATTCTCGTTCCGTTTCCTCAAGATTTCTATACGTATATCTAGGGTATATGTACCCGTATCATACCCAGCTTCTATACGTATTTACTATTGGTATATACACATCAAATCAACATCCTAATCAACATTATTACTGCCCTAGATATGAGGTAACTAGGATTTGTCAAGTAGTATGAATTATTAGTAAGAAAACAAAATTAGGAATCCTTTTCTTTCTTTATAAACTAAAAATGTTTTTATAAATGAACACCATTTCTTCACTCCATTTTCTCATACCTACACCCTCATTTCTCTCTCAAAATACTCCTAACTTCATACTTGATCATCTCCAAGCATTTTCCCCATCATTTAGCTTCAATTATAAGCCTTAAACACCATAAGAAAACTCTTTCAAGAACATATCAAAATAACCACTCATTTGAAGAAGTTTACTTCCAACCTTTTGATCTAACTCCACCACTCTTTGATTCCAAGATTATTTCTTATCTTTTGCAGTAACTTTGTTCAAGTAACTTGAGGTAGTAACCTTGTTCATAATCTTATTCAATTCATATTCAAATAGCTATCTTATTTTGTGGTATAAAATTTTAACAACAAGAACATAGTTTGAATGATTTCAAACTTGTTCGCAAACTAAATAGATCCTTCTAACTTGACTTTTAAAATACTTCAAGACCTGTAATATATCATAATGATATGCTAACCTAATAAGATATAACTTGGTTTTACAAAGAACATCTTAAAAACTGAATCTACGTCGTCGGAGTGCAACCGGGGGCTGTTTTGGGTTGGATAATTAAAAACCATCTTGAACTTTGAATTGGAAGTTCATATTCTGGAAAAATGATATTTCTTATGAATATGTCAACACATAAAAATTTCATGGTTTAACTCAAAGTGTAAGTATTTTTAGAAAAATGATCATTAAATGTTGTTTTTATGATGGAAAATGATCACTTTCATAAGTTTCACCAAAGTTTGACCTATAACCTATGATTTCGAATACAAACTAAGGTATTTTCAGTTCATATTCTTAAAATTTGACTCGATCCAAGGAAGTGGCAAGTTGAACCAACAAAAACGGAGTTGTACTGAAGAAACTACGACTAAAACAAGATTGGGTATCCGAAGCTAGTTTAGCTACGAAAATATTTGGAGAAAAAGTAAATTAATCATATCTTTTCTAATTAATATGATATTTTATATATAATTACTTATGATTTGATTTTATATATTTCAGGACCATCCGTAAATAACACGAGAAGATTAATCATAAGACCTCATGATTGTACGCAACACGTCATTTGACAACACGGTACTTTATGTACGCAACACGTCATTTGACAACATGGTACCATGGGTCGAGATTAATTCTAATCAATACGAATACGATGGGGTCTTTATTTATTTTATTTAAGCAACTAATTATGGACCACTAACATCGGACTGCTAACTACGGACTAAGAAAATATTAAAAGTATTAAAAGTATATATATATGTAACGATTACTTAAAAAGAAAATATGTTGATATATTATATATATGGTTAGGTTCGTGATATCTATCGGAGACCAAGTCGAATTAAATACCTTCAAGGCAAAAGTGAGTTTCATTTGCTCCCTTTTTAATTGCTTTTGCAATATATATTTTTGGGCTGAGAATACATGCGCTGCTTTTATAAATGTTTACAAAATAGACACAAGTACTTAAAAATATATTCTACGTTGAGTTGTACCACTGGCATATTTCCCTGTAGCTTGGTAACTACTATTTACATGGGTATTGTAAACGCGAATCCTGTTGATAGATCTATCGGGCCTGACAACCCCCTCCGGACTGGACGACCAGTATTCAACGGTTGCACAGTACTTCGTTTTGGTGACTACACTTGGTACGGTGTAGTGAGATTTCATAATAAAGGGAATATGCGACGTTGATTAAATGTTAAGTATGGTTACCAAGTGCTCAACCACTTAGAATGCTTTACATACACTTGCGAGTGTATTATGTTTATGATTATGAAATCTTGTGGTCTATTAATATATTGAAATGATTGTTATGATAAACCTATGAACTCACCAACCTTTTGGTTGACACTTTAAAGCATGTTTATTCTCAGGTACGAATTAAGTCTTCCGCTGTGCATTTGCTCAATATAAGGACATTACTTGGAGCCGATCATCGCAATGGGACCAAATGTTGATGACTTCGTCCAGGTGGATTAGGACGGGTCCTTTCAGTTGGTATCAGAGCGGTGGTCATAGCGAACCAGGTCTTGCATTAGTGTGTCTAACTAGTAGTTGTTAGGATGCATTAATGAGTCTGGACTTCGACCGTGTCTACATGTCAAAAGTTTTGCTTATCATTTCTAGTCGAAAATCATCTGCTTATCATCCTTAGGAAATTACCTGCTTATCATTCATAAGTCTAGAGATGTTTTATTGCATTTACTGCATTGATAGTGTATAGACGAATTCTTATCTTAGCATATCTGTTATTGCGAACTTTGACTAATACCTTTTCAAAGATTCTCTGTAATTTACGGGATTTTGGTATTATATATACATATGTAAATTATGTATTGAAGAGTACCAAATCTAACTCCTATAATCTATTCCATACCAAAAATTTATTTTCCCCATTATACAAGATGGATTCCGCATCTAGTTCGAATTCTTCAGATTCCGACAGTTATGCCGATATGGATTTCCATTCGGGCTCCGAAAGCAGCGTCACCGGAATGGATCAACCAATTTCCCATCATCTATTCTGGATGAATTGGGGATGGGTTCGTAATATACTAAATCACTGGAGACAAGAAGAAGGTGATCCATTCCATCCACCAAATTGCCCTCTTGGCGATGAACCTGAAGCACTTACCGGCGAACCAATTCGAAACACCATTTTCTCTCTCATTTCTAGAGTATCTCATCACGATTATATACTATCCCATATTACAAATCTTGTACATTCACTCGCTCCAACCGCCAATCATCCCGGTATACTAGCAGAAGTTAACGAACTTCGCGCTCGCGTGACGGCTTTGGAGAACATGGTGCGAAGGTTGCAAACACCAGCAGCAGCACCAGCAGCATAATCAGCACCACCATCAATAACATCAACAATACCATCATCACCACTAACAAACAACATCCGCATTACACGTCTCGACATCATAATCTGTCCCACAAACATCAACATCATACGCACCATAGATACCAAGGAATACCAACAATAATGAACGATGAAGTATTGATCCATAACTTCATTGATATTCTACGAAGAATATGTGGTTTCAAAAAGTTTTAGAGATTTCTTATTCTAGCTCAAACCGAAAAGCAAATGAGATTAATATCATATTAACTCATTAAATTCATGATTTCATCTGAAGAAAATATATATGTATATATGTTTTCATAAAGATTGTAATTAAAAGTTCTTTTATACAAAATATTAATGGTGAATTTTTTTTTTAACGGGTAGGTAATACCTGAGGAATAATTAGATTTCATCTTAATAAGTTACATTGTACATTCGTCGAAGCTGATTCAACAGTCATTTACTATCCTACTTACAACCACCGATATACGTATCCGTTCATAGCAGAATAACCATTTTCATTCAATTTCATATTTGGATTTTGACTTCCCAGAATCCAACAAGTGGCATATGAAGAAAACATATGACAAAATAAAATCTGTTAGAAACAAACAAATTAACTATGAAAAATTTTGTCAAGAATCCACGCTAACTGTTCCAGCTAACTGTTCCTAGCTAACTGATTACATTTTATTTATCGCAGCTTATTTATCGCAATTTAATTATCGCACTTTTATTTATCGTCATTTAATTTCTGTAATTATTTTACGCACTTTAAATATCGGGACACGTATATAATGTTTTGACATATCATATCGACGCATCTATATATATTAATTGGAATCACCATAGACACTCTATATGCAGTAATGATCGAGTTCTCTATACAGGGTTGAGGTTAATTCTACAATAATATATATAGTTTGAGTTGTGATCGAGTCTGAGACGTATACGGGTCACGACACGTATTAATTAATTCGTATATTATATATTAAACTATATATGAATTATTGGACTGTTACTGTGGACTATCGACTGTGGACTAATGACATTGGACAATTAAAATGAATTAAAATATTGATTATAACATATGAAACTAAATATTTCTTCAAGATTGCCACTTGATTTCATCTTAAACCTCATTGTATCTCGACGATTACAATCAGCATTCAAATCTATCATGATTCTTAAAAACACCTCAATTGAGAGGATAAACCAACCGCACTTCATCTACGAAAGAAAAGATTGATGCATATAGTTATGTACCTGAAAAACCCTCGGAAACTGAGTAAACGTTTGACACGTATCTGTTCTAGTTCCTTTGACATTGTTATTACCGAAGATCGTTTTGCAATCCCTTTCCAAAGTAGCTAATTTTGTCACAGCTCCAGCAAGTCAACTCCGACTTTTCATCCGAAACAACTTTATTATAACCGCGATATATATGCGTACTCTTTATTGTTACTGGGGAACCTTTTATATTACACAATATTACCATCAGCGATTAATCATTCTAAAAAACACAATTCTCCTGAAACTACCTCGGTTTGATAACCGATGACCCAGATCAGTTAACTTTGAAAATGCTGACGAAGCATCATGTTGTAGATGATTTTAATGGCCAAAAGTTTGATGATAAAGAATGGAGTGTTAGGAACGCACGATAGAAAATTTAGTACCGAAAAGCGGATTATGCGAAACTATGAAGAAAGCCGTGGACAAATCACAAAGAATAAGTTTGCCTTCAAAGAATCCAAATGATTCTGTGCCTGCTGAAATCGTTAGTAAACATCTTATTTCTCATTCTAAACCTTCACAGACAAATCTTCTTCATCATCCATTGATATTAGAAATTCTAAGATATTCTCGTATGTTCTATTATAAATATCCTCCATATTTCTGGCGATATTTTCACAACTATTCTTATCTGAGATCATTTATCTCTCCGTAATATCTGCAACATAAAAGAAACTGTGTTAGTTTCTAAATTCTGAAACCTTCGAATTTAAAATATGAATGTTTTGAAGTAGTGTTGGGAACTGAAGCATGGATTAGTATAATATAATGACACTTGATCAACGTCATTATATTACAGTAAGTCATGATGAGTTTCTAATGAAGCATGATGATTCACAGTACCGTCATCATGTGCCATTTACACGACTCTCACATTCTATCTAATCTCTAAACATATCAAGAGAATATTTTTCTGGATGACTCGGTCTTCTCCAGGGTATTCTGGTAATTTAACAAATCAAAATCGTTCTATTACCATTTTCTTCTTAGAGCATTAGCTATGTTCATTCTGAATTTCATATCTACGAATTCTGGACCATTACTCGCTTGACTCGAAGTCGGGAAGAGAAAACGAAAGCATGAAGCTCAGAAAAATAATGAAGAATATAAACTTCGATAATAACCGCGAAATTACAAACCGTGTATTTCGATGCAGATAGCAATATAGAGACATGGGAGAATTAGAAACACTATAAACACAAGAGTATAGTAGAAGTAAATAGATTCTTTTGGTGGTAGATGAAAAAGAAGAATGACAGATATAAAAGTTAGGAGTATATCAAGAATCAGGACTGGATGGAGCATATTGATGAATGCTTTAAAGTAAGAATCAAGGGAGAAAGAATAGAAGGTGTGAGTCGTGGAAAATAAGGAAACGAAGGGATGAATTTATAGTGAAATATCCGACAGAGCAATCGAAATAGATTATTGCATATAATCAAAGAAGATCCTGATTTACTTAATCACCAAAGAACCAAATCTTATTACGTAAGATTCTCTTTAAATCCCTTCAATCCCGGAAATCAATCATAACTACGTCATCGGTTAAGACGAATATATTTTACTCATCTCACTCTTTTACGATAGTCTCATTTATATTCTTCGCATAATCGAATCGTTTTATCTACATTGCTCAATGATGATAAAACTCCATTATCACCTTATATTTGTCATGAAAACCTTCTTATTGTTATCCATAACAACCTCTATCAAATTTCGGGGACGAAATTTCTTTAACGGGTAGGTACTGTAATGACCCGGAATTTTTCGACCAAATTATACTTATGAGATTAATATTTACATAAATTAAACCATACCAACATGATAAGCAATCCAAATTATTGAGACTTGTGTTTTTAAAAAGAGTTTTACACAATGTTTGACCGTCCAATATGACTGATGATATCACGAACTATATAACATACGATAATTATACGTTTATGTATATATATGTATTTATATATATTTAACATGATCTAAGGATGGTTTAACATCTCATTGTGTACTAATGACAATGAGTTATAAGTATATTTTGAAACTACTAACTTAAGTTTTCAAAACGATAACTATACGTAACATTCTTTGATATATATACTTATAATCTATAATGCTTATACATGTATCGTATATATAATGTATTTAATCACTTTTTAAGGACTTAAATACATAAAACAATATAAGTATATTCACAAAAGATAGCTATATTTGAATTCTCGTTCCGTTTCCTCAAGATTTCTATACGTATATCTAGGGTATATGTACCCGTATCATACCCAGCTTCTATACGTATTTACTATTGGTATATACACATCAAATCAACATCCTAATCAACATTATTACTGCCCTAGATATGAGGTAACTAGGATTTGTCAAGTAGTATGAATTATTAGTAAGAAAACAAAATTAGGAATCCTTTTCTTTCTTTATAAACTAAAAACGTTTTTATAAATGAACACCATTTCTTCACTCCATTTTCTCATACCTACACCCTCATTTCTCTCTCAAAATACTCCTAACTTCATACTTGATCATCTCCAAGCATTTTACCCATCATTTAGCTTCAATTATAAGCCTTAAACACCATAAGAAAACTCTTTCAAGAACATATCAAAATAACCACCCATTTGAAGAAGTTTACTTCCAACCTTTTGATCTAACTCCACCACTCTTTGATTCCAAGATTATTTCTTATCTTTTGCAGTAACTTTGTCCAAGTAACTTGAGGTAGTAACCTTGTTCATAATCTTATTCAATTCATATTCAAATAGCTATCTTATTTTGTGGTATAAAATTTTAACAACAAGAACATAGTTTGAATGATTTCAAACTTGTTCGCAAACTAAATAGATCCTTCTAACTTGACTTTTAAAACACTTCAAGACCTGTAATATATCATAATGATATGCTAACCTAACAAGATATAACTTGGTTTTACAAAGAACATCTTAAAAACTGAATCTACGTCGTCGGAGTGCAACCGGGGGCTGTTTTGGGTTGGATAATTAAAAACCATCTTGAACTTTGAATTGGAAGTTCATATTCTGGAAAAATGATATTTCTTATGAATATGTCAACGCATAAAAATTTCATGGTTTAACTCAAAGTGTAAGTATTTTTAGAAAAATGATCATTAAATGTTGTTTTTATGATGGAAAATGATCACTTTCATAAGTTTCACCAAAGTTTGACCTATAACCTATGATTTCGAATACAAACTAAGGTATTTTCAGTTCATATTCTTAAAATTTGACTCGATCCAAGGAAGTGGCAAGTTGAACCAACAAAAACGGAGTTGTACTGAAGAAACTACGACTAAAACAAGATTGGGTATCCGAAGCTAGTTTAGCTACGAAAATATTTGGAGAAAAAGTAAATTAATCATATCTTTTCTAATTAATATGATATTTTATATATAATTACTTATGATTTGATTTTATATATTTCAGGACCATCCGTAAATAACACGAGAAGATTAATTATAAGACCTCATGATTGTACGCAACACGTCATTTGACAACACGGTACTTTATGTACGCAACACGTCATTTGACAACATGGTACCATGGGTCGAGATTAATTCTGATCAATACGAATACGATGGGGTCTTTATTTATTTTATTTAAGCAACTAATTGTGGACCACTAACATCGGACTGCTAACTACGGACTAAGAAAATATTAAAAGTATTAAAAGTATATATATATGTAACGATTACTTAAAAAGAAAATATGTTGATATATTATATATATGGTTAGGTTCGTGATATCTATCGGAGACCAAGTCGAATTAAATACCTTCAAGGCAAAAGTGAGTTTCATTTGC
Source organism: Rutidosis leptorrhynchoides (assembly GCF_046630445.1). Lineage (NCBI taxonomy): Eukaryota > Viridiplantae > Streptophyta > Magnoliopsida > Asterales > Asteraceae > Rutidosis > Rutidosis leptorrhynchoides. Next base: position 249,905,878 of record NC_092341.1, read on the forward strand.
TCCCTTTTTAATTGCTTTTGCAATATATATTTTTGGGCTGAGAATACATGCGCTGCTTTTATAAATGTTTACAAAATAGACACAAGTACTTAAAAATATATTCTACGTTGAGTTATACCACTGGCATATTTCCCTGTAGCTTGGTAACTACTATTTACATGGGTATTGTAAACGCGAATCCTGTTGATAGATCTATCGGGCCTGACAACCCCAACCGGACTGGACGACCAGTATTCAACGGTTGCACAGTACTTCGTTTTGGTGACTACACTTGGTACGGTGTAGTGAGATTTCATAATAAAGGGAATATGCGACGTTGATTAAATGTTAAGTATGGTTACCAAGTGCTCAACCACTTAGAATGCTTTACATACACTTGCGAGTGTATTATGTTTATGATTATGAAATCTTGTGGTCTATTAATATATTGAAATGATTGTTATGATAAACCTATGAACTCACCAACCTTTTGGTTGACACTTTAAAGCATTTTATTCTCAGGTACGAATTAAGTCTTCCGCTGTGCATTTGCTCAATATAAGGACATTACTTGGAGCCGATCATCGCAATGGGACCAAATGTTGATGACTTCGTCCAGGTGGATTAGGACGGGTCCTTTCACAAGTTCCTTGGATAAACCTACTGGAAATGAGAAAAATAGATCTAGCTTCAAAGAATCCTTGGATGGCTTGAAAGTTCTTGAAGCAGAATCATGACACGAAAACAATTTCAAGTAAGATTTCCACTCGAAATAAGATTGTTATAGTTATAGAAATTGAATTAAAGTTTGAATATGATTATTACTTTGTATTAGAAAGATAACCTACTGTAAGTAACAAAGGTTTCTTGATCTTGGATGATTACTTGGAATGGATTTAGAAACTTGGAAGTAAACTTGCAATCTTGGAAGTATTCTTGATTTTATGAAACTAGAACTTTTGGAATTTATGAAGAACACTTAGAACTTGAAGATAGAACTTGAGAGAGATCAATTAGATGAATAAAATTGAAGAATGAAAGTGTTTGTAGGTGTTTTTGGTCGTTGGTGTATGGATTAGATATTAAGGATATGTAATTTTGTTTTCATGTAAATAAGTCATGAATGATTACTCATATTTTTGTAATTTTATGAGATATTTCATGCTAGTTGCCAAATGATGGTTCCCACATGTGTTAGGTGACTCACATGGTCTGCTAAGAGCTGATCATTAGAGTGTATATACCAATAGTACATACATCTAAAAGCTGTGTATTGTACGAGTACGAATACGGGTGCATACGAGTAGAATTGTTGATGAAACTGAATGAGGATGTAATTGTAAGCATTTTTGTTAAGTAGAAGTATTTTGATAAGTGTCTTGAAGTCTTTCAAAAGTGTATGAATACATATTAAAACACTACATGTATATACATTTTAACTGAGTCGTTAAGTCATCGTTAGTCGTTACATGTAAATGTTGTTTTGAAACCTTTAGGTTAACGATCTTGTTGAATATTGTTAACCCATTGTTTATTATAACAAATGAGATGTTAAATTGTTATATTATCATGATATTATGATATATAATATATCTTAGTATGATATATATACAGTTAAATGTCGTTACAACGATAATCGTTACATATATGTCTCGTTTCGAAATCATTAAGTTAGTAGTCTTATTTTTACATATGTATTTCATTGTTAATACACTTAATAATATATTTACTTATCATTTAACATAATTAACCAAGTGTATCAATATCTTAATATGATTCATATGTACCTAGTAAGACGTTGTTATAACGATAATCGTTATATATATCGTTTTCGAGTTTCTTAAATTAATAGTCTCATTTTTATGTATATAACTCATTGTTAAAATACCTAATGAGATACATACTTATAATAAAATCATGTTAACTATATATATAACCATATATATATCATCGTATAGTTTTTACAAGTTTTAACGTTCGTGAATCACTGATCAACTTGGGTGGTCAATTGTCTATATGAAACCTATTTCAATTAATCATGTCTTAACAAGTTTGATTGATTAACATGTTGGAAACACTTAATCATGTAAATAACAATTTCATTTAATATATATATAAACATGGAAAAGTTCGGGTCACTACAGTACCTACCCGTTAAATAAATTTCGTCCCGAAATTTTAAGCAGTTGGAGGTGTTGACGTATCTTCTGGAAATAAATGCGGGTATTTCTTCTTCATCTGATCTTCATGCTCCTAGGTGAACTCGAGTCCTCTACGAGCATTCCATCGAACCTTAACAATCGGTATCTTGTTTTGTTTAAGTCTCTTAACCTCACGATCCATTATTTCGACGGGTTCTTCAATGAATTGAAGTTTTTCATTGATTTGGATTTCGTCCAATGGAATAGTGAGATCTTCTTTAGCAAAACATTTCTTCAAATTTGAGACGTGGAAAGTGTTATGTACAGCCGCGAGTTGTTGAGGTAGCTCCAGTTGGTAAGCTACTGGTCCGACACGATCTATAATCTTGAATGGTCCAATGTACCTTGGATTTAGTTTCCCCCGTTTACCAAATCGAACAACGCCTTTCCAAGGTGAAACCTTAAGCATGACCATTTCTCCAATTTCAAACTCTATATCTTTTCTTTTACTGTCCGCGTAGCTCTTTTGTCGACTCTGGGCGGTTTTCAATCTTTGTTGAATTTGGATGATTTTCTCGGTAGTTTCTTGTATTATCTCCGGACCCGTAATCTGTCTATCCCCCAAATCACTCCAACAAATCGGAGACCTGCACTTTCTACCATAAAGTGCTTCAAACGGCGCCATCTCAATGCTTGAATGGTAGCTGTTGTTGTAGGAAAATTCTGCTAACGGTAGATGTCGATCCCAACTGTTTCCAAAATCAATAACACAAGCTCGTAGCATGTCTTCAAGCGTTTGTATCGCCCTTTCGCTCTGCCCATCAGTTTGTGGATGATAGGCAGTACTCATGTCTAGACGAGTTCCCAATGCTTGCTGTAATGTCTGCCAGAATCTTGAAATAAATCTGCCATCCCTATCAGAGATAATAGAGATTGGTATTCCATGTCTGGAGACGACTTCCTTCAAATACAATCGTGCTAACTTCTCCATCTTGTCATCTTCTCTTATTGGCAGGAAGTGTGCTGACTTGGTGAGACGATCAACTATTACCCAAATAGTATCATAACCACTTGCAGTCCTTGGCAATTTAGTAATGAAATCCATGGTAATGTTTTCCCATTTCCATTCCGGGATTTCAGGTTGTTGTAGTAGACCTGATGGTTTCTGATGTTCAGCTTTGACCTTAGAACACGTCAAACATTCTCCTACATATTTAGCAATATCGGCTTTCATACCTGGCCACCAAAAATGTTTCTTAAGATCCTTGTACATCTTCCCCGTTCCAGGATGTATTGAGTATCTGGTTTTATGAGCTTCTCTAAGTACCATTTCTCTCATATCTCCAAATTTTGGTACCCAAATCCTTTCAGCCCTATACCGGGTTCCGTCTTTCCGAATATTAAGATGCTTCTCCGATCCTTTGGGTATTTCATCCTTTAAATTTCCCTCTTTTAAAACTCCTTGTTGCGCCTCCTTTATTTGAGTAGTAAGGTTAGTGTGAATCATTATATTCATAGATTTTACTCGAATGGGTTCTCTGTCCTTTCTGCTCAAGGCGTCGGCTACCACATTTGCCTTCCCCGGGTGGTAACGAATCTCAAAGTCGTAATCATTCAACAATTCAATCCACCTACGCTGCCTCATATTCAGTTGTTTCTGATTAAATATGTGTTGAAGACTTTTGTGGTCGGTATATATAATACTTTTGACCCCATATAAGTAGTGCCTCCAAGTTTTCAATGCAAAAACAACCGCACCTAATTCCAAATCATGCGTCGTATAATTTTGTTCGTGAATCTTCAATTGTCTAGACGCATAAGCAATCACCTTCGTTCGTTGCATTAATACACAACCGAGACCTTGCTTTGATGCGTCACAATAAATCACAAAATCATCATTCCCTTCAGGCAATGACAATATAGGTGCCGTAGTTAGCTTTTTCTTCAATAATTGAAACGCCTTCTCTTGTTCATCCTTCCATTCAAATTTCTTCCCTTTGCAGTCAAGGGTTTTGCTATTTTGGAGAAATCTTGGATGAATCTTCTGTAGTAACCAACCAATCCTAAAAATTGACGTATATGCTTCGGAGTTTTTGGGGTTTCCCACTTTTCAACAGTTTCTATCTTTACCGGATCCACCTTAATACCTTCTTTGTTCACTATGTGACCGAGGAATTGAACTTCTTCCAACCAAAATGCACACTTTGAAAACTTAGCGTACAATTCTTCCTTCCTCAATACTTCTAACACCTTTCTCAAATGTTCACCGTGTTCTTGGTCATTCTTTGAGTAAATAAGTATGTCATCAATGAAAACAATGACAACCTTGTCAAGGTATGGTCAACACACTCGGTTCATAAGGTCCATGAACACAGCTGGTGCATTAGTTAAACCAAACGGCATGACCATAAACTCGTAATGACCGTAACGTGTTCTGAAAGCAGTCTTTGGAATATCATCTTCTTTCACCCGCATTTGATGATACCCGGAACGTAAGTAAATCTTTGAATAAATAGACGAGCCTTGTAGTTGATCAAATAAGTCATCGATTCTCGTTAGTGGGTAGCGGTTCTTGATGGTAAGTTTGTTCAACTCTCGGTAGTCGATACACAACCTGAATGTACCATCTTTCTTCTTGACAAACAAAACAGGAGCTCCCCACGGTGATGTGCTTGGTCGAATGAAACCAAACTCTAAAAGTTCTTGTAATTGGCTTTGTAGTTCTTTCATCTCGCTGGGTGCGAGTCTGTAAGGAGCACGAGCTATTGGTGCAGCTCCTGGTGCAAGATCTATTTGAAATTCAACGGATAGATGTGGGGGTAATCCCGGTAATTCTTTCGGAAATACATCGAGAAATTCTTTTGCGACGGGAACATCATTGATGCTCTTTTCTTCAGTTTGTACTTTCTCGACGTGTGCTAGAACAGCATAGCAACCTTTTCTTATTAGTTTTTGTGCCTTCAAATTACTAATAAGATGTAGCTTCATGTTGCCCTTTTCTCCGTACACCATTAAGGGTTCTCCTTCTTCTCGTACAATGCGAATTGCATTTTTATAACATACGATCTCTGCTTTCACCTTTGATGTTGTAGCGTGAGGGTACGAAATAGTATTAATTTTACTACGAAATACTACAAAATATTACACAAGTTTTAATTATTTTACGGATGGATATACCTAAACCTTGCTACAACACTTATAGGCAGTGTACCTAATCGTAGAGTAGTGTAGTTTTTAGTAAGTCCGGTTCGTTCCACAGGGAGCTCGTGAAGTTTAACGCTATATTTTTATAAAACTATATTTTTACAAAAATATATAAATATAAGTAGTATTATTATTATTATAAAAGGGGGTTTTTACCGTTTAGTGACCGGTTTGTCGATTCTATATTTTAAGCGCAAAGATAAATGACGATAGTTAAAGTGCGTAAAATAATGACAATAAATAAAATGACAGTAAATAAAATTGCGAGTAATAAAATGACAGTAAATAAAGATACGATGAGAAATACAATAAAAGAATTATGCTTATTTAAACTTCCGTAATCATGATGTTTGACGTTTTGATTTTAATTAATTGTTACTCGGGTTAATTGTCCTTTGTCATGGTTTATTTGATACCTATCTGGTTTTCATCCATAATAGTCCATCGGTCATAAATATAAAATGCGAGTGTCCTCGTCAAATTACCCTTATACCCGAAGTCAAATATTCCAACTAATTAAGGATTTAAACTGTGACGCAGTTATCACTTCTGTCAACAATTACACCAGTTATCACTGTATGTAATCTACCCCTGTTTTGATTAGATATGAATATTAATTACCCACTTGATCAGTTTGAATAATCAATTACCCAACCCGAATAATTAATTAAATGATTATAATAGATTCCATATGAACGTCACTAAATAGGACAACCATAATCATTATTAATTATTAGGATAATTAATTTGAAGATAGGTTCGACAGACTCCAATGAGTTGTCACTCAATTAGACAATACCCCCCATCTATTAATAGTCAATAGTCCAATTTCCACAAGTGTCGGTCTTTTGCCCAAACCTTAATTATGGTACAAAGCCCAATTACCCAATTTTAGTAATTAGCCCAACATCATGATTACTTCGTTTTAAATAAGCATAATAATAACTTAGCTACGAGACATTAATATAAAAAGGTTGAACATAACTTACAATGATTAAAAATAGCGTAGCGTTACACGGAGAGAATTTCGACTTACACACTCAAACGATCTCTATCATAAATCTTATTATTATCATAATTTAAAATTAAAATTAAGATTATTGTTATATCTTATTACATTAACATTATGATAGAGATTTTTAGATATTGATATTGATAATAGATTTTTAGGATAGAAAAAGGGATGCTTTTAAATTGATCGATAATCATCGCCTTTTATAGGCAAAATATGAAATTGAATTTTCATTTACGACCCCTGAACTATGCTAAATTAACAACTTTTTATTATTTAATATTATTCTTATTATGAATTATTTAAATATTATATTTTATTCTTGTGCATAGTTGACTCGTAATTTTTACACCGTTGCGTCGAGCGTTGAGAGTTGACTCATGTCCCGGTTCCGGATTTTCGAACGTCCTTGCGTACTATTTTATATCGTGTACTTTGCGTTTTGTAACTTGTACTCTTGTCATTTTTAGACGTTCTTCATCAATAATTTGAACCTTTTTAATTGTATCTTGTACTTTTGAGCTTTTTGGACCTTTTTGTCTTCAATTTGTCGAATCTGCCTTTTGTCTTCGCACTTATTTAATATAAACGAATATCACTTGAAAATGGAACAATTGCAACTAAAATCTTGTCTTTCTTGGGGGATAATGCTATGAAATATATGTTCCTTTTTAGCCTTATCAATATCCCCACACTTGAGCGTTGCTTGTCCTCAAGCAATATAGTCTTGAAATACTAGAATCACTTCTTTATTCTTCACACTTTGTACATCAGTGATTTTGATATGGCGGTATAAACAATGGTAGTAACGATATGGTTTACAGTCCCACATGACTATAAAAATTTAGATCCATTAAGGAAATTGGATCTTTATGAAAACATTTGATCTTTTGAAAATTCATTCTAGCTTTTACCCTAGATAATTTTTCTGATTTGATCCATCATCGGTGTTGCAAAATATATTTGTGGATCAATATTTTGGCTAAAACTTTTAGGTTCGTGTAATCCACTGCTATCCCGGTATCGGAAAGCACACATCCAGTTTACTTGTTCCGTATATTACCTTTCGGTAAACTACTGTCCGGTTGTAAAGGAAAGCGATGAACAAGAAACTGTTAAGGCAATGTCTCATGACATGCATTTGTTCATGGTCTAATTACGTGTCGGATGCTAGTATTATCCTTGGTAGGAGCAATAGTAAAGATCATCCTATGATTTTTCGGTCTGGCACAAGGTCCTGTCTCCGACCATGCTATGCAACCACCGTTCTTACGGTTGACACCCGATTTGGTTCAGGTGACCTAATGAATTCCAGGTGAATTTCTTAGGATTTTACGTTCAATGGTAATGAACGCATTGAAAATGGTTTTTCAGAAAACAAATCGGTTTGTATTTTTGATCAAAATATTTTCTCGTTCATGCTCGAGTTTAGATATCATCGAATTCCATGAGTTTGAATTCTCAATCTTTAAGGTCAATCTCTAGGATTGAGTATTATCAGTCTTAAAAGCTGATTTTTAATCTTTAAGGAGATTATCCTTTTCTGGGGATCTGATTCATTAGTCTTATCAAGCTAATTTGCACGGTGCCTCCCCATTGTACGAGATAAATCCTTCTCATGGTTAGGATAAATCTGACCACTTGGCAACCCTGTTTGATGCTGAGGTCCGTGGATTTCCTGCTGATTTTAGAGATGACTTTTCTAGATTTTTCGTCAACCTACAGCTGGTCTGGACGACAACTTCATGACCTAAATCAAGAAGCGCATGTCTTTTTCGGATGACTTTACTTCCTTTTAATGATGGAATTGATTCATCGTGTAGATCCATCTTTCTTTAAAATATATTACAGTAAACCGGGTAAAACTGATTAGTATCGTCCAAAGCAAAAGTACCTGCAATAATTCTTATACAAAAATGTGATAGATAGTTTTTAATTGAATAACTTGGTACATTCTCCCCACACTTAGCTTTTATTTATTCTTTTCTTTGCCTTTTTATTCTCTTCTATCCCATTTTAAATGAATTCAAGCGTTTTGGGTTGTTTCTCAATTTATGTCCTTTTCGAGGTAACGATAATTTCGGTATTATCACCTAGTTTTCACCGTTCATAAATATGTATAAACATGATTTTAAATTTATTTAGTTGAAAATTTTTCAAATTTTCACAAAATTTGGCAAATAAACTAAGTGTAAACCCGAGAGAATTTATAACCCTTCCCCACACTTGAGATCTTGCAATGCCCTCATTTGCAAGAAATCAGTAAAAATTTAAATTCATGAGGGTGATTAGTGTAGAAAAATGATTAAAAATACCCAGTTTGCAAACATCTTGTTGTTATCTCACATTTGATATTTTGCTTCTTGTCGTCAAAATTAGTACCTTTTGCTGAACTTAATGACAGTCTTTGAAAGTGCGTTGTTTTACCCTGTTTTGTATATAACATAAAATAAAAACATATATATACATATTTTTGAAGTTTGGTATATAACCCCACGTTCAAAAATTTATAAAATATAATATTTTTTTTGGCATACTTTAAATCAATAAAATAATGATAACAAAATTTGTCGCCTCGCCTTCGGGTAAAGCAATTTCGGTTCAATGACCTAGTGTTCAACTTACGACGAATTTTAGAAATCATTTTTTTTAAACTTAATGAAATAAAGTAAATTTTTGTTTTTAAATACACACAAAAATTAAATTTAAAAAGCATATTAATTTCATATAAAACCTAAAAAAATTCAGAATGGAGGGAGAAAACTAGTTCTTTAGTGTCTGCTAGCGGAAAAGACCAATCGGATTCCATTCTCGGAACTACACGAGAACAGAACAACTAACTCCAAACAGCATTTCCTTTTTAGAATATTTGAATCTCCTCACACTTAGGTAGCTGTGGTGTCGAAATTGTGATTAACTTCATCGTCAATTTCTCTTGGTCCATAATCAACTTGCATATCTGTGACTTTTTCTTTAAGCCATTGCCCGGCTTCTTCCGTAATATCCCATAATTCAACTAGCTTCGCCCTTTCTTTAGGCGACAGATTGGATACTAACCAGTTACATAACTTAAAGTTCCCCTTACTTCTAACATCAATAGCCCGTTTAAAAAGTTTCTTCATTGAACTGTTAATAACGGGGTCATTTAATTTCGTATCAATAACGGGGTTCTTTGTTATCATGTCATCATTAGGTGTTACTTCATTTTCCCCACACTTAGGCGTTTTATTATTGCTAAGCACTAACAACATGGTTATTACCAATCGTTTTTACTGGTTCAACGGTTTTAGTTGGTGGAGATTTAGACTTTCGAATCATAAAGGTGATTGATTTGTTACCACTTTTAAGTGTCATTCTTCCATTTTCTACATCAAATAACACCCCGGTGGACGCTAAGAATGGTCGACCTAAAATTAGAGGAATGTTTGAGTCCTCTTCTATGTCAATAACAATGAATTCGACTAGAAAGGTTAAATTACCTACTTGAATGGGTAGGTTGTCAGCAATTCCAACTGGGTGTTTAATGGTTTGATCAAAGAGTCGAACACTCATATCCGTTGGACTTAACTTACCTACACCTAATCTCTTATATAAGGACAGAGGCATAACACTCACACTTGCACCTAAATCTGTTGGTGCATCATACATAACACAATCACTAAGTAGACAAGGAACAATAAATTCACCCGGATCACCTACTCTAGGTGGAGGTTTTGGTGGAACTGTATTCACCGGGTTTACTTCTACGGATTTTGTTTCTTGCACTTTCTTATTCTTTTTCTTCTTCTTCTTTCCAGAGGTATCACAAACTTTATTACTTATCACTTGCTCATACTCAACTCCTTTTCTTGGAAACGGGATGGGTGGTTTGTATGGTGCCACCACTGGCTTTACATACTCGGTTGGTGGTGGTGATGTAACTTCTTCATTGTTACTCACATCTAAAACCTTCCCATCTTCTGGAGCTGGTTTTTCAGAATTTGTTGACACCATATTAACATTCTCTTTCCGAGGATTTACTTCAGTATTACTCGGTAGCTTTCCTTGTTCCCTCTCACTCATCATGCTAGCAAGAGTACCTACGTGTTTTTCTAGATTCAAAATGGAAGCTTGTTGAGTTCTTAATGACTGATCAAACCTCTCGTTCGTTTGGGTTTGAGTTTCAATAAATTGTGTTTGAGATTCAACTAGCTTGAATACCACGTCTTCCATATTTGACTTTTTCTCTTCGGTTTGTTGTTGTGGTTTATATAAGCCAGGTCTTTGTTGATTGAAAGTGTTGTTTTGAGTTGGTTGGTTATTCGGACCTTGTTGGTTATACCAGTTATTTTCGGGTCCTTTTGGATTGTAAAGAATGTTTTGATTTCGATTGAAGTTTAGCTTTGGCGGTTGATAATTATTTTGATAATTATTTCCAGGCCTTTGGTTCATATAGGAAACATTCTCTCGTTGTTCCAATGTTGGTTCAATGTGACAATCTTTCAATAAGTGTGGTGCACCGCATAGCTCACAACTGATTCGTATTGCGTGAATATCTTTATTCATCTTTTCCATTCGTCTTTCGAAAGCATCTATTTTTGCTGAAACGGAATCAAAGTCATGGCTAGAATCGGCTCTAGCCACTTTAGATGAACGAAAAATATCTTTTTCTTGGTGCCACTCATGCGAGTGGGAGGCTGTGTTATCAATAATTTTGTAAGCTTCAGTTGCGGTTTTCTTCATAATGGAACCACCAGCTGTTATGTTGATGTCTTTTCGTGTAGCAACGTTGACACCTTGGTAGAATATTTGCACTATTTGGTAAGTGTCTAAACCGTGTTGAGGACATCCTCTCAACATCCTTCCGAATCTTGTCCACGCCTTATATAATGTTTCATTTGGCTTTTGCGCGAACGTAACAATTTCTCCTTGAAGTCTCACGGCTTTAGATGCCGGAAAGAATTGTTTAAGAAATTTTTCAACTAAAACATCCCATGTGTCAATTGCCCCTTCAGGTAACGATTCTAACCAATCTTTGGCTTCTCCCTTTAAAGTCCAGGGAAACAACATGAGATAGATCTACTCATCTTCCACTTCTCGGATTTTGAATAGTGTACAAATTCTTTTAAACGTACGAAGGTGTTCGTTAGGATCTTCATTCGGTGCACCACTGAATTGGCATTGGTTAGTTACCATGTGTAGAATTTGTCCTTTGATTTCATAATCTGGCGCATTAACTTCTGGCTTAATAATGGCGTGATCTTGGCCCGTGCGTGTAGCTCTCATTCGGTCTTCCATACTTAGAGGTTCTAGATTTTCCATGATTGGAAGTGTTGTATCCGAATCACTAGAGGTTTCTAATTTAACGGTTTGGGGTTCAGGATCTTGGAATTGTCCTTGAATATCTTCCGGGTTCTTAGTTGTGAAATCGGGTTCAAAAGATGGATTATCGGAAATATGAGTTGGAGTACTTGGATTACTTGATGATGATTCTAAAGAAAAATCAACGGCGGCAATATTCGCTAGATGTCTTGATCGAGTTATAGGTGGTGAACGTATGAAAGGTGGTGAACGTTTTGCTCGGTGCATTCACAGGATATCCTATTAGTTATAAAAATAGAAAAACTTATATAAGTTGTCCAATCAATAGACTTTTCTGATTTTGCCCACGTTTCGAATAGCCAAAAGATGCAGCAGAGGGGCAGGATTCGTTTGGTCTCAATATAATTGAGTACTGTTTGGCTCCAATAACCCGGTCCACGTACAAATCCAACTATTACTACGAACCAGAAAATTTTGATGTCTATCAATTTAACCACTTAAAATAAATTTTCGTAATTTTAAGAAATTTAGAGAAGAAGTAGAAAAAAATCTAAGTCCTAAAAACTAGAATGGCGAGAAATAAGAGAGAAAAAGAGTGCGCGTCGAAAAGTGTCGAAAAATGAAAAGGTCGAAAAATAGGCGTCGAAAAATAAAAATAAGAAAGTAGTGCGAAATACGGCGTCGTAAAATTCTAAAGCACCTAAAACTTAGTCTAAGGAATAAGCACTTAAGGGATTTTACGGCAAAGCCTAAAAATTCTAGAAGTAAAAATAACTATGGCAAAACTAAACTTAATACTAAAAGTTGCGACTATAGTCTAAAAATCTAAAGGTAATAAAACTAAAAAAAAAAACATTTTTTTTATAGACAAAATCTTAAAAAAATATATATTTTTTTTTAATAATTTTTTTTTTTTTACGTTTTTTTTTTTTAAAAATGATTTTTTTTTACAAATTAATAATTTTTTATAATTATTATTTTTTTCAAAACTTTTTTTTGTAATTCATTTACTATTCATGAATAGTAAATGAAAAGAAATTAATTAATTTACTATTCACATGAAAGCGATATGATAGAAATTATTAATTACAAGTTACATAATATACCCCTGAAGTATTTAATAAATACGACTTTTTAAAATTTTACGTATCAAATTTTGATTCTAAAATATTATTATATTATTATATTCTATTTCAATATTATTATATTATTATATTTTATTTCAATATTATTATAATTAAAAATATAGCGTTTTAGCGCTCCCCGGCAGCGGCGCCAAAAACTTGATGTTGTAGCGTGAGGGTACGAAATAGTATTAATTTTACTACGAAATACTACAAAATATTACACAAGTTTTAATTATTTTACGGATGGATATACCTAAACCTTGCTACAACACTTATAGGCAGTGTACCTAATCGTAGAGTAGTGTAGTTTTTAGTAAGTCCGGTTCGTTCCACAGGGAGCTCGTGAAGTTTAACGCTATATTTTTATAAAACTATATTTTTACAAAAATATATAAATATAAGTAGTATTATTATTATTATAAAAGGGGGTTTTTACCGTTTAGTGACCGGTTTGTCGATTCTATATTTTAAGCGCAAAGATAAATGACGATAATTAAAGTGCGTAAAATAATGACAATAAATAAAATGACAGTAAATAAAATTGCGAGTAATAAAATGACAGTAAATAAAGATACGATGAGAAATACAATAAAAGAATTATGCTTATTTAAACTTCCGTAATCATGATGTTTGACGTTTTGATTTTAATTAATTGTTACTCGGGTTAATTGTCCTTTGTCATGGTTTATTTGATACCTATCTGGTTTTTATCCATAATAGTCCATCGGTCATAAATATAAAATGCGAGTGTCCTCGTCAAATTACCCTTATACCCGAAGTCAAATATTCCAACTAATTAAGGATTTAAACTGTGACGCAGTTATCACTTCTGTCAACAATTACACCAGTTATCACTGTATGTAATCTACCCCTGTTTTGATTAGATATGAATATTAATTACCCACTTGATCAGTTTGAATAATCAATTACCCAACCCGAATAATTAATTAAATGATTATAATAGATTCCATATGAACGTCACTAAATAGGACAACCATAATCATTATTAATTATTAGGATAATTAATTTGAAGATAGGTTCGACAGACTCCAATGAGTTGTCACTCAATTAGACAATACCCCCCATCTATTAATAGTCAATAGTCCAATTTCCACAAGTGTCGGTCTTTTGCCCAAACCTTAATTATGGTACAAAGCCCAATTACCCAATTTTAGTAATTAGCCCAACATCATGATTACTTCGTTTTAAATAAGCATAATAATAACTTAGCTACGAGACATTAATATAAAAAGGTTGAACATAACTTACAATGATTAAAAATAGCGTAGCGTTACACGGACAGAATTTCGACTTACACACTCAAACGATCTCTATCATAAATCTTATTATTATCATAATTTAAAATTAAAATTAAGATTATTGTTATATCTTATTACATTAACATTATGATAGAGATTTTTAGATATTGATATTGATAATAGATTTTTAGGATAGAAAAAGGGATGCTTTTAAATTGATCGATAATCATCGCCTTTTATAGGCAAAATATGAAATTGAATTTTCATTTACGACCCCTGAACTATGCTAAATTAACAACTTTTTATTATTTAATATTATTCTTATTATGAATTATTTAAATATTATATTTTATTCTTGTGCATAGTTGACTCGTAATTTTTACACCGTTGCGTCGAGCGTTGAGAGTTGACTCATGTCCCGGTTCCGGATTTTCGAACGTCCTTGCGTACTATTTTATATCGTGTACTTTGCGTTTTGTAACTTGTACTCTTGTCATTTTTAGACGTTCTTCATCAATAATTTGAACCTTTTTAATTGTATCTTGTACTTTTGAGCTTTTTGGACCTTTTTGTCTTCAATTTGTCGAATCTGCATTTTGTCTTCGCACTTATTTAATATAAACGAATATCACTTGAAAATGGAACAATTGCAACTAAAATCTTGTCTTTCTTGGGGGATAATGCTATGAAATATATGTTCCTTTTTAGCCTTATCAACCTTCTTCAGCCAGTCCATGCCAACTATTACATCAAAACTCCCCAACTCTACTGGTATTAAATCAATCTTAAATATTTCACTACCCAGTTTAATTTCTCGATTTCGGCATATATTATCTGCTGAAATTAATTTATCGTTTGCTAATTCGAGTAAAAATTTACTATCCAACGGCGTCAATGGACAACTTAATTTCGCACAAAAATCTCTACTCATATAGCTTCTATCCGCACCCGAATCAAATAAAACGTAAGCAGATTTATTTTCAATAAGAAACGTACCCGTAACAAGCTCCGGGTCTTCCTGTGCCTCTGCCGCATTAATATTGAAAACTCTTCTGCGGCCTTGTCCATTCGTGTTCTTCTGGTTCGGGCAATTTCTAATAATGTGGCCCGGTTTTCCACATTTATAACAAACTACATTGGCATAACTTGCTCCGCCATTACTCATTCCGACACCATTTGTTCCTTTCGTTCTGTTAACCCCTGGCCCGTAGAGCTCACACTTCGTCGCGCTATGACCATTTCTTTTATACTTGTTGCAAAATTTGGTGCAGAACCCCGAGTGATACTTTTCACACCTTTGGCATAGCTGCTTCTGATTGTTGTTGTTGTTGCGGTTGTTATTGTTGTTGGGATGATTGTTGTAGTTGATGTTATTGTTGTTGTTGTTGTTGTTGTTGTTGTTGTTGTTGGGCCATTTGTTGTAGTTGCGATTGATGTTGCGATTATTGGGATAATTGTTGCGATTGTTATTGTAATTGCTGTTGTTGTTGTATTGGTGATTCTTATCACCGTTTTCCTCCCACTTTCTTTTGACTTGCTTCACATTGGCCTCTTCAGCTGTCTGTTCTTTAATTCTTTCCTCAATCTGGTTCACTAGTTTATGAGCCATTCTACATGCCTGTTGTATGGAGGCGGGCTCGTGTGAACTTATATCTTCTTGAATTCTTTCCGGTAATCCTTTCACAAACGCGTCGATCTTCTCTTCCTCATCTTCGAACGCTCCCGGACACAATAGGCACAATTCTGTGAATCGTCTTTCGTACGTGGTAATATTAAATCCTTGGGTTCGTAACCCTCTAAGTTCTGTCTTGAGCTTATTGACCTCGGTTCTGGGACGGTACTTCTCGTTCATCAAGTTCTTGAATGCTGACCACGGTAGTGCGTAAGCATCATCTTGTCCCACTTGCTCTAGATAGGTATTCCACCATGTTAACGCAGAACCTGTGAAGGTATGCGTAGCGTACTTCACTTTGTCCTCTTCAGTACACTTACTTATGGAAAACACCGATTCGACCTTCTCGGTCCACCGTTTCAATCCGATCGGTCCTTCGGTTCCATCAAATTCCAAAGGTTTGCAGGCAGTGAATTCTTTATAGGTGCATCCTACACGATTTCCTGTACTGCTAGATCCAAGGTTATTGTTGGTATGTAGCGCAGCCTGTACTGCGGCTATGTTTGAAGCTAGAAAAGTACGAAATTCCTCTTCATTCATATTCACGGTGTGTCGAGTAGTCGGTGCCATTTCCTTCAAATAGTCAAATGAAACAAGTTAATCATACAGAATATTAAGAGTAGTCAATAGTATCTCGTAGCATAATATGAACTCATTTATAAAAGCTTTTTCTTCATATTAGCCTTTTATAAGTTTAAATTCGGGTAGTACCTACCCGTTAAGTTCATACTTAGTAGCTATTATACAATTCAACTACTACAATTCTATATGAAAAACTAATTATAATAATATTTCGCGTTCAAACTTTTACACAATATTTTACAAACTTAAAATACCGCTTATTTTACATATAGCATGAAATATAGCACACAATAAATTTGATACAAGGTGGTTGTGAAGATAATTCTAGCTAGTACACAAGTCGTTCTGCAAAGGCAATAAAGACACGTAATTCATACGTCCAGAAACAAGTCATGCATTCTGGTTTTACTAGGACTACTTCCCATCCTTGGTCTTGTGGAACATAACCATTATGGCCGTTGATAAGACAGCGTGTTGTAACGTCGTCAAAGGGACGAGGGTTACGTAATGTCCAACAGTCCTGTAACAATCTAAAAACCTCATTTCTTCCCCCAATTACCGACTTCGTCACTTATGGGAACGTTTTGTTTAATAGTTGTAGCCCGATGTTCTTATTCTCACTTTGGTGAGAAGCGAACATTACTAACCCGTAAGCATAACATGCTTCTTTATGTTGCATGTTAGCCGCTTTTTCTAAATCACGAAGTCCTATATTCGGATATATTGAGTCAAAATAATTTCTTAACCCGTTGCGTAAAATAGCATTTGGGTTCCCCGCAATATATGCGTCAAAGTAAACACATCGCAACTTATGGATTTCCCAATGTGATATCCCCCATCTTTCGAACGAAAGCCTTTTATAAACCAAGGCATTCTTGGAACGTTCTTCGAATGTCTTACAAACTGATCTCGCCTTAAATAGTTGTGCCGAGGAATTCTGACCGACTCTAGACAAGATTTCATCAATCATGTCTCCGGGTAGGTCTCTTAAAATATTGGGTTGTCTATCCATTTTGTGTTTTTATACTGTAAAATAGACAAGAGTTAGATTCATAAAAAAATACTTATTAATACAAGCAATTTTTACATATATCATAAAGCATAAGCACACTATATTACATATATTACACCACACGAATACAACTATCTTATTCCGACTCGCTCGTTTCTTCTTCTTCGGTTTTGGTTCGTTTTGACAAGTTTCTAGGGATATATGATGTTCCCCTAATACGAGCCGTCGTTTTCCACATTGGTTTAGAAAATCCTGGTGGTTTAGAGGTTCCCGGGTTATTGTTACAACTTAAGAAATACGGGTGTTGACGATACATATAATGTTCATCGGGATTGGAATCAGATTTCTCTATTTTTATGCCCTTTCCCATATTGTTCTCTTTTGCCTTTTTAAATTCAGTTGGGGTAATTTCTATAACATCATCGGAATCCTCGTCGGGATCCGATTCATCGGAGAATTGGTAATCCTCCCAATATTTTGCTTCCTTGGCGGAAACACCGTTGACCATAATTAACCTTGGTCGGTTGGTTGAGGATTTTCTTTTACTTAACCGTTTTATTATTTCCTCCACCGGTTCTATTTCTTCTTCTGGTTCCTCCTCCTCCGGTTCTGATTCTTCTTCCGGTTTCGATTCTTCTTCCGGTTCCTCTTCGGGAACTTGTGAATCAGTCCACGAATCATTCCAAATTACATTTAACTCTTCATTATTATTAGGTGAGTCGATGGGACTTGTATTAGAGGTAGACATCTATCACATAATATCAAACACGTTAAGAGATTAATATATCACATAATATTCACATGTTAAAAATATATAGTTTCCAACAAAATTTGTTAAGCAATCATTTTTCAAGTAAACACGGTCGAAGTCCAGACTCACTAATGCATCCTAACAAACTTGATAAGACACACTAATGCAAAATTCTGGTTCTCTAAGACCAACCCTCGGATACCAACTGAAATGTCCCGTTCTTATTGATTAAAAACGTTCCATATTAATTGATTTCGTTGCGAGGTTTTGACCTCTATATGAGACGTTTTTCAAAGACTGCATTCATTTTTAAAACAAACCATAACCTTTATTTCATAAATAAAGGTTCAAAAAGCTTTACGTAGATTATCAAATAATGATAATCTAAAATATCCTGTTTACACACGACCATTACATAATGGTTTACAATACAAATATGTTACATCGAAATCAGTTTTTTGAATGCAGTTTTTACACAATATCATACAAACATGGACTCCAAATCTTGTCCTTATTTTAGTATGCAACAGCGGAAGCTCTTAATATTCACCTGAGAATAAACATGCTTTAAACATCAACAAAAATGTTGGTGAGTTATAGGTTTAACCTATATATATCAAATCGTAACAATAGACCACAAGATTTCATATTTCAATATACATCCCATACATAGAGATAAAAATCATTCATATGGTGAACACCTGGTAACCGACATTAACAAGATGCATATATAAGAATATCCCCATCATTCCGGGACACCCTTCGGATATGATATAAATTTCGAAGTACTAAAGCATCCGGTACTTTGGATGGGGTTTGTTAGGCCCAATAGATCTATCTTTAGGATTCGCGTCAATTAGGGTGTCTGTTCCCTAATTCTTAGATTACCAGACTTAATAAAAAGGGGCATATTTGACTTCGATAATTCAACCATAGAATGTAGTTTCACGTACTTGTGTCTATTTTGTAAATCATTTATAAAATCTGCATGTATTCTCATCCCAAAAATATTAGATTTTAAAAGTGGGACTATAACTCACTTTCACAGATTTTTTTACTTCGTCGGAAAGTAAGACTTGGCCACTGGTCGATTCACGAACCTATAACAAATATGTACATATATATCAAAGTATGTTCAAAATATATTTACAACACTTTTAATACATTTTGATGTTTTAAGTTTATTAAGTCAGCTGTCCTCGTTAGTAACCTACAACTAGTTGTCCACAGTTAGATGTACAGAAATAAATCGATAAATATTATCTTGAATCAATCCACGACCCAGTGTATACGTATCTCAGTATTGATTACAACTCAAACTATATATATTTTGGAATCAACCTCAATCCTGTATAGCTAACTCCAACATTCACATATAGAGTGTCTATGGTTGTTCTGAAATATATATAGATGTGTCGACATGATAGGTTGAAACATTGTATACGTGTCTATGGTATCTCAAGATTACATAATATACAATACAAGTTGATTAAGTTATGGTTGGAATAGATTTGTTACCAATTTTCACGTAGCTAAAATGAGAAAAATTATCCAATCTTGTTTTACCCATAACTTCTTCATTTTAAATCCGTTTTGAGTGAATCAAATTGCTATGGTTTCATTTTGAACTCTATTTTATGAATCTAAACAGAAAAAGTATAGGTTTATAGTCGGAAAAATAAGTTACAAGTCATTTTTGTAAAGGTAGTCATTTCAGTCGAAAGAACGACGTCTAGATGACCATTTTAGAAAACATACTTCCACTTTGAGTTTAACCATAATTTTTGGATATAGTTTCATGTTCATAATAAAAATCATTTTCCCAGAATAACAACTTTTAAATCAAATTTTATCATAGTTTTTAATTAACTAACCCAAAACAGCCCGCGGTGTTACTACGACGGCGTAAATCCAGTTTTACGGTGTTTTTCGTGTTTCCAGGTTTTAAATCATTAAGTTAGCATATCATATAGATATAGAATATGTGTTTAGTTGATTTTAAAAGTTAAGTTAGAAGGATTAACTTTTATTTGCGAACAAGTTTAGAATTAACTAAACTATGTTCGAGTGATTACAAGTTTAAACCTTCAAATAAGATAGCTTTATATGTATGAATCGAATGATGTTATGAACATCATTACTACCTCAAGTTCCTTGGATAAACCTACTGGAAATGAGAAAAATAGATCTAGCTTCAAAGAATCCTTGGATGGCTTGAAAGTTCTTGAAGCAGAATCATGACACGAAAACAATTTCAAGTAAGATTTCCACTCGAAATAAGATTGTTATAGTTATAGAAATTGAATTAAAGTTTGAATATGATTATTACCTTGTATTAGAAAGATAACCTACTGTAAGTAACAAAGGTTTCTTGATCTTGGATGATTACTTGGAATGGATTTAGAAACTTGGAAGTAAACTTGCAATCTTGGAAGTATTCTTGATTTTATGAAACTAGAACTTTTGGAATTTATGAAGAACACTTAGAACTTGAAGATAGAACTTGAGAGAGATCAATTAGATGAATAAAATTGAAGAATGAAAGTGTTTGTAGGTAGTTTTGGTCGTTGGTGTATGGATTAGTTATAAAGGATATGTAATTTTGTTTTCATGTAAATAAGTCATGAATGATTACTCATATTTTTGTAATTTTATGAGATATTTCATGCTAGTTGCCAAATTATGGTTCCCACATGTGTTAGGTGACTCACATGGGCTGCTAAGAGCTGATCATTGGAGTGTATATACCAATAGTACATACATCTAAAAGCTGTGTATTGTACGAGTACGAATACGGGTGCATACGAGTAGAATTGTTGATGAAACTGAACGAGGATGTAATTGTAAGCATTTTTGTTAAGTAGAAGTATTTTGATAAGTGTCTTGAAGTCTTTCAAAAGTGTATGAATACATATTAAAACACTACATGTATATACATTTTAACTGAGTCGTTAAGTCATCGTTAGTCATTACATGTAAACGTTGTTTTGAAACCTTTAGGTTAACGATCTTGTTGAATATTGTTAACTCATTGTTTATTATAACAAATGAGATGTTAAATTGTTATATTATCATAATATTATGATATATAATATATCTTAGTATGATATATATACAGTTAAATGTCGTTACAACGATAATCGTTACATATATGTCTCGTTTCGAAATCATTAAGTTAGTAGTCTTATTTTTACATATGTATTTCATTGTTAATACACTTAATAATATATTTACTTATCATTTAACATAATTAACCAAGTGTATCAATATCTTAATATGATTCATATGTACCTAGTAAGACGTTGTTATAACGATAATCGTTATATATATCGTTTTCGAGTTTCTTAAATTAATAGTCTCATTTTTATGTATATAACTCATTGTTAAAATACCTAATGAGATACATACTTATAATAAAATCATGTTAACTATATATATAACCATATATATATCATCGTATAGTTTTTACAAGTTTTAACGTTCGTGAATCACTGATCAACTTGGGTGGTCAATTGTCTATATGAAACCTATTTCAATTAATCAAGTCTTAACAAGTTTGATTGCTTAACATGTTAGAAACACTTAATCATGTAAATAACAATTTCATTTAATATATATAAACATGGAAAAGTTCGGGTCACTACACTATAATATAATCACGTTGATCAAGTGTCATTATATTATACTAACTCATGCATCAGTTCCCAACACTACTTCAAAAACATTCATACTTTAAATTCGAATTTTAAAGAAATTTAGAAACTAAAATGGTTTCCTTTATGATGTAATATAGATAGCAGGAAGAGATAAATAATTTCGGACAAGAATATTTATGAAAATATCCTCAAAAATATCGAAGATATTTATGATGATATTTTGGAATTTCTAAGTTCGAAGGTTGATGAAGAAAATTTGTCCGTAAGAGTTTAGAGTCAGGAGTAAGGTATTCGTTAATGAATTCAGTAGATACTGAATCATTTAGATTCTTTGAAGGCAAATTTATTCTTTGTGATTTTTCTACAGCCTCCTTCTTGGTTTGCTCAATCCGTTTTCTAGTTTCAACTTTTCTGAGCTTTGCCAACATACTATTCTTTATCATCAAACTTTCGGCTGTTGAGGTCGTTTACGGTTGTCTACGGTTTCTGCTGCTTCATTCAACTTTTTCAACATTCAGAGTATTCATTTGTAGACTGAGTGCTTTTCAGAATTTCATAATGAAAGATCATAATTCTAAGAGATGAATGTTATACATATAACTGTTGATGTAGATATGCTGTAAGTTTTCAAAGTACTGATTGCTGATTCCCGGTAATTGGTATGTCAGTTCTCGTTACAAGATGCGGATGAGTATATGATAGGGTTTCAATGAATAAATATAATGATTTATCATAGAGATTTAAGTCAAGAAGTAACGAGGTTGCTGATAAGTTTACTGCTAATGTGGTGGAATATAAACGGTTCCCCAGTAATGATGACGAAAGGCAAACTTATATATCAAGGTTATAATAAGACCAATCCGGATGAAAAGTCGAAGTTGACTTGCTGAAGCTGTGACAAAACTGGCTATTTTGAAAAGGAATTTCAATGTTATTTTCGGTAATAACAATACCAAAGGATCTAGCACAGATACGTGTTAAACATTTACTCAGGTTCCGAGTGTTTTCAGGTGCATAATTATATGCATCCATCTTTTCTTCCGTAGATGAAGTGTGGTTGGTTCATCTTCTCGATTGAGGTGTTTTCAAGAATTATGAAATGTTTGAACGCAGATTGGAATCGTCAAGATACGAATGAGGTTTAAGATGAAATCAAGTGGCAAACTTGAAGAATTGTTTAGTTTCATATGTTATAATCAATATTTTAATTCATTTTAATTGTCCAATGTCGGCATTCCATAATTGATAGTCCACAGTTAATAGTGCAATCATTCATATATAGTTTAATATATAATATTCGAATTAATTAATACGTATCGTGACCCGTATACATGTCTCAGACTTGATCACAACTCAAATTATATATATTATTGTAGAATCAACCTCAACCCTGTATAGAGAACTCGTTCATTACTGCATATAGAGTGTCTATGGTTATTCCAAATAATATATATAAATGCGTCGATATGATATGTCAAAACCTTGTATACGTGTCCCGATATTTAAAGTGCATAAAATAAATAATAGAAATTAAATAACGATAAATAAAGTGCGTAAAGTAAATAACAGAAATTAAATGACGGTAAATAAAATTGCGAGAATTTAAATTACGATAATTAAATTGCGATAAATAAAATGTAATCAGTTAGATAGGAACAATTAGCTAGGAACAGTTAGCGTGGATTCTTAACAAAATTTCTCATAGTTAATTTGTTTGTTTCTAACAAATTTTATTTTGTCAAATGTTTTCTTCATTATGCCACTTGTTGTATTCTGATAAATCAAAATCCCAATATGAAATTGTATGAATATGGTTATTCTGTGGTGAACGGATTTGTATATCAGTGGATGTAAGTAGGATAGTAAATGACTATTGAATCTGATTCGAAGAATGTACAGTGTAACTTATTAATGTGAAATCTAAATATTCCTCGGGTATTACCTACCAGTTAAAATATTTTCATCATTAACAGTTTGTACAAAAGAATTTTTAATTACAATCGTTATGAAAAAATATATATACATATATATTTTCTTCAGATGTAATCATGGATTTAATGAGTTAATATGATATTAAACTCATTTGATTTACGGTTACAACTAGAGTACATAATCTCTAAAACATTAGAAATTATATAATCGTGATGTAGAATGAAGATAAATGATGTAGAAGGATTCGTAGAACGTGTAGTGACCCGAACTTTTCCATGTTTATATATATTAATTGAGATTGATATTTACATGATTAAATGTTTCCAACATGTTAAGCAATCAAACTTGTTAAGACTTGATTAATTGAAATAGGTTTCATATAGACAATTGACCACCCAAGTTGACCGGTGATTCACGAACGTTAAAACTTGTAAAAAAACTATATGATGACATATATATGGTTATATATATAGTTAATATGATATTATGATAAGTAAACATATCATTAATTATATTAACAATGAACTACATATGTAAAAACAAGACTACTAACTTAATGATTTTGAAACGAGACATATATGTAACGTTTATCGTTGTAACGACATTTAATGTATATATATCATATTAAGAGATATTCGTACATCATAATATCATGATAATATAATAATTTAAAATCTCTTTTTATATTATAAACATTGGGTTAACAACATTTAACAAGATCGTTAACCTAAAGGTTTCAAAACAACATTTACATGTAACGACTAACGATGACTTAACGACTCAGTTAAAATGTATATACATGTAGTGTTTTAATATGTATTCATACACTTTTGAAAGACTTCAAGACACTTATCAAAATACTTCTACTTAACAAAAATGCTTACAATTACATCCTCGTTCAGTTTCATCAACAATTCTACTCGTATGCACCCGTATTCGTACTCGTACAATACATAGCTTTTAGATGTATGTACTATTGGTATATACACTCCAATGATCAGCTATTAGCAGCCCATGTGAGTCACCTAACACATGTGGGAACCATCATTTGGCAACTAGCATGAAATATCTCATAAAATTACAAAAATATGAGTAATCATTCATGACTTATTTACATGAAAACAAAATAACATATCCTTTATATCTAATCCATACACCAACGACCAAAAACACCTACAAACACTTTCATTCTTCAATTTTCTTCATCTAATTGATCTCTCTCAAGTTCTATCTTCAAGTTCTAAGTGTTCTTCATAAATTCCAAAAGTTCTAGTTTCATAAAATCAAGAATACTTTCAAGTTTGCTAGCTCACTTCCAATCTTGTAAGGTGATCATCCAACCTCAAGAAATCTTTGTTTCTTATAGTAGGTTATCATTCTAATACAAGGTAATAATCATATTAAAACTTTGGTTCAATTTCTATAACTATAACAATCTTATTTCAAGTGATGATCTTACTTGAACTTGTTTTCGTGTCATGATTCTGCTTCAAGAACTTCGAGCCATCCAAGGATCCATTGAAGCTAGATCCATTTTTCTCTTTTCCAGTAGGTTTATCCAAGGAACTTAAGGTAGTAATGATGTTCATAACATCATTCGATTCATACATATAAAGCTATCTTATTCGAAGGTTTAAACTTGTAATCACTAGAACATAGTTTAGTTAATTCTAAACTTGT
This sequence comes from Rutidosis leptorrhynchoides, assembly GCF_046630445.1. Lineage (NCBI taxonomy): Eukaryota > Viridiplantae > Streptophyta > Magnoliopsida > Asterales > Asteraceae > Rutidosis > Rutidosis leptorrhynchoides. The sequence continues at coordinate 249,931,186 of NC_092341.1, forward strand.
TCGCAAACAAAAGTTAATCCTTCTAACTTGACTTTTAAAATCAACTAAACACATGTTCTATATCTATATGATATGCTAACTTAATGATTTAAAACCTGGAAACACGAAAAACACCGTAAAACCGGATTTACGCCGTCGTAGTAACACCGCGGGCTGTTTTGGGTTAGTTAATTAAAAACTATGATAAACTTTGATTTAAAAGTTGTTATTCTGAGAATATGATTTTTATTATGAACATGAAACTATATCCAAAAATTATGGTTAAACTCAAAGTGGAAGTATGTTTTCTAAAATGGTCATCTAGACGTCGTTCTTTCGACTGAAATGACTACCTTTACAAAAATGACTTGTAACTTATTTTTCCGACTAGAAACCTATACTTTTTTATTTAGATTCATAAAATATAGTTCAATATGAAACCATAGCAATTTGATTCACTCAAAACGGATTTAAAATGAAGAAGTTATGGGTAAAACAAGATTGGATAATTTTTCTCATTTTAGCTACGTGAAAATTGGTAACAAATCTATTCCAACCATAACTTAATCAACTTGTATTATATATTATGTAATCTTGAGATACCATAGACACGTATACAATGTTTCGACATATCATGTCGACACATCTATATATATTTCGGAACAACCATAGACACTCTATATGTGAATGTTGGAGTTAGCTATACAGGGTTGAGGTTGATTCTAAAATATATATAGTTTGAGTTGTGATCAATACTGAGATACGTATACACTGGGTCGTGGATTGATTCAAGATAATATTTATCGATTTATTTCTGTACATCTAACTGTGGACAACTAGTTGTAGGTTACTAACGAGGACAGCTGACTTAATAAACTTAAAACATCAAAATATATTAAAAGTGTTGTAAATATATTTTGAACATACTTTGATATATATGTATATATTGTTATAGGTTCGTGAATCAACCAGTGGCCAAGTCTTACTTCCCGACGAAGTAAAAATCTGTGAAAGTGAGTTATAGTCCCACTTTTAAAATCTAATATTTTTGGGATGAGAATACATGCAGGTTTTATAAATGATTTACAAAATAGACACAAGTACGTGAAACTACATTCTATGGTTGAATTATCGAAATCGAATATGCCCCTTTTTATTAAGTCTGGTAATCTAAGAATTAGGGAACAGACACCCTAATTGACGCGAATCCTAAAGATAGATCTATCGGGCCCAACAAGCCCCATCCAAAGTACCGGATGCTTTAGTACTTCAAAATTTATATCATATCCGAAGGGTGTCCCGGAATGATGGGGATATTCTTATATATGCATCTTGTTAATGTCGGTTACCAGGTGTTCACCATATGAATGATTTTTATCTCTATGTATGGGAAGTGTATTGAAATATGAAATCTTGTGGTCTATTATTATGATTTGATATATATAGGTTAAACCTATAACTCACCAACATTTTTGTTGACGTTTTAAGCATGTTTATTCTCAGGTGATTATTAAGAGCTTCTGCTGTCGCATACTTAAATAAGGACGAGATTTGGAGTCCATGCTTGTATGATATTGTGTAAAAACTGCATTCAAGAAACTTATTTTGTTGTAACATATTTGTATTGTAAACCATTATGTAATGGTCGTGTGTAAACAGGATATTTTAGATTATCATTATTTGATAATCTACGTAAAGCTTTTTAAACCTTTATTGATGAAATAAAGGTTATGGTTTGTTTTAAAATGAATGCAGTCTTTGAAAAACGTCTCATATAGAGGTCAAAACCTCGCAACGAAATCAATTAATATGGAACGTTTTTAATCAATAAGAACGGGACATTTCAGTTGGTATCAGAGCGTTGGTCTTAGAGAACCAGAAAATTTGCATTAGTGTGTCTTATCGAGTTTGTTAGGATGCATTAGTGAGTCTGGACTTCGACCGTGTTTTCTTTAAAAATGATTGTTTAACATTTTTGTTGGAAACTATATATTTTTAACATATGAATATTATGTGATATATTAATCTCTTATCGTGTTTGATATTATGTGATAGATGTCTACCTCTAGAACAAGTCCCATTGACTCACCTAATAATAATGAAGAGTCAAATGTAAATTGGAATGATTCGTGGACTGATTCACAAGTTCCCGAAGAGGAACCGGAAGAAGAGTCGGAACCGGAAGAAGAATCGGAACCGGAAGAAGAATCGGAACCGGAAGAAGAAATAGAATCGGTGGGGGAAATAATAAAACGGTTAAGTAAAAGAGAATCCTCAACCAACCGACCAAGGTTAATCATGGTCAATGGTGTTTCCGCCAAGGAAGCAAAATATTGGGAGGATTACCAATTCTCCGATGAATCGGATTCCGACGAGAATTCCGATGATGTTATAGAAATTACCCCAAATGAATTTAAAAAGGCAAAAGAAAATAATAAGGGAAAGGGCATAAAAATAGAGAAATCTAATTCCAACCCCGATGAACTTTATATGTATCGTCAACCCCCGAAGTCCTTAAGTTGTAACAATGACCCGGGAACCTCTAAACCACCAGGTTTTTCTAAACCAATGTGGATAACGACGGCTCGTATTAGGGGAACATCATATATCCCTCGAAACTTGGCAAAACGAACCAAAACCGAACAAGAAGAAACGAGCGAGTCGGAATAAGATAGTTATATTCGTGTGGTGTAATATATGTAATATAGTGTGCTTATGCTTTATGATATATGTAAAAATTGCTTGTATTAATAAGTATTTTTTTATGAATCTAACTCTTGTCTATTTTACAGTATAAAAACACAAAATGGATAGACAACCCAATATTTTAAGAGACCTACCCGGAGACATGATTGATGAAATCTTGTCTAGAGTCGGTCAGAATTCCTCGGCACAACTATTTAAGGCAAGATCAGTTTGTAAGACATTCGAAGAACATTCCAAGAATGCCTTGGTTTATAAAAGGCTTTCGTTCGGAAGATGGGGAATATCACATTGGGAAATCCATAAGTTACGATGTATTTACTTTGACGCATATATTGCGGGGAACCCAAATGCTATTTTACGCAACGGGTTAAGAAATTATTTTGACTCAGTATATCCGAATATAGGACTTCGTGATTTAGAAAAAGCGGCTAACATGCAACATAAAGAAGCATGTTATGCTTACGGGTTAGTAATGTTCGCTTCTCACCAAAGTGAGAACAAGAACATCGGGCTACAACTATTAAACAAAACGTTCCCACAAGTGACGGAGTCGGTAATTGGGGTAAGAAATGAGGTTTTTAGGTTATTACGAGACTGTTGGTCATTACGTAACCCTCGTCCCTTTGACGACGTTACAACACGCTGTCTTATCAACGGCCATAACGGTTATGTTCCACAAGACCAAGGATGGGAAGTAATCCTAGTAAAACCAGAATGCATGACTTGTTTCTGGACGTATGAATTACGTGTCTTTATTGCTTTTGCTGAACGACTTGTGTACTAGCTAGAATTATCTTCACAACCATCTTGTATCAAATTTATTGTGTGCTATATTTCATGCTATATGTAAAATAAGCGGTATTGTAAGTTTGTAAAATATTGTGTAAAAGTTTGAACGCGAAATATTATTATAATCAGTTTTTCATATAGAATTGTAGTAGTTGAATTGTATACTGGCTACTAAGTATGAACTTAACGGGTAGGTACTACCCGAATTTAAACATATAAAACGCTAATATGAAGAAAAAGCTTTTATAAATGAGTTCATATTATGCTACGAAATACTATTAACTACTCTTAATATTCTGTATGATTAACTTGTTCCATTTAACTATTTTGAAGGAAATGGCACCGACTACTCGACACACCGTGAATATGAATGAAGAGGAATTCCGTACTTTTCTAGCTTCAAACATAGCTGCAGTACAGGCTGCGCTACAGACCAACAATAACCTTGGATCTAGCAGTACAGGAAATCGTGTAGGATGCACCTACAAAGAATTCACTGCCTGCAAACCTTTGGAATTTGATGGAACCGAAGGACCGATCGGATTGAAACGGTGGACCGAGAAGGTCGAATCGGTGTTTGCCATAAGTAAGTGTACTGAAGAGGACAAAGTGAAGTACGCTACGCATACCTTCACAGGTTCTGCGTTAACATGGTGGAATACCTATCTAGAGCAAGTGGGATAAGATGATGCGTACGCACTACCGTGGTCAGCATTCAAGCACTTGATGAACGAGAAGTACCGTCCCAGAACCGAGGTCAATAAGCTCAAGACAGAACTTAGAGGGTTACGAACCCAAGGATTTGATATTACCACGTATGAAAGACGATTCACAGAATTGTGCCTATTGTGTCCGGGAGCATTCGAAGATGAGGAAGAGAAGATCGACGCGTTTGTGAAAGGATTACCGGAAAGAATCCAAGAAGATATAAGTTCACACGAGCCCGCCTCCATACAACAGGCATGTAGAATGGCTCACAAACTAGTGAACCAGATTGAAGAAAGAATTAAAGAACAGACTGCTGAAGAGACCAATGTGAAGCAAGTCAAAAGAAAGTGGGAGGAAAACGGTGATAAGAATCACCAATACAACAACAACAGCAATTACAACAATAATCGCAACAATTATCCCAACAATCGCAACATCAATCGCAACTACAACAAACGGCCCAACAACAACAACAACAACAACAACAGCAACAGCAACTACAACAATCATCCCAACAACAATAATAACCGCAACAACAACAACAATCAGAAGCAGCTATGCCAAAGGTGTGAAAAGTATCACTCGGGGTTCTGCACCAAATTTTGCAACAAGTGTAAAAGAAATGGTCATAGCGTGGCGAAGTGTGAGGTCTATGGACCAGGGGTTAATAGAACGAAAAGAATAAATGGTGTCGGAACGAGTAATGGCGGAGCAAGTAGTGTCGGAGCAAGTTATGCCAATGTAGTTTGTTATAAATGGGGAAAACCGGGCCACATTATTAGAAATTGCCCGAACCAGGAGGACACGAATGGACAAGGCCGCGGAAGAGTTTTCAATATTAATGCGGCAGAGGCACAGGAAGACCCGGAGCTTGTTACGGGTACGTTTCTTATTGACAATAAATCTGCTTACGTTTTATTTGATTCGGGTGCGGATAGAAGCTATATGAGTAGGGATTTTTGTGCTAAATTAAGTTGTCCATTGACGCCTTTGGATAGTAAATTTTTACTCGAATTAGCAAATGGTAAATTAATTTCAGCAGATAATATATGTCGGAATCGAGAAATTAAACTGGTTAGCGAAACATTTAAGATTGATTTGATACCAGTAGAGTTAGGGAGTTTTGATGTGATAATCGGTATGGACTGGTTGAAAGAAGTGAAAGCAGAGATCGTTTGTTACAAAAATGCAATTCGCATTATACGAGAAAAAGGAAAACCCTTAATGGTGTACGGAGAAAAGGGCAACACGAAGCTACATCTTATTAGTAATTTGAAGGCACAAAAACTAATAAGAAAAGGTTGCTATGCTGTTCTAGCACACGTCGAGAAAGTACAAACTGAAGAAAAGAGCATCAATGATGTTCCTATTGCAAAAGAATTTCCCGATGTATTTCCGAAAGAATTACCGGGATTACCCCCACATCGATCCGTTGAATTTCAAATAGATCTTGTACCAGGAGCTGCACCAATAGCTCGTGCTCCTTACAGACTCGCACCCAGCGAGATGAAAGAACTGCAAAGCCAATTACAAGAACTTTTAGAGCGTGGTTTCATTCGACCAAGCACATCACCGTGGGGAGCTCCTGTTTTGTTTGTCAAGAAGAAAGATGGTACATTCAGGTTGTGTATCGACTACCGAGAGTTGAACAAACTTACCATCAAGAACCGCTACCCACTACCGAGAATCGACGACTTATTTGATCAACTACAAGGCTCGTCTATTTATTCAAAGATTGACTTACGTTCCGGGTATCATCAAATGCGGGTGAAAGAAGATGATATTCCAAAGACTGCTTTCAGAACACGTTACGGTCATTACGAGTTTATGGTCATGCCGTTTGGTTTAACTAATGCACCAGCTGTGTTCATGGACCTTATGAACCGAGTGTGTGGACCATACCTTGACAAGTTTGTCATTGTTTTCATTGATGACATACTTATTTACTCAAAGAATGACCAAGAACACGGTGAACATTTGAGAAAGGTGTTAGAAGTATTGAGGAAGGAAAAATTGTACGCTAAGTTTTCAAAGTGTGCATTTTGGTTGGAAGAAGTTCAATTCCTCGGTCACATAGTGAACAAAGAAGGTATTAAGGTGGATCCGGCAAAGATAGAAACTGTTGAAAAGTGGGAAACCCCGAAAACTCCGAAACACATACGCCAGTTTTTAGGACTAGCTGGTTACTATAGAAGGTTCATCCAAGACTTTTCCAGAATAGCAAAACCCTTGACTGCATTAACGCATAAAGGGAAGAAATTTGAATGGAATGATGAACAAGAGAAAGCGTTTCAGTTATTGAAGAAAAAGCTAACTACGGCACCTATATTGTCATTGCCTGAAGGGAATGATGATTTTGTGATTTATTGTGACGCATCAAAGCAAGGTCTCGGTTGTGTATTAATGCAACGAACGAAGGTGATTGCTTATGCGTCTAGACAATTGAAGATTCACGAACAAAATTATACGACGCATGATTTGGAATTAGGCGCGGTTGTTTTTGCATTAAAGACTTGGAGGCACTACTTATATGGGGTCAAAAGTATTATATATACCGACCACAAAAGTCTTCAACACATATTTAATCAGAAACAACTGAATATGAGGCAGCGTAGGTGGATTGAATTATTGAATGATTACGACTTTGAGATTCGTTACCACCCGGGGAAGGCAAATGTGGTAGCCGATGCCTTGAGCAGGAATGACAGAGAACCCATTCGAGTAAAATCTATGAATATAATGATTCATAATAACATTACTACTCAAATAAAGGAGGCGCAACAAGGAGTTTTAAAAGAGGGAAATTTAAAGGATGAAATACCCAAAGGATCGGAGAAGCATCTTAATATTCGGGAAGACGGAACCCGGTATAGGGCTGAAAGGATTTGGGTACCAAAATTTGGAGATATGAGAGAAATGGTACTTAGAGGAGCTCATAAAACCAGATACTCAATACATCCTGGAACGGGGAAGATGTACAAGGATCTCAAGAAACATTTTTGGTGGCCGGGTATGAAAGCCGATGTTGCTAAATACGTAGGAGAATGTTTGACGTGTTCTAAAGTCAAAGCTGAGCATCAGAAACCATCAGGTCTACTTCAACAACCCGAAATCCCAGAATGGAAATGGGAAAACATTACCATGGATTTCATCACTAAATTGCCAAGGACTGCAAGTGGTTTTGATACTATTTGGGTAATAGTTGATCGTCTCACCAAATCAGCACACTTCCTGCCAATAAGAGAAGATGACAAGATGGAGAAGTTAGCACGACTGTATTTGAAGGAAGTCGTCTCCAGACATGGAATACCAATCTCTATTATCTCTGATAGGGATGGTAGATTTATTTCAAGATTCTGGCAGACATTACAGCAAGCATTAGGAACTCGTCTAGACATGAGTACTGCCTATCATCCACAAACTGATGGGCAGAGCGAAAGGACGATACAAACGCTTGAAGACATGCTACGAGCATGTGTTATTGATTTTGGAAACAGTTGGGATCGACATCTACCATTAGCAGAATTTTCCTACAACAACAGCTACCATTCAAGCATTGAGATGGCGCCGTTTGAAGCACTTTATGGTAGAAAGTGCAGGTCTCCAATTTGTTGGAGTGAAGTGGGGGATAGACAGATTACGAGTCCGGAGATTATACAAGAAACTACCGAGAAGATCATCCAAATTCAACAACGGTTGAAAACCGCCCAAAGTCGACAAAAGAGCTACGCTGACATTAAAAGAAAAGATATAGAATTTGAAATTGGAGAGATGGTCATGCTTAAAGTTGCACCTTGGAAAGGCGTTGTTCGATTTGGTAAACGAGGGAAATTAAATCCAAGGTATATTGGACCATTCAAGATTATTGATCGTGTCGGACCAGTAGCTTACCGACTTGAGTTACCTCAACAACTCGCAGCTGTACATAACACTTTCCACGTCTCGAATTTGAAGAAATGTTTTGCTAAAGAAGATCTCACTATTCCGTTAGATGAAATCCAAATCAACGAAAAACTTCAATTCATCGAAGAACCCGTCGAAATAATAGATCGTGAGGTTAAAAGACTTAAGCAAAACAAGATACCAATTGTTAAGGTTTGATGGAATGCTCGTAGAGGACCCGAGTTCACCTGGGAGCGGGAAGATCAGATGAAGAAGAAATACCCGCATCTATTTCCAGAAGATTCGTCAACACCTTCAACAGCTTAAAATTTCGGGACGAAATTTATTTAACGGGTAGGTACTGTAGTGACCCGAACTTTTCCATGTTTATATATATTAATTGAGATTGATATTTACATGATTAAATGTTTCCAACATGTTAAGCAATCAAACTTGTTAAGACTTGATTAATTGAAATAGGTTTCATATAGACAATTGACCACCCAAGTTGACCGGTGATTCACGAACGTTAAAACTTGTAAAAAACTATATGATGACATATATATGGTTATATATATAGTTAACATGATATTATGATAAGTAAACATATCATTAATTATATTAACAATGAACTACATATGTAAAAACAAGACTACTAACTTAATGATTTTGAAACGAGACATATATGTAACGTTTATCGTTGTAACGACATTTAATGTATATATATCATATTAAGAGATATTCGTACATCATAATATCATGATAATATAATAATTTAAAATCTCTTTTGATATTATAAATATTGGGTTAACAACATTTAACAAGATCGTTAACCTAAAGGTTTCAAAACAACATTTACATGTAACGACTAACGATGACTTAACGACTCAGTTAAAATGTATATACATGTCTTGTTTTAATATGTATTCATACACTTTTGAAAGACTTCAAGACACTTATCAAAATACTTCTACTTAACAAAAATGCTTACAATTACATCCTCGTTCAGTTTCATCAACAATTCTACTCGTATGCACCCGTATTCGTACTCGTACAATACACAGCTTTTAGATGTATGTACTATTGGTATATACACTCCAATGATCAGCTCTTAGCAGCCCATGTGAGTCACCTAACACATGTGGGAACCATCATTTGGCAACTAGCATGAAATATCTCATAAAATTACAAAAATATGAGTAATCATTCATGACTTATTTACATGAAAACAAAATAACATATCCTTTATATCTAATCCATACACCAACGACCAAAAACACCTACAAACACTTTCATTCTTCAATTTTCTTCATCTAATTGATCTCTTTCAAGTTCTATCTTAAAGTTCTATCTTCAAGTTCTAAGTGTTCTTCATAAATTCCAAAAGTTCTAGTTTCATAAAATCAAGAATACTTTCAAGTTTGCTAGCTCACTTCCAATCTTGTAAGGTGATCATCCAACCTCAAGAAATCTTTGTTTCTTACAGTAGGTTATCATTCTAATACAAGGTAATAATCATATTAAAACTTTGGTTCAATTTCTATAACTATAACAATCTTATTTCAAGTGATGATCTTACTTGAACTTGTTTTCGTGTCATGATTCTGCTTCAAGAACTTCGAGCCATCCAAGGATCCATTGAAGCTAGATCCATTTTTCTCTTTTCCAGTAGGTTTATCCAAGGAACTTAAGGTAGTAATGATGTTCATAACATCATTCGATTCATACATATAAAGCTATCTTATTCGAAGGTTTAAACTTGTAATCACTAGAACATAGTTTAGTTAATTCTAAACTTGTTCGCAAACAAAAGTTAATCCTTCTAACTTGACTTTTAAAATCAACTAAACACATGTTCTATATCTATATGATATGCTAACTTAATGATTTAAAACCTGGAAACACGAAAAACACCGTAAAACCGGATTTACGCCGTCGTAGTAACACCGCGGGCTGTTTTGGGTTAGTTAATTAAAAACTATGATACACTTTGATTTAAAAGTTGTTATTCTGAGAATATGATTTTTATTATGAACATGAAACTATATCCAAAAATTATGGTTAAACTCAAAGTGGAAGTATGTTTTCTAAAATGGTCATCTAGATGTCGTTCTTTCGACTGAAATGACTACCTTTACAAAAACGACTTGTAACTTATTTTTCCGACTAGAAACCTATACTTTTTTGTTTAGATTCATAAAATAGAGTTCAATATGAAACCATAGCGATTTGATTAACTCAAAACGGATTTAAAATGAAGAAGTTATGGGTAAAACAAGATTGGATAATTTTTCTCATTTTAGCTACGTGAAAATTGGTAACAAATCTATTCCAACCATAACTTAATCAACTTGTATTATATATTATGTAATCTTGAGATACCATAGACACGTATACAATGTTTCGACCTATCATGTCGACACATCTATATGTATTTCGGAACAACCATAGACACTCTATATGTGAATGTTGGAGTTAGCTATACAGGGTTGAGGTTGATTCCAAAATATATATAGTTTGAGTTGTGATCAATACTGAGATACGTATACACTGGGTCGTGGATTGATTCAAGATAATATTTATCGATTTATTTCTGTACATCTAACTGTGGACAACTAGTTGTAGGTTACTAACGAGGACAGCTGACTTAATAAACTTAAAACATCAAAATATATTAAAAGTGTTGTAAATATATTTTGAACATACTTTGATATATATGTATATATTGTTATAGGTTCGTGAATCAACCAGTGGCCAAGTCTTACTACCCGACGAAGTAAAAATCTGTGAAAGTGAGTTATAGTCCCACTTTTAAAATCTAATATTTTTGGGATGAGAATACATGCAGGTTTTATAAATGATTTACAAAATAGACACAAGTACGTGAAACTACATTCTATGGTTGAATTATCGAAATCAAATATGCCCCTTTTTATTAAGTCTGGTAATCTAAGAATTAGGGAACAGACACCCTAATTGACGCGAATCCTAAAGATAGATCTATCGGGCCCAACAAGCCCCATCCAAAGTACCGGATGCTTTAGTACTTCGAAATTTATATCATATCCGAAGGGTGTCCCGGAATGATGGGGATATTCTTATATATGCATCTTGTTAATGTCGGTTACCAGGTGTTCACCATATGAATGATTTTTATCTCTATGTATGGGAAGTGTATTGAAATATGAAATCTTGTGGTCTATTATTATGATTTGATATATATAGGTTAAACCTATAACTCACCAACATTTTTGTTGACGTTTTAAGCATGTTTATTCTCAGGTGATTATTAAGAGCTTCCGCTGTCGCATACTTAAATAAGGACGAGATTTGGAGTCCATGCTTGTATGATATTGTGTAAAAACTGCATTCAAGAAACTTATTTTGTTGTAACATATTTGTATTGTAAACCATTATGTAATGGTCGTGTGTAAACAGGATATTTTAGATTATCATTATTTGATAATCTACGTAAAGCTTTTTAAACCTTTATTGATAAAATAAAGGTTATGGTTTGTTTTAAAATGAATGCAGTCTTTGAAAAACGTCTCATATAGAGGTCAAAACCTCTCAACGAAATCAATTAATATGGAACGTTTTTAATCAATAAGAACGGGACATTTCAGAACGATGATTATGTTCAAGGTACAAAATGAGATGTTGAGGCGTGTGATGTGGAAACTTGGGTTGTTGGTGGTACTGGTGTTGTCGGTGCTGTTGTTGAAGCTGGTAGGTTTTGCACCACGTTTTCCAAATTGATTACTCGAGCGCGAAGTTCGTTGACTTCTTCCATTATTCTGGGATAATTGTTGGTTCGGACGAGCGGATGAATAAGATCTAGAATTTTAGATAGAATATAATCGTGGCGAAATACTCTGGAAATGAATATGAGAATGGTGTTTCGAATAGGTTCGCCGGTAAGTGCTTTAGGTTCTTTGCCAAGAGTGCAGGTTGGTGGGTGAAAAGGATCGCCTTTTTCTCGTCTCCATCGGTTAAGTCGACTACGAACCCATCAGATGAACTAGGGATGGTTGACTGGTTGCTCTATTTCGGTTACACTGCTTTCAGAGTTCGAGTGGAAATCCATATCGGAATAGCTGTCGGAATAACTATCGGAATAGCTATCAGAATCTGAGGGACTCGAACTGGTTGAGGGATTCATCTCGTACGATCAGATGAAGTATTTTCGATAGGAAATAGATTATAGGATGTAGATTAGTACCCTGCAATACATAATTTACATATGCATATATAATACTGAAATCCCATAAGTTACGGAGGAATCTATAGAAAATGTCAGGCAAAGTTTACAATAACAGATACGCTAAGATATGAATTAGCAGATATGCTAAGATATGAATTTTTTCTATACACTAATCATGCAATCAATGCAATAAGATGTGTCTAGACTAAGGATGATAAGCAAGTGATTCTCTAAGAATGATAAGCAGGTAATTTTCGACACGAAATGATAAGCAAAACTTTTGACATGCAGACACGGTCGAAGTCCAGACTCACTAATGCATCTAAACAGCTATCAGTTAGATACACAAATACAAGACCTGGTTTGCTAAGACCACCGCTCTGATACCAACTGAAAGGACCCATCCTAATCCATCTGGACGAAGTCCATATCGATTACAAACGATTCACAATAGTTGATTACATCGCGAGGTACTTGACCTCTATATGATACATTTTACAAACATTGCATTCGTTTTTGAAAAGACAATCTTTCATTTACATCGAAAGTTGACTGCATGCATACCATTTCATAATATATCCAACTATACTTGACTTAATAATAATCTTGATGAACTCAACGACTCGAATACAAAGTCTTTTGAAATATGTCATGAATGACTCCAAGTAATAACTCTAATATGAGCAAATGCACAGCGGAAGATTTCTTTCATACCTGAGAATAAACATGCTTTCAAGTGTCAACCAAAAGATTGGTGAGTTCATTAGTTTATCATAAATAATCATTTCAGATAGTATAATAGACCACAAGATTTCATTTTTATAAACATCATTCTCGTATCAGGCATTTCGCAAACTGCATAGAGATAAAAATCATTCATATGGATTGAACACCTGGTAACCGACGTTAACTTAATGCATAGAATATCCCCAAAACAGAACCTCTCGTCTGTATAATAATCTCGAAGTACTAAAGCATTAGTACCCCGAATGGGACTTGTCAAGGTCCACTGATCTATCTTTAGGATTCGCGTTAATCAGGGGCCATTTCCCTAAATTCTTAGGTTACCAGACTTGAAGGGCGATATTCGGTTTAATAATCCAACCATAGAATGTAATTTTAAGTACTTGTGTCTATTTCGTAAAACATTTATAAAAGCAGCGCATGTATTCTCAGTCCCAAAAATATATATAGCAAAAGCATTTAAAAAGGGAGCAAATGAAACTCACTGTACTGAATTTTGTAGTAAAAATACATATGATGATATTGCACAATGCAGGGTTGGCCTCGGATTCACGAACCTATATCATTTTTATAATTATTAAAACATATAATAGAAATTTCATAATTTCAATTATTAATTATATAAATTTTATATGTTTGTAGTTATATATAAATTATACTAAATTTCATTAAAATGTATATACTTTACTTATATATATTATATCTTATATTGTATTTGTTTATTTTGTATGTGTTTAAAATAACTAATATTTATACACTTAGTTATATTACTATATATATATATATATATATATATATATATATATATATATATATATATATATATATATATATATATACACATATTATTTGTGTTAACCGTTAAATTTAATAGTTTATTGTATGAAAGTATTTAGGGATTACTCAATTCTAGTTCCAACTATAAAACAAATGAGTTTAATTTAATATTAACTCATTAAATCTATATTACATCTAAAGAAAATATACACATATATTTTCATAAAGACTGTAATAAACTTCTTTTGTACAAAATATTAATTGTGAATTTTTTTTTTAACGGGTAGGTAATACCCAAGAGATATATAAATTCACAATTAATAGATTACATTTTTCGAAACTGATTCAGCAATCATCAACTATACTCCATACTTTCACAACAATATCCATTCTTTCATATAAATCAAAACAATCATACTCATTCAAATTCAATTACATATTCTGATTTTGAAATCGCATAATTCAATTCGAAATATAACCAGTATCATCACTCTTAGATTCCTATATCTTTCAAAGCTATACTTTGACTTCAAAACTATGTTAGAACATCATATGTATTAACGATTACAATATGTTCTCAAACCCTTCGAAATTCCTGAAGACACTTCAACTAAGGAACAATCGAGATGATGATCCAACCACATGTTACCCACAGTTAAACACCTGAAAAACTCTCAAAACCCAAGTCATAGTTCGACACGTATCCGTGTTAGACCCTTTGGCATTTACTAGCTAAAATAACTTTTCAATTCCGTTTCAAAATAGACAGTTTTGTCACAGCTCCAGCAAGTCAACTTCGACTTCTCAATCAAAATAATCTTATTATAACCTCGATAGATACGTTGTCCTTTCGCCAACGTTACCAGGGAATCGTTTATATTCACCACATTAGCAATAAACTTACCAACAACTTCACTGATCTTTGACTTTCCAAAAAAAAAAAAAATCATTATAATTATCGAAACCCTATCATATACTCATTCGTACCATATAACAAGAATTGCCATACCAATTATTGAGAATCAGCAATCAGTATTTTGAAACCTCGCAGCATGTCTACATCAATAATTACATATACACACAACGTCTACCTCCAAGACTTACATTCTTTGAATGAGAAATTTCTGAAAAACACCCTAAACTGCGAACCAGTTCTCGAAATTTTGAAAAATGTTGATGAAGCAGCAAAAATTGTAAACGACCTTAACAGTAAAAAGTTGGATGATAAAGGATAGTATATTGGCAAAGCTCAGAAAAAGAGAAGGTTTGAAACTGGAAAACGGATTGAGCAAAGTATGAAGGAGGCTGTGGACAAATCACAAAGGCTGAACCTGCCTTTAAAGAATCCAAATGATTCAGTACTTGCTGAAGTCATTAATGAATACCTTGCTCCTGACTCCAAACCCCTGCGGACAATATCCTTCATCATCCTCTGATATTAGAAATTCTAAGATATCATCGTATCTTTCATTATAAATATCATCCATACTTCTGAAGATATTTTTATAATTATTCTTATCTGAAATCATTTATCTCTTCGCGCTATCTGTATTATATCATAAAAGAAACTATTTTAGTTTCAAATTCTGAAACATTCGAGTTTAAAATAGGAATATTCTTGAAGAAGTGTTGGGAGCTGAAGCATGAGTTAGTATAATATAATGACACTTGATCAACGTGATTATATTACAGTAATTCATGCTGAGTTTCTAAATGGAACATGATGATTCACAGATCATAACGTCATCATGTGCTATGTTACACGTCTCTTGTATTCTATTTAATCTCTAAAAATATCAAGAATATATTTTCTTGATGATTCGGTCTTTTCAGGGTATTCCGGTAAATTAACAAATCAAGATCGTGCCATTACCATTTCCTTCTTAGAACATTAACTATGTTCATTCTGAAATTCATATCTGCGAATACTGGACCATTACAAATGTTGCTTAATCGCAAGAAGAAGAAACGAAAGGACAAAACTCCAAAATAGAAATTGGAGTATAAATCGCAGCAAATAGAAGTGAGCATTAACTATGGATGTCAATGATTATAGAAGACAAAAGCAGGGGCTTTGAAATATAAGGGAAGATATAAAACTCAACAACCACCCAAAAATTATAAACCGTATATATCGATGCATATAGCAATATAAAGACACGGAAGAACTAAAAACACTATAAAACCGAGAGTATAGTAGAAGTAAATAGATTCTTCCGGATGCAGATGAAAAAGAAGAATGACAGATATGAAAGTGAGGAGTATATCGAGAATCAGTACTGGATGAAGCATATTGACAAATACTTTAAAATATGAGTTGAGGGAGAAAAAAATAGAAGGTGTGAGTTGTAAGGAAACGAAGGAGGTGGATTTATAGTGAAATACCCGACAGAGAAATCAAGATGGATTATCATATTAATTCGAAGAGAATCATAATCTCCTTAATTACCGAAGCATCAAATCCAACATAGATTACAAAGATTTTCTTTAAATTCGGAGATCAATTGTGATGACGTAAAAAGATATGACGAATCACTATAATCTTATTTCCTTCATTTACGATAACTTCCCTCATACGCTTCGAGTAATCGAATTATTTTATCTATACTTCTTAGACATGATAAAACTTCATAATCGTTACGTCATAATAACATTCTCATTGTTAGCCATAACGACCACTATCAAATTTTGGGGACGAAATTTCTTTAACGGGTAGGTACTGTGACGACCCGAAAATTTCCGACTAAATTTAAACTTTATCTTTATATTATTCTGACACGATAAGCAATGTTTGTTAAGTTAAATCTCAAAGATTTTAAACTATGTTTATACATTCATTTAAACCTCGACCAAATTCCAATGATTCACGAACCATTAAATGAACATATATGAATATGTATGTATATGTGTATATTTTATAAATTGAAAATGTCAACAAAGTATTTAAACGTATAATGCTTTATATGAACGTATTTGTTTCAATATGATTATCGACAAAATTAAAAAAAAAATATTAAATGATTGAATTATCAGAAACATTGAATTATGATTACAAGTCTCTGTTGAGAGGTCCACTATGATTTGAGAAAATCTATTCCTCTTAACGATATTCGGAATAATTTGTAAAGCTATTTATAAATAAAAATAAAAAGTGTCATTTACGAAAGTTAGACAAAAGCTAGTAGAGAATTGGTTTCCATAATATTCTATTAATCTATTTTCAAACGTACAAAAACGTTTTCAGTTTAAAAAAAAAAACTTTATTATTAAAACGTATATAACTTTTATAAATATCTAGAATCACTTTTGACAACTCATTACTTAACCAGTATAATAAATATAACGATATTTATATTTTATTTTATTAAATATATATAACGATTTAAATTAATATTATATATATTTATACGCGTATTATACATACATATTTTTTTTATACTTTTACTATACTTTAACTTTACCTTTACTTTACTTTTACTTTACTTTAACTTTAATAATTCATACTTTAATAATTCACTTTAATAATTCATACTTTAATAATTCACTTTAATAATACATACTTTAATAATTCACTTTAATAATTCATACTTTAATCATTAGCTTTAATAATTCATACTTTAATAATTCACTTTAATAATTCACTTTAATAATTCATACTTTAATAATTCACTTTAATAATTCAAAAATCTATTATAAATAGAATTCAGTAGGTTTCATTATTTCATAGAAACTTAAAAATATATTTCTCTAAACCCTCTCAATCGATTTATATATATAAATATATATATTTGCTCTGTATTATTTCAAGATATTATTAGTATACATAAAATATTACGACGGAGTGCTGTCCAAGTGATTTCAAAATAGTTTTTTTTGAATGAGTCGAAGCTAAGGAAATTATGGGTTATAGCTATGGAGGTGATGGGTATGGTTCATGGGTATGGTCGTGAGGTCAATCTAGTGTTTATCATCTCCGCTGCGTCTACGTACTTTCCTGCAATATTGAATCTCAATATTGATACGTTCGTGAATCCGAGGCCAACCTTGCACTTGTTAAATGACGTTATATGTATTTTTACTACGAAATATAGTATTGTGAGTTTCATTTGCTCCCTTTTATATATATTTTTGGGACTGAGAATACATGCGCTGTTTTTATAAATGGTTTACGAAATAGGCACAAGTACTAAAACTAATTCTACGTGGGTTTAAAACAGAAATATACCCTTAGCTTGGTAACATTAAACTACTTGTCTATGTACGGTAGGCGCGAATCCTAAAGATAGATCTATTGGGCCTGACAAACCCCATCCTGACTATGGGATGCTTTAGTACTTCGAGGTTATTTTAAACACACCTGATCTGGTGTACTTCAGAGGGTAAAACATGAACGTTAAGGCTTGTTACCGGGTGCCTACAACTTATAGAATACTTTTATACACTTGCGAGTGTACATATATTTATAAACGGAAATCTTGTGGTCTATTAATATATTGAAATGATTATTATGATAAACCTATGAACTCACCAACCTTTTGGTTGACACTTTAAAGCATGTTTATTCTCAGGTATTAAAGAAATCTTCCGCTGTGCATTAGCTCATTTTAAGGATATTACTTGGAGTCATTCATGGCATATTTTGAAAGACGTTGCATTCGAGTCATTGAGTTCATCAAGATTATTATTAAGCCAAATTATAGTTGGATGTATTATGAAATGGTGTGCATGCCGTCAAATTTCGTTGTAAAGAAAGTTTGTCTTTTAAAAACGAATGCAATGTTTGTAAAATGTATCATATAGAGGTCAAATACCTCGCGATGTAATCAACTATTGTGAATTGTTTATAATGTATATGAACGGGTCCTTTCAGTTGATATCAGAGCGGTGGTCTTAGCGAACCAGGTCTGCATTAGTGTGTCTAACTGATAGTCGTTAGGATGCATTAGTGAGTCTGGACTTCGACCGTGTCTGCATTTCAAAAGTTTTGCTCATCATTCTTGTCGGAAATTACCTGCTTATCATTCTTAGTCTAGACACATCTTATTGCATTGATTGCATGAATAGTGTATAGACAAAATTTATATCTTAGCGTATCTGCTAATTCATATCTTAGCGTATCTGTTACTGTAAACTTTGCCTGACATATTCTGTAAATTCCTCCGTAATCTACGAAACCTTTTGCTCTATATAATTAGAATACCACCCGATAGCCGGAAAATCATTTCATATCGAAAAATTCTTTATTCAATCGTACGAAATGGAATTCGTCATTAGTTCAAGTCCCTCGGATTCCGAAATGGAATCCCACTCAAGTTCCGAAAGCAGTGTGACCGGAATGGATCAACCAATTAGTCATCATCTATTCTGGATGAATTGGGGATGGGTT
The DNA here is from genome assembly GCF_046630445.1 of Rutidosis leptorrhynchoides. Lineage (NCBI taxonomy): Eukaryota > Viridiplantae > Streptophyta > Magnoliopsida > Asterales > Asteraceae > Rutidosis > Rutidosis leptorrhynchoides. The sequence continues at coordinate 249,950,361 of NC_092341.1, forward strand.
CGTAGCCTCCTTAATCATTGGAGACAAGAAGAAGGTGATCCCTTCCATCCACCACATTGCCCTCTTGGCGAAGAACCTGAAGCACTTACCGGCGAACCTATCCGAAACACCATTTTCTCTCTTATTTCTAGAGTATCTCATTACGATTACATACTACACCAAATTCTAGATTTTATTTATCCGCTCGTTCGAACCGACAATCACCTCGGTGTAATAGAAGAAGTCAACGAGCTTCGCGCGGGAGAATATGGTGCAAAGGTTACAAACACCAGCAGCAGCACCAGCAGCATAAACTGTACCACCATCAGCAACACCAACAGTACCATCACCACCACCAAAAACAACAACCACATCCCACACCACAACATCACAATCTGTATCTCAAACATCAACATCATACGCCCTGTAAATATCCAGGAATATCAACAACAACAAATGATGAAGTATTAATTCATAAACTTCATTGAAGAGATATCTCTGCGGCAGTTATGTAATCTCCAAAATCTTAGAGATTATTTAATTCTGACCGTAAATCGGATGAGTGAACGGAGATGGTAGAGTAGAAACTTTGATCGAAAATGGTGTACGATTTACAAGCTAGAATTGTTTTACCAACAGCATCAACAGAACCGTAGCATCATCAACACAGTCAGTGCCGTCAGTATCGTCAGAATCAACAGCACCTGTAACATCACAAACTCTGTCAGTTCAAGAATCATTGTGTGAAAGGACCCGTTCATATACATTATAAACGATTCACAATAGTTGATTACATCGCGAGGTATTTGACCTCTATATGATACATTTTACAAACATTGCATTCGTTTTTAAAAGACAAACTTTCTTTACAACGAAAGTTTACGGCATGCACACCATTTCATAATACATCCAACTATAATTGACATAATAATAATCTTGATGAACTCAATGACTCGAATGCAACGTCTTTCAAAATATGCCATGAATGACTCCAAGTAATATCCTTAAAATGAGCTAATGCACAGCGGAAGATTTCTTTAATACCTGAGAATAAACATGCTTTAAAGTGTCAACCAAAAGGTTGGTGAGTTCATAGGTTTATCATAACAATCATTTCAATATATTAATAGACCACAAGATTTCCGTTTATAAATATATGTACACTCGCAAGTGTATAAAAGTATTCTATAAGTTGTAGGCACCCGGTAACAAGCCTTAACGTTCATGTTTTACCCTCTGAAGTACACCAGATCAGGTGTGTTTAAAATAACCTCGAAGTACTAAAGCATCCCATAGTCAGGATGGGGTTTGTCAGGCCCAATAGATCTATCTTTAGGATTCGCGCCTACCGTACATAGACAAGTAGTTTAATGTTACCAAGCTAAGGGTATATTTCTGGTTTAAACCCACGTAGAATTAGTTTTAGTACTTGTGCCTATTTCGTAAAACATTAATAAAAACAGCACATGTATTCTCAGTCCCAAAAATATATATAAAAGGGAGCAAATGAAACTCACCATACTGTATTTCGTAGTAAAAATACATATAACGTCATTTAACAAGTGCAAGGTTGGCCTCGGATTCACGAACCTATATTAATTATATATATTTATATGTTGGTCAATATTTGTCTAACAATTTTTGGTCAAGTCATAGTGTACCACAATCCTAATGCTCGAGACTAATATGCAAAAGTCAACAAAAGTCAACTTGACCCAAAATGACTTCTAAAATTTATACGTATTTATTATATAACTTAACTATAGTCGTTTTATATATTTAAATATATTTATTAGATTTTATAATAATAAAAGTCATTTATTAATAAAAATTTATATTAACGTTTATATATGATAAAATATACTTTTATATATCTTAAGTAGTAAAATTTATAAAGTTCACTTAATATCGTAAAACTATAGTGGTAAGTATTATTAATGTAATTATATTACGCGTGGTGAAAAATATCTTTGTATCCCCTATTTATTTGATAAAATAATATTGATCATAATAATAAGTAAAAGTTGTATTATTTTGTAATAATAATTATTATTATTCTATAAAAAATAACAATATCTATATTTACTAAAAATGGTATTATGATAAAATGATAATACTAACATAATAGTAATAATGATATTTTATAATAACAATGATATTTCTATTAAAATAATAACGACGATAGTAATAATAATCATTTTAACAATAATACTAAAATTTAGTTGACTATAACTTCTAATCCGTTCATCGAAACCATTCGATATCTAAATAAAAAGTTCTTAATTTTTCACTAGCTTTCCAATGACATGCATATCATATACCCTATCTCAGTAGCATATGTATCTAATTCAGAATTCAACAAACCTATCTAATGACAATATCGAATGTACAAGCATGCATAATCCTATATACTCGAGCACTAGTCAGGGATACACTATTGATATATAAAAGTTAAGTTATGAGTGCTCACGTATCAATATTGAGATTCAATATTGCAGAAAAGTACGTAGACGCAACGGAGATGATAAACACTAGATTGACCTCACGAGCATACCCATGAACCATACCCATCACCTCCATAGCTATAACCCATAATTTCCTTAGCTTCGACTCATTCAAAAAAAACTATTTTGAAATCACTCGGACATCATTCCGTCGTAATATTTTATGTATACTAATAATATCTTGAAATAATACAGAGCAAATATATATATTTGTAAATCGATTGAGAGAGTTTAGATAAATATATTTTTAAGTTTATATGAAATAATGAAACCTATTGAATTCTATTTATAATAGATTTTTGAATTATTAAAGTGAATTATTAAAGTATGAATTATTAAAGTGAATTATTAAAGTATGAATTATTAAAGTGAATTATTAAAGTATGAATTATTAAAGTGAATTATTAAAGTATGAATTATTAAAGTATGAATTATTAAAGTGAATTATTAAAGTTAAAGTAAAGTAAAAGTAAAGTAAAGGTAAAGTTAAAGTATAGTAAAAGTATAAAAACTATGTATGTATAATACGTGTATAAATATATATAATATTAATTTAAATCGTTATATATATTTAATGAAATAAAATATAAATATCGTTATATTTATTATACTGGTTAAGCAATGAGTTGTCAAAAGTGATTCTAGATATTTATAAAAGTTATATACGTTTTAATAATAAAGTTCTTTTTAAACTGAAAACGTTTTTTGTACGTTTGAAAATAGATTAATAGAATATTATGGAAACCAATTCTCCACTAGCTTTTGTCTAACTTTCGTAAATGACACTTTTTATTTTTATTTATAAATAGCTTTACAAATTATTCCGAATATCGTTAAGAGGAATAGATTTTCTCAAATCATAGTGGACCTCTCAACAGAGACTTGTAATCATAATTCAATGTTTCTGATAATTCAATCATTTAATATATATTTTTTTAATTTCGTCGATAATCATATTGAAACAAATACGTTCATATAAAGCATTATACGTTTAAATACTTTGTTGACATTTTCAATTTATAACATATACACATATACATACATATTCATATATGTTCATTTAATGGTTCGTGAATCATTGGAATTTGGTCGAGGTTTAAATGAATGTATAAACATAGTTTAAAATCCTTAAGATTTAACTTAACAAACATTGCTTATCGTGTCAGAATAATATAAAGATAAAGTTTAAATTTAGTCGGAAATTTCCGGGTCGTCACAGTACCTACCCGTTAAAGAAATTTCGTCCCCGAAATTTGATAGAGGTCGTTATGGGTAACAATGAGAATGTTATTATGACGTAACGATTATGAAGTTTTATCATGTCTAAGAAGTATGGATAAAATAATTCGATTACTCGAAGCGTATGAGGGAAGTTATTGTAAATGAAGGAAATAAGATTATAGTGATTCGTCATATCTTTTGACGTCATCACAATTGATCTCCGAATTTAAAGAAAATCTTTGTAATCTATGTTGAATTTGATGCTTCGGTGATTAAGGAGATTATGATTCTCTTCGAATTAATACGATAATTCATCTTGATTTCTCTGTCGGGTATTCCACTATAAATCCACCTCCTTCGTTTCCTTACAACTCACACCTTCTATTCTTTCTCCCTCAACTCATATTTTAAAGTATTTGTCAATATGCTTCATCCAGTACTGATTCTCGATATACTCCTCACTTTCATATCTGTCATTCTTCTTTTTCATCTGCCTCCGGAAGAATCTATTTACTTCTACTATACCCTCGGTTTTATAGTGTTTTTAGTTCTTCCGTGTCTTTATATTGCTATATGCATCGATATATACGGTTTATAATTTTTGGGTGGTTGTTGGGTTTTATATCTTCCCTTATATTTCAAAGCCCCTGCTTTTGTCTTCTATAATCATTGACATCCATAGTTAATGCTCCCTTCTATTTGCTGTGATTTATACTCCAATTTCTATTTTGGAGTTTTGTCCTTTCGTTTCTTCTTCTTGCGATTAAGCAACGTTTGTAATGGTCCAGTATTCGCAGATATGAATTTTAGAATGAACATAGTTAATGTTCTAAGAAGGAAATGGTAATGGCACGATCTTGATTTGTTAATTTACCAGAATACCCTAAAAAGAGCGAATCATCAAGAAAATATATTCTTGATATTTTTAGAGATTAAATAGAATACAAGAGTCGTGTAACATTGAACATGATGACGGCATGGTCTGTGAATCGTCATGTCCCATTAGAAACTCAGCATGACTTACTATAATATAATCACGTTGATCAAGTGTCATTATATTATACTAACTCATGCTTCAGTTCCCAACACTACTTCAAAACATTCATAATTTAACTCGAAAGTTTATAGAATATAGAAACTAATAGTTTCTTATATGATGTAACACTGATAGCGCAAAGAGATAAATGATTTTAGATAAGATTAGTTGTGAAAATATCTTCAGAAATATCGCGGATATTTATAATGAAAGATATGATAATATCTTAGAATTTCTAATATTGATGGATGATGATGAAGATTTGTCTGTAAAGGTTTAGAATAAAGAGTAAGGTATTCGTTAATGACTTTAGCAGGCACTGAATCATTTGGATTCTTTGAAGGCAGATTTAGTCTTTGTGATTTGTCCACAGCCTCCTTCATAGTCTGTTCAATCCGTTTTCCAGTTCCAAACCTTCTCTTTTTCTCAGCTTTACCACCTTACTATTCTTTGTCATCAAACTTTTTACTGTTAAGATCGTTTACAGTTTTTGATGCTTTGTCAGCATTTCAAGAACTAGTTTGCAGTTCAAAATATTTTTTAGAACTTCACATTCAAAGTATGTAAGTCCAGGAGATAGACATTTTACGTACACATATAACTGTTGGCGTAGACATGCTGCGAGATTTCAAATTATTGGTTACTGTTTTCAGACGATTCGTATGACAATTCTCGTTACAAGATGCGAATGAGTAAATGATGTGATTTCAATAAATATAATGATTTTTTGAAAAGTCAAAGATAATTGAAGTTGTTGGTAAGTTTATTGCTAAGGTGGCAAGATATGAAAGGTCCCCAGTAACGATGACGAAAGGGCAATGTATCTATCGAGGTTATAATAAGACTAGTCCGACTGAAAAGTCGAAGTTGACTTGCTGGAGCTGTGACAAAACTGTCTACTTTGAAAAGGAATTGAAAAGTCATTTTAGCTAATAAATACCAAAGGGTCTGACACGGATACGCGTCAAACTATGACTTGGGTTTTTAGAGTTTTTCAGGTGTATAACTGTGGGTAACATGTGGTTGGATCATCATCTCGATTGTTCCTTAGTTGAAGTGTCTTCAGGAATTTCGAAGGGTTTGAGCACATATTATAATCGTTAATACATATGATGTTCTAACACAGTTTTGAAGTCAAAGTATAGCTTTGAAAGATATAGGAATCTAAGAGTGATGATACTGGTTATATTTCGAATTGAATTATGCGATTTCAAAATCAGAATATGTAATTGAATTTGAATGAGTATGATTGTTTTGATTTATATGAAAGAATGGATATTGTTGTGAAAGTAGGGAGTATAGTTGATGATTGCTAAATCAGTTTCGAAAAATGTAATATATTAATTGTGAATTTATATATCTCTCGGGTATTACCTACCCGTTAAAAAAATTTTCACAATTAATATTTTGTACAAAAGAAGTTTATTACAGTCTTTATGAAAATATATGTGTATATTTTCTTTAGATGTAATATAGATTTAATGAGTTAATATTAAATTAAACTCATTTGTTTTATGGTTGAAACTAGAATTGAGTAATCCCTAAAACTTTATAAATTGCATGAGTATTTCTTCAATAATATTGAAATTATGAATCATTACTTTGTTATTTGTTGGTTTTTGTGAAATTCTTGTGAACTTCGCATGGTACGAATGATGTTATTTGAAAAGTTTCGAGTACATCGATGATGAAAGTGTAAAATCAAACATATATTCGAATAATACACTTGATTTATTATGAATTGGATTTTTATTGAATTGAGACAGAGATTGTAATTAACGATGGTTAAGTTGCGGACGAAGGACGTACATCATTGCATATTTGTAATATGAATTAACTGAGTAGTTAAGATTCACACATAATAGCTTAGTACGGGAAGATTTATTATGGTTTAAAAATTTATACATATAAAATATACATATAAATCTTTCGATTGGAAATGAGTTAATACTTCATAACTCGTTGATACAATATATTTGTTGTTGATTCGTAATGATGTCCACAATGATTCTTGAACTGACAGAGTTTGTGATGTTACAGGTGCTGTTGATTTTGACGATACTGACGGCACTGACTGTGTTGATGATGCTACGGTCCTGTTGATGCTGTTGGTAAAACAATTCTAGCTTGTAAATCGTACACCATTTTCGATCAAAGTTTCTACTCTACCATCTCCGTTCACTCATCCGATTTACAGTCAGAATTAAATAATCTCTAAGATATTGGAGATTACATAACTACCGCAGAGATATCTCTTCAATGAAGTTTATGAATTAATACTTCATCGTTTGTTGTTGTTGATATTCCTGGATATTTACAGGGTGTAAGACGTTGATGTTTGAGATACAGATTGTGATGTTGCGGTGTGGGATGTGGATGTTGTTGTTGGTGGTGGTGATGGTACTGTTGGTGTTGCTGATGGTGGTACTGTTTATGCTGTTGGTGCTGCTGCTGGTGTTTGTAACCTTTGCACCATATTCTCCAAAGCCACTACCCGAGCGCGAAGCTCGTTGACTTCTTCTATTACACCGGGGTGATTGTCGGTTCGGACGAGCGGATAAATAAAATCTAGAATTTGGTGTAGTATGTAATCGTGACGAGATACTCTAGAAATAAGAGAGAAAATGGTGTTTCGGATAGGTTCGCCGGTAAGTGCTTCAGGTTCTTCGCCAAGAGGGCAATGTGGTGGATGGAAATGATCGCCTTCTTCTTGTCTCCAATGATTGAGGAGGTTACGAACCCATCTCCAATTCATCCAAAATAGATGATGACTAATTGGTTGATCCATTCCGGTCACACTGCTTTCGAAACTTGAATGGGATTCCATTTCGGAATCCGAGGGACTTGAACTAATGATGAATTCCATTTCGTACGATTGAATAAAGAATTTTTCGATATGAAATGATTTTCCGGCTATCGGGTGGTATTCTAATTATATAGAGCAAAAGGTTTCGTAGATTACGGAGGAATTTACGGAATATGTCAGACAAAGTTTACAGTAACAGATACGCTAAGATATGAATTAGCAGATACGCTAAGATATGAATTTTGTCTATACACTATTCATGCAATCAATGCAATAAGATGTGTCTAGACTAAGAATGATAAGCAGGTAATTTCTGACAAGAATGATGAGCAAAACTTTTGAAATGCAGACACGGTCGAAGTCCAGACTCACTAATGCATCCTAACGACTATCAGTTAGACACACTAATGCAGACCTGGTTCGCTAAGACCACCGCTCTGATACCAACTGAAAGGACCCGTTCATATACATTATAAACGATTCACAATAGTTGATTACATCGCGAGGTATTTGACCTCTATATGATACATTTTACAAACATTGCATTCGTTTTTAAAAGACAAACTTTCTTTACAACGAAAGTTTACGGCATGCACACCATTTCATAATACATCCAAATATAATTGACATAATAATAATCTTGATGAACTCAATGACTCGAATGCAACGTCTTTCAAAATATGCCATGAATGACTCCAAGTAATATCCTTAAAATGAGCTAATGCACAGCGGAAGATTTCTTTAATACCTGAGAATAAACATGCTTTAAAGTGTCAACCAAAAGGTTGGTGAGTTCATAGGTTTATCATAACAATCATTTCAATATATTAATAGACCACAAGATTTCCGTTTATAAATATATGTACACTCGCAAGTGTATAAAAGTATTCTATAAGTTGTAGGCACCCGGTAACAAGCCTTAACGTTCATGTTTTACCCTCTGAAGTACACCAGATCAGGTGTGTTTAAAATAACCTCGAAGTACTAAAGCATCCCATAGTCAGGATGGGGTTTGTCAGGCCCAATAGATCTATCTTTAGGATTCGCGCCTACCGTACATAGACAAGTAGTTTAATGTTACCAAGCTAAGGGTATATTTCTGGTTTAAACCCACGTAGAATTAGTTTTAGTACTTGTGCCTATTTCGTAAAACATTAATAAAAACAGCACATGTATTTTCAGTCCCAAAAATATATATAAAAGGGAGCAAATGAAACTCACCATACTGTATTTCGTAGTAAAAATACATATAACGTCATTTAACAAGTGCAAGGTTGGCCTCGGATTCATAAACCTATATTAATTATATATATTTATATGTTGGTCAATATTTGTCTAACAATTTTTGGTCAAGTCATAGTGTACCACAATCCTAATGCTCGAGACTAATATGCAAAAGTCAACAAAAGTCAACTTGACCCAAAATGACTTCTAAAATTTATACGTATTTATTATATAACTTAACTATAGTCGTTTTATATATTTAAATATATTTATTAGATTTTATAATAATAAAAGTCATTTATTAATAAAAATTTATATTAACGTTTATATATGATAAAATATACTTTTATATATCTTAAGTAGTAAAATTTATAAAGTTTACTTAATATCGTAAAACTATAGTGGTAAGTATTATTAATGTAATTATATTACGCGTGGTGAAAAATATCTTTGTATCCCCTATTTATTTGATAAAATAATATTGATCATAATAATAAGTAAAAGTTGTATTATTTTGTAATAATAATTATTATTATTCTATAAAAAATAACAATATCTATATTTACTAAAAATGGTATTATGATAAAATGATAATACTAACATAATAGTAATAATGATATTTTATAATAACAATGATATTTCTATTAAAATAATAACGACGATAGTAATAATAATCATTTTAACAATAATACTAAAATTCAGTTGACTATAACTTCTAATCCGTTCATCGAAACCATTCGATATCTAAATAAAAAGTTCTTAATTTTTCGCTAGCTTTCCAATGACATGCATATCATATACCCTATCTCAGTAGCATATGTATCTAATTCAGAATTCAACAAACCTATCTAATGACAATATCGAATGTACAAGCATGCATAATCCTATATACTCGAGCACTAGTCAGGGATACACTATTGATATATAAAAGTTAAGTTATGAGTGCTCACGTATCAATATTGAGATTCAATATTGCAGAAAAGTACGTAGACGCAACGGAGATGATAAACACTAGATTGACCTCACGAGCATACCCATGAACCATACCCATCACCTCCATAGCTATAACCCATAATTTCCTTAGCTTCGACTCATTCAAAAAAAACTATTTTGAAATCACTCGGACATCATTCCGTCGTAATATTTTATGTATACTAATAATATCTTGAAATAATACAGAGCAAATATATATATATGTAAATCGATTGAGAGAGTTTAGATAAATATATTTTTAAGTTTATATGAAATAATGAAACCTATTGAATTCTATTTATAATAGATTTTTGAATTATTAAAGTGAATTATTAAAGTATGAATTATTAAAGTGAATTATTAAAGTATGAATTATTAAAGTGAATTATTAAAGTATGAATTATTAAAGTGAATTATTAAAGTATGAATTATTAAAGTGAATTATTAAAGTATGAATTATTAAAGTGAATTATTAAAGTTAAAGTAAAGTAAAAGTAAAGTAAAGGTAAAGTTAAAGTATAGTAAAAGTATAAAAACTATGTATGTATAATACGTGTATAAATATATATAATATTAATTTAAATCGTTATATATATTTAATGAAATAAAATATAAATATCGTTATATTTATTATACTGGTTAAGCAATGAGTTTTCAAAAGTGATTCTAGATATTTATAAAAGTTATATACGTTTTAATAATAAAGTTCTTTTTAAACTGAAAACGTTTTTTGTACGTTTGAAAATAGATTAATAGAATATTATGGAAACCAATTCTCCACTAGCTTTTGTCTAACTTTCGTAAATGACACTTTTTATTTTTATTTATAAATAGCTTTACAAATTATTCCGAATATCGTTAAGAGGAATAGATTTTCTCAAATCATAGTGGACCTCTCAACAGAGACTTGTAATCATAATTCAATGTTTCTGATAATTCAATCATTTAATATATATTTTTTTAATTTCGTCGATAATCATATTGAAACAAATACGTTCATATAAAGCATTATACGTTTAAATACTTTGTTGACATTTTCAATTTATAACATATACACATATACATACATATTCATATATGTTCATTTAATGGTTCGTGAATTATTGGAATTTGGTCGAGGTTTAAATGAATGTATAAACATAGTTTAAAATCCTTAAGATTTAACTTAACAAACATTGCTTATCGTGTCAGAATAATATAAAGATAAAGTTTAAATTTAGTCGGAAATTTCCGGGTCATCACATTGTGGACATCATTACGAATCAACAACAAATATATTGTATCAACGAGTTATGAAGTATTAACTCATTTCCAATCGAAAGATTTATATGTATATTTTATATGTATAAATTTTTAAACCATAATAAATCTTCCCGTACTAAGCTATTATGTGTGAATCTTAACTACTCAGTTAATTCATATTACAAATATGCAATGATGTACGTCCTTCGTCTGCAACTTAACCATCGTTAATTACAATCTCTGTCTCAATTCAATAAAAATCCAATTCATAATAAATCAAGTGTATTATTCGAATATATGTTTAATTTTACACTTTCATCATCGATGTACTCGAAACTTTTCAAATAACATCATTCGTACCTTGCGAAGTTCACAAGAATTTCACGAAAACCAACAAATAACAAAGTAATGATTCATAATTTCAATATTATTGAAGAAATACTTATGCAATTTATAAAGTTTTAGGGATTACTCAATTCTAGTTCCAACCATAAAACAAATGAGTTTAATTTAATATTAACTCATTAAATCTATATTACATCTAAAGAAAATATACACATATATTTTCATAAAGACTGTAATAAACTTCTTTTGTACAAAATATTAATTGTGAATTTTTTTTTAACGGGTAGGTAATACCCAAGAGATATATAAATTCACAATTAATAGATTACATTTTTCGAAACTGATTCAGCAATCATCAACTATACTCCATACTTTCACAACAATATCCATTCTTTCATATAAATCAAAACAATCATACTCATTCAAATTCAATTACATATTCTGATTTTGAAATCGCATAATTCAATTCGAAATATAACCAGTATCATCACTCTTAGATTCCTATATCTTTCAAAGCTATACTTTGACTTCAAAACTATGTTAGAACATCATATGTATTAACGATTACAATATGTTCTCAAACCCTTCGAAATTCCTGAAGACACTTCAACTAAGGAACAATCGAGATGATGATCCAACCACATGTTACCCACAGTTAAACACCTGAAAAACTCTCAAAACCCAAGTCATAGTTCGACACATATCCGTGTTAGACCCTTTGGCATTTACTAGCTAAAATAACTTTTCAATTCCGTTTCAAAATAGACAGTTTTGTCACAGCTCCAGCAAGTCAACTTCGACTTCTCAATCAAAATAATCTTATTATAACCTCGATAGATACGTTGTCCTTTTGCCAACGTTACCAGGGAATCGTTTATATTCACCACATTAGCAATAAACTTACCAACAACTTCACTGATCTTTGACTTTCCAAAAAAAAAAAATCATTATAATTATCGAAACCCTATCATATACTCATTCGTACCATATAACAAGAATTGCCATACCAATTATTGAGAATCAGCAATCAGTATTTTTAAACCTCGCAGCATGTCTACATCAATAATTACATATACACACAACGTCTACCTCCAAGACTTACATTCTTTGAATGAGAAATTTCTGAAAAACACCCTAAACTGCGAACCAGTTCTCGAAATTTTGAAAAATGTTGATGAAGCAGCAAAAACTGTAAGCAACCTTAACAGTAAAAAGTTGGATGATAAAGGATAGTATATTGGCAAAGCTCAGAAAAAAAGAAGGTTTGAAACTGGAAAACGGATTGAGCAAAGTATGAAGGAGGCTGTGGACAAATCACAAAGGCTGAACCTGCCTTTAAAGAATCCAAATGATTCAGTACTTGCTGAAGTCATTAATGAATACCTTGCTCCTGACTCCAAACCCCTGCGGACAATATCCTTCATCATCCTCTGATATTAGACATTCTAAGATATCATCGTATCTTTCATTATAAATATCATCCATACTTCTGAAGATATTTTTATAATTATTCTTATCTGAAATCATTTATCTCTTCGCGCTATCTGTATTATATCATAAAAGAAACTATTTTAGTTTCAAAATTCTGAAATATTCGAGTTTAAAATAGGAGTATTCTTGAAGAAGTGTTGGGAGCTGAAGCATGAGTTAGTATAATATAATGACACTTGATCAACGTGATTATATTACAGTAATTCATGCTGAGTTTCTAAATGGAACATGATGATTCACAGATCATAACGTCATCATGTGCTATGTTACACGTCTCTTGTATTCTATTTAATCTCTAAAAATATCAAGAATATATTTTCTTGATGATTCGGTCTTTTCAGGGTATTCCGGTAAATTAACAAATCAAGATCGTGCCATTACCATTTCCTTCTTAGAACATTAACTATGTTCATTCTGAAATTCACATCTGCGAATACTGGACCATTACAAATGTTGCTTAATCGCAAGAAGAAGAAACGAAAGGACAAAACTCCAAAATAGAAATTGGAGTATAAATCGCAGCAAATAGAAGTGAGCATTAACTATGGATGTCAATGATTATAGAAGACAAAAGCAGGGGCTTTGAAATATAAGGGAAGATATAAAACTCAACAACCACCCAAAAATTATAAACCGTATATATCGATGCATATAACAATATAAAGACACGGAAGAACTAAAAACACTATAAAACCGAGAGTATAGTAGAAGTAAATAGATTCTTCCGGATGCAGATGAAAAAGAAGAATGACAGATATGAAAGTGAGGAGTATATCGAGAATCAGTACTGGATGAAGCATATTGACAAATACTTTAAAATATGAGTTGAGGGAGAAAAAAATAGAAGGTGTGAGTTGTAAGGAAACGAAGGAGGTGGATTTATAGTGAAATACCCGACAGAGAAATCAAGATGGATTATCGTATTAATTCGAAGAGAATCATAATCTCCTTAATTACCGAAGCATCAAATCCAACATAGATTACAAAGATTTTCTTTAAATTCGGAGATCAATTGTGATGACGTAAAAAGATATGACGAATCACTATAATCTTATTTCCTTCATTTACGATAACTTCCCTCATACGCTTCGAGTAATCGAATTATTTTATCTATACTTCTTAGACATGATAAAACTTCATAATCGTTACGTCATAATAACATTCTCATTGTTAGCCATAACGACCACTATCAAATTTCGGGGACGAAATTTCTTTAACGGGTAGGTACTGTGACGACCCGAAAATTTCCGACTAAATTTAAACTTTATCTTTATATTATTCTGACACGATAAGCAATGTTTGTTAAGTTAAATCTCAAGGATATATATAACGATTTAAATTAATATTATATATATTTATACGCGTATTATACATACATAGTTTTTTTATACTTTTACTATACTTTAACTTTACCTTTACTTTACTTTTACTTTACTTTAACTTTAATAATTCATACTTTAATAATTCATACTTTAATAATTCACTTTAATAATTCATACTTTAATCATTAGCTTTAATAATTCATACTTTAAAAATTCACTTTAATAATTCATACTTTAATAATTCACTTAAATAATTCATACTTTAATAATTCACTTTAATAATTCAAAAATCTATTGTAAATAGAATTCAGTAGGTTTCATTATTTCATAGAAACTTGAAAATATATTTCTCTAAACCCTCTCAATCGATTTATATATATAAATATATATATTTGCTCTGTATTATTTCAAGATATTATTAGTATACATAAAATATTACGACGGAGTGCTGTCCAAGTGATTTCAAAATAGTTTTTTTTGAATGAGTCGAAGCTAAGGAAATTATGGGTTATAGCTATGGAGGTGATGGGTATGGTTCATGGGTATGCTCGTGAGGTCAATCTAGTGTTTATCATCTCCGTTGCGTCTACGTACTTTTCTGCAATATTGAATCTCAATATTGATACGTTCGTGAATCCGAGGCCAACCTTGCACTTGTTAAATGACGTTATATGTATTTTTACTACGAAATACAATATTGTGAGTTTCATTTGCTCCCTTTTATATATATTTTTGGGACTGAGAATACATGCGCTATTTTTATAAATGGTTTACGAAATAGGCACAAGTACTAAAACTAATTCTACGTGGGTTTAAAACAGAAATATACCCTTAGCTTGGTAACATTAAACTACTTGTCTATGTACGGTAGGCGCGAATCCTAAAGATAGATTTATTGGGCCTGACAAACCCCATCCTGACTATGGGATGCTTTAGTACTTCGAGGTTATTTTAAACACACCTGATCTGGTGTACTTCAGAGGGTAAAACATGAACGTTAAGGCTTGTTACCGGGTGCCTACAACTTATAGAATACTTTTATACACTTGCGAGTGTACATATATTTATAAACGGAAATCTTGTGGTCTATTAATATATTGAAATGATTGTTATGATAAACCTATGAACTCACCAACCTTTTGGTTGACACTTTAAAGCATGTTTATTCTCAGGTATTAAAGAAATCTTCCGCTGTGCATTAGCTCATTTTAAGGATATTACTTGGAGTCATTCATGGCATATTTTGAAAGACGTTGCATTCGAGTCATTGAGTTCATCAAGATTATTATTAAGCCAAATTATAGTTGGATGTATTATGAAATGGTGTGCATGCCGTCAACTTTCGTTGTAAAGAAAGTTTGTCTTTTAAAAACGAATGCAATGTTTGTAAAATGTATCATATAGAGGTCAAATACCTCGCGATGTAATCAACTATTGTGAATCGTTTATAATGTATATGAACGGGTCCTTTCATGTAGGATATCTTTTTTTTTTTTTAACTCTTATGAAATGCAGCAAGGAATTATTATGGTGTAATTATATGGAGATTCGATTAATTGATTGAAGAGTAAATCACGGATATAATAGTCTTGCTTGTAGGGTTCGATTGGTCCCATATGACACAGAAAGACAGCGAAAAGGACAGAAAAAAAATATAACATTTGGTACGTGTAATATTTTGGTTTTATATATATTAAATCTTTGTAATTAATTAAATATTATATTATATTTACGTGCATAGTTAACTCGTAATTTTAGCTCCAAAGTCTCGTACGTTGTCACTCGACTCATGTACCACTTTCGGTTTTTCGAGCGCACTTTTGTACGTTTAGAAAAACTAGCCTTTTTCATTACGCGACGTGTACCCTTAATAAAAATTTGATTTATTTATCAAAAAAATGCTTTATGAAAATGTATCTTATAAAATTTGAGCGTCGTGGTCATTTGCTTCTATAAATCAGGGACTCGTTGTTTACGAAAATATATTATTTTGAATTGGAACGTTTTATGACTAAATTGAAAATAGAGATATATATATATATATACATATTTAGAAATATTAGTTTGTATCCAAAATCTTTTATTTAACAATATAACATTTAGTTTTTCAAAACCCTTTATTTTTCAAAGTTTATTTTTATTTCATTTAGGAAAATAGTTTAGCGCGTAACGTTTTTCTTTTTAAGAATTTAAATAGATATAAGTACTAATTGTTTTTAAATATCAATTGCGTCACTAAACGAGTGTTACTAATGTGTACTTGATTTGGAAACATATATTTCTAATGAATACTAATGTGTACTTGATTTGGAAACATATATTTCTAATGAATACATTTTAAGTACACGTTACAACCAATATTTTTAACTTACGTCTATTTGCTCAAAGGCCGTTTAGATAGACAAGTCCTATTATATCAAAAAGTGTTTTTGTACAGTTGAAAACTACATCAATTGATTTTTATGAAATTCCATCAATAAACATATGGAACCAAATACTTTTATGTAATGTATTTATATTCAATACTTCGTTAACGTTATCAAGTTATAATATATACACCTATTCATATATCATCATTTACATTCGTTTAATGGTTCGTGAATCATTAGAACTTGGTCGAGGTTTAATGAATGTATGAACATAGTTTAAAATTCTTGAAATTTAACTTAACAAACATTGCTTATCGTGTCGGAATAATATAAAGATAAAGTTTAAATTTGGTCAGAAATTCCCGGGTCGTCACATCATCTTGGGCTACACAAATTTGGCTATTAAGGTTGGTGAGGATGGTGATGTTTAAGGCTCAGACACGAAGAGGCACCATTCTTTCCTTTCGGCTTAAGGCATCGGCTACCACATTTGCCTTCCCGGGGTGGTAACGAAGTTCACAATCGTGATCGTTCAATGTTTCGATCCACCGTCGTTGTCTCATGTTTAGTTGTTTTTGATCGAAGATGTGTTGGAGGCTCTTGTGGTCGGTGAATATGGTACTTTTGGTCCCGTAAAGATAGTGTCTCCACATTTTGAGTGCAAAGACAACGGCTCCAAGCTCGAGATCATGTGTCGTGTAGTTCCGTTCATGAATTTTTAATTGTCGAGAGGCATAAGCAATGACTTTCTTTCGTTGCATCAATACACACCCAAAATCATGTTTCGAGGCATTGCAATATACAACAAAATCATCATTGCCTTCGGGAAGAGACAAGATAGGAGCGGTGGTTAACTTTTTCTTCAAGATTTGAAATTCGGACTCTTGTTCGGTTGCCCAAATGAATTTCTTTCCCTTGTGAGTTAACGCGGTTAGAGGATGTGCAACCAAAGAAAAATCTTCGATGAATCTACGATAATACCCGATGAGGCCTAAGAATTGACGAATATGAGTAGGAGTAATAGGGGTTTCCCATTTAGTAATGCCTTCGATTTTTGCGGGATCGACTTTAATACCTTGATCGCTTACAATATAACCAAGAAATTAAACTTCCTTTAACTAAAATTCACATTTGGAGAATTTGGCATAGAGTCGTTCTTGTCTCAAGAGTTCAAGCATGAGTCAGAGGTATTGTTCGTGTTCTTCTTCGCTTTTTGAGTAGATTAAAATATCATCTATGAACACGATGACGAATTTGTCGAGATACGGTTTGCACACGCGGATCATAAGGTCCATGAACACCGCCAGTGCATTAGTTAATCCGAATGGCATTACAAGAAACTCATAACTACCATAACGAGTCCGAAAAGCAGTTTTGGAGACATCTTCCCCCTTAACCCTTAGTTAATGATAACCCGAGTTGAGATCGATTTTTGAATATACACAAGACCTTTGTAGTTAATCAAAGAGGTCATCGATGCGTGGAAGAGGATATCAGTTCTTAACCGTCAATTTATTTAGTTCACGATAATCGATGCACATTCGTAGGGATCCATCTTTCTTCTTAACGAATTAAATTGGAGCACCCCATGGTGAATGACTAGGTCGGATAAAACCACGGTCAAGTAGTTCTTGAATTTGACTTTGTAATTCTTGCATTTCAAATGGAGCAAGTCTATACGGTGCACGTGCTACGGGTGTTGCTCCCGGAATAAGATCGATTTGGAATTAAATCAGTCGATGAGGTGGAAGACCCGGCAATTCTTCAGGAAATACATAGGAAAAATCACTAACAATTGGCATATCATCGATATGCTTCTCATCGGTCTTGACTTTCTTAACGTGGGCTAGGATCGCAAAACAACCTTTACGAAGATATTTTTCAACTTTAAGGCACGAGACGAGGTTGAGTCCGGTGCAACTCTTATCGCCATAGACAATCAAAGGTTCACCATTCTCGATAGGAATTTGAATTGCTTTAAGATCACAAAGGATGTGAGATTTTGTTTTAGCTAACCAATCTATACCGATTATTACATCGAAGCTCCCTAGTTCTATAAGTATCAAGTCAATTTCAAACTCTTTACCCATTAAGTTTAACGTACAACCCCGATAAAATTTGTCGGCACTCAATAGTTTCCCGTTGGCCACTTCAATGGTATAAGTAGTATCTAGTGGGAGTGGTGGAGTGCAAAAAGAATGGATCAAAGTCTTGGATACAAAACTCTTGTCGGCACCCGAATCGAATAAGCAAGAAACATAAGAGTTGTTGAGAAGAAAGGTACCCATGACTAATTCATTGTCATCTCGGGCCTCCTCAGTGTTAATATTGAAAGCTCGGCCGCGTTCATTGGGGTTAGCTTTCTTCTTTGAGCATGCGTTTTTATAATGACCTGGTTGGCCACATTCGTAACAAACACCCATTTTTGGTGCATTGGGCCCCTTTTGAGCGACGGGAGCGGTATTTCTACAATCGTTGGCCACATGGCCACTTCTTTGACACTTGTTGCAAAATGGCTTGCCACATTCACCTTAATGATGTTTGTGGCACTTGTTGCAAAATGGTTGATTTTCGACATAACCTTTCTTGCCGTCAGAAGTGAAGGGCTTCTTAGTGAAGTTGTTGTTGTTGTAGTTGCTTGATTGAGAGGCTTCCCACTTTCTTTTATTGCCACCCGATTTATCCTCGGCCTTTGGTGCCGGCACATCAATTTCATCCATCGTTTCTATCAATTGACGGGCCATCTTTAAAGCCTCTTGTAGGTTAGCGGGTTTGGATGACATTACCCCGTGTTTAATGCTCTTAGGGAGGCCATCCATGTAAAGTTCAACCCTTAGGGACTCGGGAGTTACGAGGGCCGGACACATTAAGGCTAGCTCGGCAAACCGTTGATTATAAGCTTTGAGGTCATTTCGGACTACTTTTAAACCTCTTAGCTCATTTTCGAGCCTTCGAGTCTCTTCGCGTAGGAAGTATTCGGTGATCATCTTTTCTCTTAAATCGGCCCAAGAGAGTGCGTGTGCTTCATCGGTACCCACCGATTGCACAAACGTGTTCCACCAAGTGAGAGCGATAACGGCGAAAGTGTGGGTGGAATACTTGACCTTGTCTTGGTCCCGGTAACCGCTTATGCTAAAAATGGCCTCTGTTTGCTCAAACCATCGGGTGAGAGCAACCGGTCCCCCGGTTCCATCGTAAGTGTGAGGTTTGAACCCCTGAAGTTCTTGTAGGAGCATCCCTCAATTGAATTATCGGCTCCGTGGTTGTTGTTGTTGTTGTTGTTGTGGTTGCTGTTATTGTTGTTAGAGGAGTGACCGGCCATGGCCGCATCTATGGCGGTGGCTATCATTCGTTGAAGAGCTTGTTCGGGAGTTTCGGGAGGAGTATTGTGTAACGACCCGGATTTTTCCGCTAATATATTGATGATTAATATTTATATAGTTAAATGTTTCCAACATGTTAAGCAATCAAACTTGTCAAGATATATATATTTGGAATGGATTTTATGCAAATGTTTGACCACCCAGTCTGTCTGACGATTCACGAACATCATAATTTGAAATAATTATATAATAATGTATATATGGATATATATATATATATATATATATATATATATATATATATATATATATATATATATATATATATATATATATATATATATATATATATATATATATATATATATATACTTATGATTTGTTAAAATGATATTTAAGTATCTCATTATATATAATAACAATTGGTTATATACATAAAATGATATTACTAACTTAAAGACTTCAAGACTATAAACATATATATAACGATTAACGTTGTAATAACTTCTAAATTAAAATGTATGTATATGTATTGTAGTAATATGTATTAATACACTTTTGAAAGACCTAATAATATATATCAATATATTTATACTCAATAAAGATAGCTATACTCATTTCCTCATTCAATTTTATCAAGAATCCTATTCGTATTCATACGGTATTTATACCCGTATAATACCCAGCTTCTATACGTATTTACTATGGGTATATACATACCAAATCATTGATCTTAGCAGCCCTTAATCAGTTGTGAGACATGTATAAACATGATGTAGACTTGTGGGAACCATGGCTTGGAAACTAGTATGACTAAATGCATAAAATTACAAACCATGGAGCCATGTTGTTGTCCCCATTTTGATGCCAACATGTAGGATAAATGTGACGACCCGGAAATTTCTGACTAAATTTAAACTTAATCTTTATATGAATTCGACACGATAAGCAAAGGTCTTAATGTTGAGTCTCAAAAATTTTGGAACGATGTTCATATATTCAACTGACTTTCGACTACTCTCGACGATTCACGAACAATTAATTATAAATAGATATGAAACTTGATACATTTAATTTGTTATATTAATCTTGCTAATATTATTGTTATCATTATTAGTATCATTGATATTATAACTAAGTAGTAAAATTATAATTGTAGTTATTATTATAATTATTATTATTATTATTACTAAAAATTATCGCTTTTATTTAAAATTATTGTTATCATTACTTTTAATTTTTATTATTAACATTATTTCGATATAATTATTATAAATATTATTATTAGTTCTATTATTATTATTAGTAGTGTTTCTAATATTAATAATAATATCACTAGCTTTATTATTAGTAATATATATATATATATATATATATATATATATATATATATATATATATATATATATATATATATATATATATATATATATATATATATATATATATATATATATATATATATATATATATATATATATATATTTGTTAACTAATAAAATTTATTTAGAAATAAAAGCAGACATATACAAATTCGGTTTAACTTAATTATCTACTTTTAAAACTTTTATTCATGATTGAGATTCTTGCCTCTGATGATTATGTATGACGAATTCAATTTACAAAGCAACCAAAATTTGTTAAACATCTGTATCTACTTTATTTTTTTTCTTCATTCTTTTACTTGTGTCTTCTTCTCTCTGATTGATTCCCCTTGTCGGATCCACCTTGCTATAAAACAACGGATTAAACATATATGCACAGAGACTATTTAGGTACTTACATATGACAACTGGCAATCTTGTTTTATGTTTGTAATTCAATTGATATACAAACATCCACATGTTACTTATATTCAATGCACGACACAACAACCATCCCCATTTATTTCTTCCTCACTTTCAAACACAACAACTAGTTGGTTTGTTAAACTCTTTATATATATACTTACATCCATGAATCGATCAAAACTAGTTCTTGTTTTCTACTCGATATCAACTACAATCAAACAACCACCTTGAAACCTATCATGAACCATCATCCATCAATCAACATCACTTGTTCATTTCTGTTTTGGACGTAAACCACTACCATCGATCACAAAGGCCTCACCCACATATATCACCATCGGTCACCTCATCACCGACAACCACCGGCTATCACCACCACCTTCTAACACCATCAATAACCACCTTTATTCACTCTCATAAATTGCGAACATCACCTTCTGCTATTACTGCAAGAGGATCAAAACATCATTTAATTGTAAATTGTTGTAGTTACTCGATCTCTTATTTCTTTTCGCCGTTAAACCAAAGGTACCATGTTACATTTTCTTTTACATTTCTTCCTGCTTCCTTTTCAAACGCCACACTAATACCAGCACCTTCTTGAAACTAACACGACCACCATGAGTCACCTCATCTTAATTATCTTTCACCACCACTAGTTGCTATACCTGTTTCTGTACAACAAGCTCCTGCTCGAAGATATTAATATAGTTGCTACTAGTTCTGCTTTGCTAATACACGGTATCAACGAAGGGATGAGCAATCAGAAAAAAAAAATATATATATATATAATAAAAATAAAATAAACAAACATGATAGGGGATTACGCATATATAGGAAGTTGATAATATTTTGTTTGTTTAATACAACATGTGTGACATCACTTTTACTCAATGGCCGACATCCACATGTGAAGATAACCACTCCACTTATATAAAAAGAAGTCGATCAATTTACTAGCTGGAAAGTTATTTTACTGGGGCCATATAGAGAATACACTCGATGGACCATCTTTATAGAAAATAAATGAATTGGATATTCAAAGGGATTAGGTACTCCGTAATAGAGATTGGATACAGCCCCACTTATATATTTTTTTTTCAAAACCACTTGATACATCTACCTAACCTTGTAAACCCTACCATTTAATAAGTGTTAATGGATGATGAAGTGGATCGTGTAAACTGAATTTAAAACTGCTGGGCGGTTTAAAGCCGTGTACCTGTTCTCCATGCTGGACCGAAATTATATCTATTGGGGCGTATGTTATTAAACTAGGTAAATGGTTTTAATTGTTTATTAACGGGCTATTTGATATGGGCTGCTAGGATAATATATGATGATGATGCTGTGACAATAATATGGTTAGAATGATAGTGATAGTTAAGAAGTAATAATGAAGATGATTGCAAAAATCAAAGATGAATGGTGACTGTGATCGTAATATGATTTTTATAATGATGATGGGTCGTGATTTTATGATGAGGGTTACGGGGTGAAGTGAACCGTATCCTATTTTCTGCTAATAGGTAGTATATCTAGTTGATGTTTTAGATCGAACACTTGCTTCTTTGTTGGGTGGAAAACCAAATTGATAATGGAAAGGATATTAATCCTCGAGTTAACGTAAGATTGGATGATGATGTTAAGAAAGAAAAGGAACTGATAGTTAAGCGGGTTATATAGTGATTAATCTGGGTTTATAACAGAAAAGCATGATTTCATGGATGGTTAGAGTGCTGGGTTAGTGAACGAGAGGTCGCGGGTTCAAACCTGGACTTTGGCATTTTTTTAGGATTATTTCTTTGAGGTAGTTATTCTATTTTCATTATTATTATTTTTTATTATTATTATTATTATTATTATTATTATCATAAGTATTAGTATTATTATTAGTAGTATTATTATTTGCAGTATTATTATCATTATAGTTATTAATATAAATATTAATATTATTATTATCAGTAAAATCATTATTTTTATAGTTATTATTATTAGTGTTCATTATTATTAAATTTATCATTTTTATTAAAATTATTATTATTATTAAAAGAATTATTATTATCAATACAAATTATTTTAGTATTAGTAAAATTATTATTTTTACAAACAACAGATATTTATTTAGAGACATACTTATTACATAAATTATACTAATATTACATAAACTACGTTTTAACTAATATTATTGACATAACCTT
This sequence comes from Rutidosis leptorrhynchoides, assembly GCF_046630445.1. Classification (NCBI taxonomy): domain Eukaryota; kingdom Viridiplantae; phylum Streptophyta; class Magnoliopsida; order Asterales; family Asteraceae; genus Rutidosis; species Rutidosis leptorrhynchoides. The sequence goes on from NC_092341.1 coordinate 249,974,186, forward strand.
AACCAAATATCTAATAAGTATCATAATGTATTATCAGTATTAATAAAACTATATATATGTATATTAATCTTAATACATAACAAAATATATAAACTTAATTGATTTATATTATATGTGTTAATATACATACAAATGATATAGGTTCGTGAATCCGAGGCCAACCCTACATTGTTCAGTTGTTCAATATAATCATATGTATTTTTACTACAAAATACATTAGGTGAGTTTCATTTAATCCCTTTTACTCTTTACGTTTTTGGGCTGAGAATACATGCAAATGCTTTATTAACTGTTTTATAATATTTATATGCGTGAGTTTTCATTTACCTTTTTACCCTTTATATTTTTGGGCTGAGAATACATGCGCAATTTTTATAAATGTTTTACGAAATAGACACAAGTAATCGAAACTACATTATATGGTTGAATTATCGAAATCGAATATGCCCCTTTTTATTAAGTCTGGTAATCTAAGAATTAGGGAACAGACACCCTAATTGACGCGAACTCTAAAGATAGATCTATCGGGCCCAACAAGCCCCATCCAAAGTACCGGATGCTTTAGTACTTCGAAATTTATATCATGTCCGAAGGAGGATCCCGAATGATGGGGATATTCTTATATACATATTGTGAATGTCGGTTACCAGGTGTTTAATCCATATTAATGATATTTTTGTCTCTATGCATGGGACGTTTATTTATGAGAAATTGGAATATGAAATCTTGTGGTCTATTAAAATATTGAAATGATTATTTATGTTAAGTTAATGAACTCACCAACCTTTTGGTTGACACTTGAAAGCATGTTTATTCTCAGGTACGAAAGAAATCTTCCGCTGTGCATTTGCTCATTTTAAAGATATTACTTGGAGTCATTCATGGCATATTTCAAAAGACGTTGCATTCGAGTCGTTGAGTTCATCAAGATTATTATTAAGTCAATTATAGTCAGATATATTATGAAATGATATGCGTGCCATCAAATTTCGATATAATGAAAGATTGTCTTTTCAAAAACGAATGCAATGTTTGTAAAATTTATCATATAGAGGTCAAGTACCTCGCGATGTAATCAACTGATGTGAATCGTTTATAATCGATATGGACTTCGTCTGGATGGATTAGGGCGGGTCCTTTCAATAAATAACCATCCATTTCATTCCAAATAACTACATCATTTTACTCTCTGAACACATACTCAAACACTCTCTCAAACCTCCATTCAATTCAGCAAGTATTGGTCTCATAATCCAAGTTATAATCATCATAACAAAGCTTGATCAAGAACACTTCAAGAATTCCAAGCCATCAAGGGTATGTTTGAACTCAAGATATTCTCCTTGTTTCTCCAGCAACTTTACTCATTTGATTTTAGGTAGTAACCTTATTCATAATCTTATTTGATTCGTATTCATATAGCTATCTTATTTTGAGTTATAACTAATAACAACAAGAACATAGTTTAGATTATTTCTAAATTTGTTTGCAAATAAACTTAATCCTTCTAACTTGACTTTTAAAACACTTCAACACATGTATTATGATAGTATGTCAAGCTAACATAAGGATATATATATATATATATATATATATATATATATATATATATATATATATATAACACGAAGAACACCTTAAAATCGAATATACGCCGTCTTAGTAGAACGGGGGCTGTTTTGGGTTTAATTTTAAAAACCTATCTTAAACTTTGAATTAAATGATTTCCTTTGGTGAAAAATCTTATTTTATATGGATATGAAATATATCCAAAATCCATGGTTAAACTCAAAGTGAAAGTATGTTTTTCAATAGGGTCATCAAGATGTCGTTCTTACGACGGATATGACTATCTTCTCTTATTTGACACCTAAGCTGTATTTTCGACTATAAACCTATACTTTTTCTGTTAAGATTAATAATGTTGAGTTCGATACGAAACCATGGCAACTCGAATCATTCAAAACGGATTTGTAACGAAGAAATTATGGGTAAAACAAAATTGGATATTTTTCTTAATTTTTAGCTACGGACATGATTTATAAAAATGGATGCTAACCTTATCCTAGCTAACTTACCTTGTATCCTACATGTATTTATACATGTCTTGTTCCCAAAATTATAGAAATACAATTTATAATAGTCGTGATTAAGTTCTACGACAATATATTATAGCCTTAATAAAGATCGTAAGGCACCATATATATATGACTTGATCACCGTGGACTCATATACAAAGTTTTGACATATCATTTTGACTTCTTCTATATATATTATTGGAACGAACTATTAGACACCATTGGAAGAAATCTCGAGTTAGCTTTGGGTCAAAGTGGATTCCAAAATATTATATACTTTGAGTTGTGATCGAGCCTGAGACACAGTGGGTCGCGGATTGCTTCAGACAATATACATATTATGTGTCTTATTATATTAAGACAATATATTATAGTGTTAGTGAATTCTAACACAATATACGCATTTATATTTATATATATATTTATACTGTTGGACTATTGGACTATTGGACTAATGGACTACGAACGTTTGACTACTAACAATGGACAATTAAAATTATCACAAGTATCATAAGTATGGAATATTAATTATATATATATATATATATATATATATATATATATATCTTAACACAAGAATATTATTATTAGGTTCGTGAATTTGTCAAAAGGCCAAATATTATCACCATCTATTCGAAAATCATCACAAGTGAGTTATAGTCCCATTTTTACTATTTAAATTATTTTGGGATGAGAATACATGTAAAATTTATAAATGTTTTACAAAATAAGCACAAGTTCATGGAACTACATTCTACGATTGATTTGTTATACTGGATATCTGTACTTATTATTATTATGCTTGGTAACCTAAGAATTAGTGAAAAACACTAATTGACGCGAATCATAAAGGTAGATCTACGGGTACCAACCACCCCCATTTTCGAATAGTGGAAATGCTTTAGTACTTCGAAGGGTTCTTGTCAAACATTTGAATAGTGGAATGTATGATGCTAGATATCTTAAGCGCTCTATGTTAAGGTTGGTTACCAGGCGACTCATCGTATGAATGATTTTTGCAGTTGTAATGATCCTGCTCATTTAATTAAATGAAATCTTGTGGCTTATTAAATGTTATGATTATTATATAGAAATTAAACCTATGACTCACCAACATTTTTGTTGACGTTTTAAGCATGTTTATTCTCAGGTGAATATTAAAAACGCTTCCGCTATCGTATGCCAACCCAAGGTCAAGATTTAGAGTCAGCATAATTGTTTATATTGTTTAAACTTGCATTCGGAGTATTTGTTATAATATATTTGATCATATTGTAATGGGTTGTGTAAAAACTTATTTATTTGAGGAGATTGTCTTTGATAGACAATCTAAATTATGTCATTAAGACCTTTATTCAATAATAAAGGTTATGGTTGTTTTTAAAAAACGAATGCAAGATTTGAAAAATGTCTCATATAGAGGTCAAAACCTCGCAACGAAACCAATTAATATGAAACGTTTATAATTAATATGAACGGGACATTTCAGTTGGTATCCGAGCGTTGGTCTTAGAGAATCAAAAAAATTTTCATTAGTGTGTCTAACTGATTTTTGATGCATTAGTGAGTCTGGACTTCGACCGTAATTATTTTAAAAATGATTGCTTAATATAATTGTTGGAAACATAAGATTATTAACATATAAATATTATAAGATATATCATTCTCTTAACGATCCTGCTATTATGTGATAGATGACTTCATCCGATCATATAAGCATCTCTAGTGATTCAGATTTCATTTACTTATCAAGTGATTCGGATGCTGAGTCAAAGCATACGACTTATGAACCAATGGAAAAGTTAACTTTTAGTGCTACCATTAAAGTGGAAAATTGTTGGGAAAATTGAGAAGATTCACAATTGCCAGTAGAAGTTCCAGAAGAGGATCCAGAAGAAGATCCCGAAGAGGAACCCGAAGAAGAGGATCCTGAAGAAGTTGTGGAAATTACCGAACCACAACGTGATTTGGGAAAATCTTTGGCTGTTATACCCGATCCCAAACCCGATGAACCTATTATGACCCAAAATGTTTGTGATCATCCACCTGAACCACCTAAGAGACCAGTTTATAAAATGACCGCTCGTATAACGACTGTTGGTTTTGCTCCCAAACAATTAGCCGAAAGAACCAATTGGGAGGAATTGGAAAAAGAACTATCCAAACGAAAATCCAAACGTTTGGCCGAGAAAGAAACAACGTCAACATCTAAGAAATCTCGCCGTTCTTGAACCATCGGCAGCTATCCTGTATTCCATGCATTGTATAATATGTATTATATTGTGTGTTTAATTTTGTAAGAAAATCCGCAATGTAATTTTCCTTATGATTGTATAATAATAAGAATAAGCATGGAAGGTTTATTATTATTATTATTATTACAACTTATTATTACGTAGTAACGTAATAACTTACCATAGTTTTTCATATTAGAATTTTAGTAGTTAATTTGTGTGTTAGCTGCTAAGTATGAACATTATTATAGTTATAAAACGCTAATATGAAGAAAAGGCTTTTATAATAATAAGTTCATATTAAGCTACAAAATACTTTTTTGCTACTTCTAAAATTCTATATGATTAACTCAGTTGGCTATTTTTGAAGGAAATGGCTCCTCCAGCTACTAGACAACAATAATTGAACACAGAAGAACTTCAAGCTTTCGCTGTAAATATGGCTGCAGTGGTGAATGCAATGAACAACAATAACCAATCGGGTTCCTGCAGTGGAGGAAACAATGGCAACCGGGTAGGATGTTCCTACAAAGCTTTTATGGCCTGCAAACCCAATGAGTTTGAAGGAACTGAAGGACCCGTTGGACTAAAGCGGTGGACAGAGAAGGTTGAAGCCGTGTTTGCAATCAGTAACTGCGCAGAAGAGGATAAAGTTAAGTATGGCACACATACTTTCAGGGGTACTGCTTTGACATGGTGGAATACCTACATGGATTACGTAGGACAGAATACCGCCTACGCACTTCCATGGTCCGCTTTCAAGCACATGATGACGGAAGAGTACCGTCCCAGAGCCGAAATCAATAAGCTCAAGGCAGAGCTTAAAGCACTGACAACCCAAGGGTTAGATGTCACTACCTACGAGCGACGTTTCAATGAACTGGATTTAATGTGTCCTGGAGCATTTGAGGACGAAGAAGCAAAAATTGAAGCATTCATAAAAGGGTTGCCGGAATGAATCCAAGAGCATGTAGGTGCTAACGACCCTGCAACAATGCAGAAAGCGAGCCATATAGCCCACAAATTGATAGGACAAATTACAGGAAGGATAAAGAAAGAAGCGGCCGAGGAGGCCATAATGAAACAGGGAAAAAGAAAGTGGGAGGAAAGCAGTGATCAGGGTCACCAGTACAACAACAACAATCAAAACAAGAACTACAACAACAATCGCAACCACCCCAACAACAACAATAATGGCAATAACAACCGCAACAATAACCGCAACAACCATCCCAATAATAATAACAACAACAACAATCCCAATCACAACAATAACAACAACAAACGACTCAACAACAACAACAACAACAACAACAACAACAACAACAACAACAACAACAACAACAACAACAACAACAACAACAACAACAACAACAACAACAACAACAACAACAACAACAACAACAACAACAACAACAACAACAACAACAACAACAACAACAACAACAACAACAACAACAACAACAACAACAACAACAACAACAACAACAACAACAACAACAACAACAACAACAACAACAACAACAACAACAACAACAACAACAACAACAACAACAACAACAACAACAGGCAAAGAACTATATGCCCCAGGTGTGATACGTTTCATCCGGAATGGTTTTGTAGAGAATTATGTACCAAGTGTAATAGGAATGGCCATATTGCGGCAAAGTGTGAAGTCTACGGACCAAATAGAAACAAAGGAGTAAATAATGCTCAAACAAATAATAATGGCGTTGTTTGCTATGGATGTGGAAAACCGGGCCATACCATAAACCAGTGCAAGAATGGAAATAGGCAAGGCCGTTGGAGAGCCTTCAACATTAATGGGGAGAAAGCACAGGAAGACCCGGAGCTTGTTACGGGTACGTTTCTTATCAATAACAATACACCTGCTTATGTTTTATTTGATTCGGGTGCCGATAGAAGTTATATGAGTAGAGAATTTTGTGCCAAATTAAATTGCCCGTTAACGCCTTTGGATAAAAAGTGTATAGTTGAAGTAGCAAACGGTAAACTGATTAAGGTTGATAAAATTTGCCGAAATTGAAAAATTAGTTTAGTTAGCGAAACGTTTGCAATTGATTTAATACTGGTATAATTGGGAAGCTTCGACTTAATTATTGGAATGGACTGGATGTCCAAGGTGAAAGCCGAAGTTATTTGTCATGAGAAGGCGATTCGCATTCCGAGAGAAAATGGGTTATCCTTAATGGTGTACAGAGAAATGGGTAACAAATTAAATCTTATTAGTAGTTTGAAGGCACGCAAACTAATAAGAAAAGGTTGCTATGCCGTACTAGCACACGTCGAGAAGGTCGAAAAAGAAGAAAAGAAAATCGATGACGTTCCCGTTGCAAGAGAATTTCCTGAGGTGTTTTCAGATGAATTACCGGGACTACCTCCACACCGATCCGTTGAATTCTAAATAGATCTTGTACCAGGAGCCGCACCAATATCTCGTGCTCCATATAGACTTGTGCCCACCGAAATGAAAGATTTACAAAGTCAGCTACAAGAATTATTAGGACGTGGTTTTATCCGACCGAGTACGTCACCATGGGGAGCTCCAATTTTGTTAATTAAAAAGAAAGATGGGTCTTTTCGCATGTGTATCGATTACCGTAAGCTGAACAAAGTAACCATCAAAAACCGATACCCTTTACCCCGAATTGACGATCTATTTGATCAACTCCAAGGTTCGAGCGTATACTCCAAAATCGACTTAAGGTCGGGTTATCATCAACTGAGGGTTAAAGAAGCCGATATACCGAAAATAGCCTTCAGAACTCGTTATGGCCACTACGAATTCATGGTTATGCCATTCAGTTTAACCAATACACCCGCAGTTTTCATGGACCTCATGCACCGAGTATGTAGTCCATATTTAGATAAGTTTGTTATTGTCTTTATTGATGACATCCTTATCTATTCGAAGAATAACCAAGAACACGAACAACACTTGAGACTTGTGTTAGAGCTGTTAAGAAAAAAAAACTTTATGCTAAGTTCTCTAAATGTGCTTTTTGGTTAAATGAAGTACAATTTCTTGGCCACGTAGTCAGTAGTAATGGAATCAAAGTTGATCCAGCCAAGATTGAAGCCATCAAAAATTGGGAGACCCCAAAAACTCCAACGCAAATACGTCAATTTTTGGGTTTAGCCGGTTATTATAGGAGATTTATTCAAGATTTCTCCCGAGTAGCCAAACCTTTAACCGCATTGACACATAAGGGGAAGAAGTATGAATGGACTTCCGAACAAGAGGGTGCCTTCCAATTGTTGAAAAAGAAGTTGACTACGGCACCTATTTTATCGTTACCTGACGGAATGGAAGATTTCGTTATCTACTGCGACGCATCAAGAATGGGTTTTGGGTGTGTTCTTATGCAACGGAAGAAGGTGATTGCATATGCTTCTCGACAACTCAAAATTCATGAACAAAACTACACCACACACGATCTGGAATTGGACGCCGTTGTTTTTGCATTAAAGATGTGGAGACATTATCTATATGGGGTCAAGTTCATCATATACACTGACCACAAAAGTCTCCAACATATTTTAAATCAAAAGCAACTAAATATGAGGCAGCGTAGGTGGGTTGAGCTGCTAAATGATTATGATTGTGAAATCCGTTACCACCCGGGGAAAGCAAATGTGGTAGCCGATGCCTTGAGTCGAAAAGAAAGAGAACCTATTCGAGTAAAAGCTATGAACATGATTATTCATACTAATCTTACTACTCGAATAAAAGAGGCACAACAGGAGGTTTTGAAGGAAGGAATTTTTGGTAGGGAAATACCCAAAGGATTAGAAAAACATATTAATATTCGGGAAGACGGAACCAGGTATTTAGCTGAAAGAATTTGGGTACCAAGGAATGGGGATTTGAGGAAAGTGGTACTAGATGAAGCACATAAAACCAGATATTCAATACATCCCGGAGCGGAAAAAATGTACCAAGACCTCAAGAGAAACTTTTGGTGGCCAGGAATGAAGGCCGATATAGCCATATATGTAGGAGCATGTTTGACTTGTTCTAAAGTCAAAGCTGAGCATCAGAAACCATCGGGTCTACTCCAACAACCTGAAATCCTAGAATGGAAATGGGAAAACATTACCATAGATTTCATTGCTAAGTTACCGAGAACCGCAGGTGGTTATGATATGATTTGGGTAATAGTCGATCGTCTCACTAAGTCAGCACACTTTTTGCCAATAAAAGAAGAGGATGGTATAGAGATATTAGCATGATTATATCTGAAAGAAGTTGTTTCTAGACATGGTATACCAATCTCTATTATCTCTGATCGTGATAGCAGATTTACTTCTATATTCTGGCAGGCATTACACGAAGCGTTGGGAACTCGTCTAAATTTAAGTACTGCCTATCATCCACAAACTGATGGGCAGAGTGAAAGGACGATTCAGACACCCGAAGACATGCTACGAGCATGTGTTATTGATTTTGGAAGCAGTTGGGATCGACATCTACCATTAGCTGAGTTTTCCTACAACAACAGCTATCATTCTAGAATTGAGGAGGCACCATTCGAGGCACTTTATGGGAGGAAGTGAAGGTCTCCGATTTGTTGGAGTGATGTGGGGGGAAAATAGATTACAGGTCCAAAAATTATCCAGGAAACTACCGACAAGGTCATTCAGATTCAGCAACGATTGAAAACAGCCCGGAGTCGGTAAAAGAGTTACGCGGATGTTAGAAGGAAACCTTTAGAGTTTGAGGAGGGTGATATGGTTATGCTTAAGGTATCACCTTGGAAAGGTGTTATTCATTTTGGGAAGCGAGGGAAATTGAGCCCAAGATACATTGGGCCATTCAAGATCGAAAAACGCATTGGGACGGTGGCCTATCGACTTGAACTATGATGTTTTAGCGGAGTAGTATATAAAATAGCTTATATTTTTGCAGAAAATACTATTAAATATGATACAATTTTACACAAGATATTTATTTATTTATAGAATGGATATACTTAAACCTTGCTACAACACTTATAGGCAGTGTACCTAATCGTACAGTAGTGTAGTTTTTAGTAAGTCCGGTTCGTTCCACAGGGAATCTTTTTAAACAAAGCTTAACGCTATATTAGTTTACTTTTATAAAAATACAAATATATATATATATAAGTAATATTGTTATTATAAAGGGGGGTTTTTACCGTTTAATGACCGGTTTGTCGATTTTAAAACTTTAGTCGCAGTTAAAACCAAATGTAAAATATTAAAAATAAATACAAGACTTAAATTAAAGCATAAAGTAAATAACGATAATGAAATTGCGAATAATAAAAGTGCGATAAAATAAACTTGCGATAATTAAAAAGTACGATAATTAAAAGTGCAATTAAATACAATAACAATAAAAATGCGATAATTAGAAGTGCAATTAAATATAAAATAAAGGAAATTAAATATGAAATAAAAGAATTATGCTTATTTAAACTTCCGTAATCATGATGTTTGACGTGTTGATTTTAGTTTTATGCCCATGGGTTAATTGTCCTTTGTCCTGGATTATTTAATATGTCCGTCTGGTTTTTGTCCATAACAGTCCATCAGTCATAAATATAAAGTGCGAGTGTCCTCGTCAAATTATCATTATACCCGAAGTTAAATATTCCAACTAATTGGGGACTTAAACTGTAACAAGATTTTAATACTTTGTTTAATAATTACACCAGGATATCGACTGAGTGTAACCCAAGGTTTTAATATTTTGTTATCAATTATACCAAGTGTCCTTGTACATAATTTCACCCCTGTTTTAATTATTCTAGTGACTATTAATCCATTCCCGTGTCCGGTTAAATGAACGATTATTCGTACATATAAATACCCCGCCCATCGTGTCCGATTGAGTGTATATGGTAATTTATAGGGACGCCCAATTGTAAATCTTTATATTAACATTAACAAACTATCATTTAGTTAAACAAATATAAAGCCCATTAATAGCTCATAGTCTAATTTCCACAAGTGTCGTTCTTTTGTCCAAACCCCAATTATGGTACAAAGCCCAATTACCCAATTTTAGTAATTAGCCCAACATCATGATTACTTCGTTTTAAATAAGCATAATAATAACTTAGCTACGAGACATTAATGTAAAAAGGTTGAACATAACTTACAATGATTAAAAATAGCGTAGCGTTACACGGACAGAATTTCGACTTACACCCTTACAACATTCGCTAACATACCCTTATTATTAGAATTATAATTAAAATTAAAATTAAAATTAAAATATAAATATAAATATTTACGTAGTATTATGAGAGAAGAAGAAAAAGATGATGAAAAATGCTCAGAATTCGGTTGGCTTTATAGGCAGTTTCTCATTTTGGGGGTCCGCGACTCGTGGCCAATTTTGCCTTCAAACTCCGCAAGTCGCGGAGTTTGAAATTACAGCTCAGAGGAGTTTGGCTCTTTGTTTACCGACGGTTTTAAATAAATATAATATATTAAATAATTATAAGAATTATTTAAATATTATATTATATTTATGTGCATAGTTAACTTGTAATTTTTAGTCCGTTGCGTCGAGCGTTGAGAGTTGACTCTGGTCCCGGTTCCGGATTTTCGAACGTCCTTGCGTACAATTTAATATCTTGTACTTTGCGTTTTAAATCTTGTACTCTTGTAATTTCGAGACGTTTCTTATCAATAATTGGAACCTCTTTGATTGTCTTTTGTACTTTTGAGCTTTTTGGTCCTTTGCGTCTTCAATTCGTCGAATCTGTCTTTTGTCTTCACCTTTTATTATTTAAACGAATATCACTTGTAAATAGAACAATTGCAACTAAAAGCTTGTCTTTCTTGAGGAATAATGCTATGAAATATATGTTCGTTTTTAGCATTATCAAATATTTCCACACTTGAGCGTTGCTTGTCCTCAAGCAATATCGTCTTGAAATACTAGAATCACTTCTTTATTCTTCACACTTTGTACATCAGTGATTTTCTATACGGCGGTATAAACAATGGTAGTAACGATATGGTTTACAGTCCCACATGACTATAAAAATTTAGATCCATTAAGGAAATTGGATCTTTATGAAAACATTTGATCTTTTGAAAATTAAATCTAGTTTTTACCTTAGATAAGTTTTCTGAAATAACCCTTTACCGGTGTTTGCAAAATATTTTTGTGGGTTTGGTGGGTTTCAGATTTGAAAATTTTAGCTCAAAACTTATGGTTTTGTGTCACCCACTTGCTAACCTTGTATTTGGAAAGCAACACGTCCAGTTTACTTGTCCCGTATATTACCTTTCGGTAAACTACCGTCCGGTTGTAAAGGAAAGCGTTGAACAAGCAACTGTTAAGGCAATGTCCCCTGACATGCTTTTAATTATGGTCTATAACGTGTCGGACGCAATTACTATCCTTGGTAGGAGCAATAGTAAAGCTCACCCTTATAATTTTTCGGTATGGCACAAGGTCCTGTCTTTGACCACTATGCAACCACCGTTCTTACGGTTGACTCCCGATTTGGTTCAGGTGACCTAATGAATTCCAGGTGAATTCCTAGGATTTTACGTTCAATGGTAATGAACGCATTGAAAATAGGGTTTTCAAAAAACAAATCGGTTTGTAATTTTGATCAAAATATTTTCTCGTTTAAGCTCGAGTTTAGATATCATCGAATTCCATGAGTTTGTAATTCTCAATCTTTAAGGTCAATCTCAAGGATTGAGTAATATCAGTCTTAGAAGCTGATTTTTAATATTTAAGGAGATTATCCTTTCTGGGGATCTGATTCATTAGTCTTATCCAGCTAATTTGCATGGTGCCCCCCCATTGTACGAGATAAGTCCTTCTCATGGTTAGGATAAATCTGACCACTTGGCGACCCTGTTTAATGCTGAGGTCTGTGGATTTCCTGCTGATTTTAGTGATGACTTTTCTAGATTTTTCGTCAACCTACAGCTGGTCTGGACGACAACTTCATGACCTAAATCAAGAAGCGCGTTTCTTTTTCGGAAGACTTTACTTCCTTTTAATGATGGAATTGATTCATCGTGTAGATCCATCTCTTCTTTTCTTTCATCGGGTAAAACAGTTTAGTTTAGTCCAAAGCAAAAGTATTTTCAGTTATTTGTTACAGATATATGTGACATATGTTTAAGATAACTTGGTAAATTTTCCCACACTTGGCTTTTATTTTCCTTTTTATCGTCCTCTATTCCATTTTAAATGAATTTTAACATTTTGGTTTGTTTCTCAATTTATGTCCTTTCCGAGGTAACAATAATTTCGGTGTTAAAACCTAGTTTTATCGTTCATAAATATGTATAAACATGATTTTGAGTTCATTTAATTGAAAATTTTGAAAATTTTTACTAGAATTGGGTAGTCAGTATATAAGACTAGGGTTGTTCTTTATTATCAGAGAGCACTAGATTCTAATACAACTACTGCTTTACTAGTATTTTTAATGATAACCAAGTGTATAAAGTAAAAATTTTAAAATCCGAAAGAATCTAACCCCTTCCCACACATAAGATCTTGCAATGCCCTCATTTGCAAGAAATCAGTAATAATTTAAATTATTGAGGGTGATTTGTGTGAAAATGATTAAATTTTACCAAAGTTTCCAAATATATTGGCGTTTGTTTGCTGAATGATAAATGGTGCACATCATTTGTTCATTCCGTCTTGTTGTTATTTCACATATATTTTGCATCTTGTCGTCAAAATTAGTTGCTTTTGCTGAACTTAATGCCAGTCTTTGAAAATGCGTTGTTTTACCCTGTTGTGTACATAAGATAAACTGCAAACATATATACATATTTTTGAAGTTTGGTATATTACCCCACATTCAAAAATTATTAAAATCTAAGAATAAAAGTTAGACAATTATAAAAACTATTACAATATTAACAAAAGTATTAAACGTATCAATCATTACAAATTACAAAATAAATAAAACTAAGTATACTAGGGATGATACTGGTACCAATAGGGGTTCCAAGCATAACCATAGGTGCTATAGAATGCTTCGGCAGGGTTATACGTAGGATACGGTGGTTGCATCTCTATAGACCAGGGAGGGAAGATGGGTTTCGGTGTAGGAATATAGTTTCTACCTATATGTTGGCAATGAGCTATGATTTGGTTCTGATGAACTTGCCAATCTTCAAATGCTCTCTGTCTAGCATTTTCGTACTCCTGTGAAGTTATAAACCTTTGCATTTCTTGCATCTCATTTCCCCCTCCTACATTACCTTGCTGTTGGTTTCTCTCAACCTGTGGATGTCTACCATGGTATGGTACTGCGGCGTTATTTCGCCTTTTCAAAACATTCGCACCATGGTATACATTTAAACCTATAGTATCGCGGGGTTCTGGTTCTTCTACTAATAATCCCCCCCGACTTATATCCACACCGAGATATTCACCAATCAAAGTAATAAAAATACCACCTCCTATTATGCTATGCGGTCTCATCCCCCTAACCATAGCTGATAAATAATAACCCACACAATATGGTATACTTACAGCGCTTTGTGGGTCTCGAATACACATATGGTAAAACAAATCCTGTTCATTTACCTTTTCCTTGTTCTTACCTCTTTGTGTAATCGAATTAGCTAAAAACCTATGAATCACTCTTAATTCGGCTCTATCTATATCCAAATAAGAGTAATTTCCCCCTTTGAAACGGTGATGGCTTGTCATTTGACTCCACACACCGTGTGTATCAAAATTTTCATCTATCTTTCTACCGTTTAGTATCAACCCTCTACAATCGGCAGATGCTAACTCCTCAGGCGTATATATATGTAAAGCCTGAGCCATGTCCAGTAAAGACATGTGGCACATCGAACCGCCTAACAAAAATCTAATAAAAGATCGATCGGTTAAACTAGTTACCCGATCATTCAACTCTATACTACACAACAATTCTTCACACCATACTTTATATACAGGTCTATGCATGGTGAATAAACGTACCCAGTCATTAAAAGTAGAATTACCATACCTCTGTACAAGTAATTCCCTAATTGGCCCGGCCAATTCTACAGCTTCTAAGGGTCCCCATTCTATGACCCTCGGTACCTCAACAACCTTAGAATGAAGAGTATGCAAACCCCTTTGGTATTTTGGATAATCTATCCAAAGTCTGTCAAATCTCAGGTTCGGGTGCAACTCTTCCAAGTGCATATCAGAAAATGTCATGACCGGATGAGGTATATCCTGCTTGTAGTAGTTATCCACCTCCTGTTGTTCCGCATTCTCAGCAGGAGCATTGCGAGCTTGGGATGAAGATTCACCCCTTTCAGTCTGCAAAACACATCAAACACAATTTTTGTGCATCCAAATATGCATTAGTGTCAGCAAAATCATCAATCAAAATAATCACAATGACATGATCAATTTATATCAAACTTAAGCACATTTTCACATTTTCATCAAATCTACACTTTTTCAAATAAGCATATACGAAAATGTTCGCCAAGTTCATAAGCATTCAACTCAAATAACATGTCAAAATAATCATTACTAGCAATTAAACAAGTTTCAAATGGCATTATCTCTCAAAAATCAAGTTCATGAATTTTTAGACTTGAAAAAGTCTACTTTAATTCTCAAAATCATGTTTAGGCTCAAAGTTTGGATCATTTAACTACCTAAACATGTTACACTACTTAATTTAGCAACAATTCATGACAAAAATGTAACAACCCAAACCAAACCACGACAATTCCCGTTAAATTTTACAACAAAAAAAAAAAAATTTCTGGTGCAGTTCATCCGCGCGGCGCGCCAGGTGGGCGCGCGGCGCGCCAAATCACCTGGACAGCCCGCTGTCCCCGGAAGTCAATTTAACGAAAATGTTTGACTAGTTCCCGACACATTTAGCCAAAACGATTTTAACCGTACATTAATATATGTAAAACTAGCACATAACTAAGGTTTGAGCGAGTTTTACAAAGTGGGGCCCACACGTGCCCAAATTACCCCTTAAGTATAAAAATACAATTTTAAACCATAAGACTCTTAATACAAAACAAAGCCGAGCATGGCGATTGGGGATACACTACCCAATCCTAATAAATCCAAAAGCAAGCCTTCTACGCAAACTATGCAATTCCTCAAATCCTCGCGCTTACCCGAGCCACCATCCGCATGCAATCTATAAAAAGAGTCAACAACGAGAGGGTAAGCTAACGCTTAGTGAATGATAATATACTACATACATATATATGTATAAAATGAATACGCCACACAAACAAATACCGCATACCGTAGCATCCAAATATAAAGCAACTACACTAAGCATACCGTACAATCTCTAAGCATCAAGCTAAAGGTACAACAACAAATATGAGTCCACCAACGACAAAGTGAACATCTCCAAATAGCTACACCCGGAGGGTTAGCTACAACACAACAATACATTAATATATATAACAATATAAACGAACAAGGTTAACACCTTAACCCAATACCGAGAACCAAATACCACAATGAAGATTGGCCGAACTACACGAGCCTTAGTAATCCGAAACCACACGAGATTACTATCTTCACAACATCGAGGTTGGCCGAACTACACGAGCCTTAGTAATCCGAAACCACACGAGATTACTACCTCAATAAGATGACCGAACTACACGAGTCACCATGAATCCGAACTACACGAGATTCATTCGATAAGATGACCGAAACCACACGCGTCATCGTGAATCCGAAACTACACGCGATTCAATTCTCCAACTCAAACCCACGGTCACGGGATTATAAAATCCACCACATCGGGGCCACAACATCCAAATCACAATCACGTGTGATAATGTACACACGAACGTGTACTTCGCCAAAGATGGTCAACCAAAACGCACAACCGTGCCAATTGGACTTATACAAAAGTCCATCAAGTCCACCTACATGTGAAGTGAGCTCTATAGCCGAAAATCACTTCACCCGACCCGCACCCATCCTACACATACATATGCACATAGGATAATATCACTCACCTTGAAGTCTTGAAGAAAGCTTCCAAGTAATCCGCAACTCGCCAATGGAAAATACCTATTCCATTATCACAATTACAACAATACAATTAGGATGGATTTACAAACCAACCCAATTCAACACTTAGTGCAATTTCGACCCAATTGCACTTCCAAGCACAAACCGTGCCCGAACTAACCAATAATCACTAACACAAGTGAGAATGGTCCTAATAAGCCAATTAAACCCGAACTCAAGTGTCAAACACGTGTCATACCCATTTAGACACTTAAACCCTAATTTTGACCCATAAAGGTCAAAATCTCGTCCTTTATAAGTTTTGACACCAAAACACATTTAACTCGGTTTTATACTTCAACTTAATCCATTTTAAGTTTATAAACCTCATTAAGTCACCAAATGGGTCATAATCACAACCAAACCCTAATTTGACCCAAAGTCACAATTAGTCAACCAAATACCCTAAATGGTTTCCAATACTTCCATAATCACTAATCCAAGTGATAAATCCCAAGATTAAAGCCTAATCAAGGCCAAATCGTCAATCAACCCAAAACCCGCCAAGTGACAAGAATAACTAGTCACCATAAACCCATTTCATCATCTAAGAGGTTTTACAACTAATTAACTCAAAACCCTAACTTGAATATCAAATTAAATAATTGAAATTCGGAGTTTGAGCTTACCAATACTATCACCGTGTAGCCGAGAACGAAAGGAACAACTTTAAAACCCGAGACTTAGAACGATTCGAGCTTCTTCCTCACCAAAACCTCCAATCTCTCTCTAAACTCTTACTCTCTCTCTAAAATGGATGAAGATGATGAGTGGATGTGAATGGGATCCAAAACTGATCCAAACTAGCTCATAAGCCTCACAAATCCGGCCTCAAGTGAAATTACCCATTTGCCCTTCATTTAAACCAATTAAAAACAAGGGATTCTGTCAGCAGCAAACGGCGCGGCGCGCCGAATCCCCGCGCGGCGCGCGACATAACAGAAACAGATTCTTTTGCATTTTAAACTTTATATAAATAATCCGCGAAACCCAATCTCGAACGTCTTAATACACAAACAAGCAAGATAAATATTCGGGTCTTACAACTCTCCCCCACTTAAACTCGATCACGTCCTCGTGATCCTCATCACTTAACCAAGTGGACCTCACCCTACGGTCCTCGACATAAGTCCCAATCCGACTTTCCTAAGCAATTCCTTCCCAACGAATCGCCTTCCAAAACTAAATCGTCACCCGCGATTTATTCAAATCACCATCCGAGCACTAAAACCATGCTCATTCCCTAACATCGGGAAAACTCAACCAATCTCATACCGAGATATCAATCCCTTAGCGTACTATTACCGAGTACAACGCTAAAAGCAACCAAGTCTCAACCTAAGGTCAACAACCAGAAACGATGAAGAACGAACCAAACGAATCCTTACGGACAACACCAACCACTAACATCCCTTGTAGTGCGCAATACGACCAAAGCGCAACTACCGTAACATCATAACAAACGGCTAAAACCGATAACGTCCAAAACGATGATGGCAACGCTAAACCAAGGTGTACAAAATCGACTTTCGTCACACCCGTAACAACATGTGAGCGAAACACGGCTATCGCATCACTAATCACACAACATGGTCCTCACGACCCCACCATCGGTGTATAAAACAACCGACAGATCACACAACACGAAGGCTGGCCGAAAACACACGCGCCTTAGTGAATCCGAACTACACGCGACTCACTACCTTCACCACAACAACAATCGGGAATGGCCGAACTACACGCGCCATAGTGAATCCGAACTACACGAGAGTCACTATCCCGGAGGAATGACCGAACTACACGAGTCATTTGTGAATCCGAACTACACGAGACTCACTCCTCAATACAATGACCGAAACCACACGAGTCATTTGTGAATCCGAACTACACGAGATTCACTTCCACAACATCGAGGTTGGCCGAACTACACGAGCCTTAGTAATCCGAAACCACACGAGATTACTACCTCAATAAGATGACCGAACTACACGAGTCACCATGAATCCGAACTACACGAGATTCATTTGATAAGATGACCGAAACCACACGCGTCATCGTGAATCCGAAAACACACGCGATTCACAACCATGATGAAGTCAGCGGACCCGAAGATCATGCTTCACCAATCTCAACACCGGATGAAGTCAGCGGACCCGAAGATCATGCTTCACCGATCACGTACTCCCATGATGAAGTCAGCGGACCCTAAAGATCATGCTTCATCAATCAACCATACCATAACGAAGTCAGCGGACCCGAAGATCATGCTTCATTAATCATCAATACCACGATGAAGTCAGCGGACCCTAAAGATCATGCTTCATCGATCACATACGCACTTTCGGCCTCAAACAACGAGTAGTGCAACATCGCGCCCTGCTGCACTATAGTGAATCCTAACGGATACCACTAACCATCCCCACAATCGAGCAAGAACCACCTATATCAAACATAGGTACCAAACAATGATTCCCCAACAGAGAATCCGACACACACCTCCCTTAACCGAAGGATTTCACCTTGCTCACTAAACACGTCCATTATCTCTCAACGAGATTTACCACATTACCACCTCAGTGGTAATTCCAATCCAATATCATAAGTACATTTTAACCAAAATTGTACTCTACCACAAGTTGACCAAACTAGGTCTCGACGAAATTTCCGGATCTACCAAAAACATCATCCGAAATATCACACTAAAACTTCCTCGTGCGGAAATGCGACTCCCCCTCTTGGAACCACGTTCCTATATCACACTCGTACAACCGTACAATGCTACCAAAGGTAGACTTTACCAACGATTGGGTACACACGACCCATCACTACACCTTGCTCCAACCTTGAGCATACGAAGGATTTCAAACAATCCTTAAACATTTCGAACGAAAAGTGTACCACGCATTACACAAACTACACCCTCGCAATCATCCAATTACTATAGTTGTCAATTTCACCGAGTCACTCGTGTACTTAAGGGTTCCTCCCGGTACCCTAAGTACAATGTAACTACAACACAATCGGAGTCGACACCACGCTAGTAGGTATAAAAGAGGCACCTAATGTCGCGTCATAAAGACTCCATTACCAACACACATCGAGATTTTAAACACTCGATCTCAAAGGTTCCAATCACCCGACGAACCTCGTGGTTCATCAACTTCAACACACAAGCGAACACGCGCTTAACAATCGAACACCAAAACCATTTCCGTGGCTTGGTAGAAACATACCCCAAATACTAAGGAATGCTTGGTTGCACCAAGTCTTACGCCCTTCGCCCGACAATCAAACATCACCTTAGGGTACTTCCATTAGGAACGTCACCCATAGCATAACATGCACAACAAAGGCATACAACTCAAACTCAACCGGCATTTAATAAATAATCAAAAGACATATTTATCAAAATTAAACGTACCTTAACGTCTCCTCGCCGCACCCGTCCCCGCTAACTTGGGACATTCCGACTTACGATGTCCTTCCTTTTGGCAATTGAAGCACACCATACTACCACCCTTTGGTACCGAACATTCCCAAGACTTGTGACCCCTTACGCCACAATTGTAACATCTAGCCGTACTAGAATCCGATATACCCGTTCGCGTACCACCCGTGCTCACACTCGGACCCTTAGTCCTCTTACTCGGAGCACCATAAGAAACAACTCTTTTCTCACTTGAAGATTCACCCCTCTTCGATCGTGAATACGACTCGAAACCTCTAGCCAAGTCGAATAATTCCGAAAACGATTTCGCTTGACCCCGACTAATCCTACTTTTCAAGTCATCATTCAAGGTCCGATAGAAATCCCCCATCAACAAACGATCATTCCCCAAATACTCCGGACAAAAACGAGCCTTCGCCATAAAGGTCGTCTTAAGAGTACTCAAATCCATAGATCCTTGTCGCAAATTTCGCAACTCATTACGCAATTCCCACAAATCGGCCGAAGTCCGGAACTCCTCAAAGAATTCTTCCTTAAACTCGTCCCATGATAAGGCCATAAACGTCTCACCACCGACAAGATCAATCTTACCATCCAACCAATCCCTTGCCCTACCACGCAACAAACTCGTAGCGAGTCTCGTCTTCCTCTCGGGAGGGCAATCAATAGTACGAAAACACCCTTCGACATCCGAAATCCAAGTTGTGCTTACCAAAGGATCCGGTTTTCCGTCGTACATCGGGGGTTTAGTCCTCATGAAGCTCTTAAGATAACGTTCCATTTCACCACTACTTTGAAGTTCGGAATACCTCCTTTCCATTCTTTCTTCTAACGCACCCATTTGCTCCGCAACGGCGGCCGCAACCCTAGTGTTAAACTCCGCGTCATTCGCCTCGGTCTCGTTTCGCGTCGTCATTCTAAAGAATGCAAAACGATTAGTCCACGAACGTGTAAAACCGTACGCACGACACAGCCCCATCTTGCTAAACACTCATCGTACATCACTTGTTAGACACGATTTGCACCCGTAATAAGGTTTGCAAGTTCTTATTACGCACACATGCCGCATCGACTCGTTAGTACAACGACCGTCTGGCTCGATGATATACACAAACACAACCAAAATTCTACGCGGTACAAACACACGCGAGAATTATTATCACAACACAACAACATATTAATAATATCCGCATTACTAATATAAACGTTAGTCAACCTATAGCCAAGGCACTAACCAAACCCATTCCGACCCGTAATCCTACAAGTCCCGCAACAATTTAAGCACACACAAGTCTAAGTCTAGGCACCTATCTCAAGTCACCTAAATCCCTTAGACCATGCTCTGATACCACTTGTAACAACCCAAACCAAACCACGACAATTCCCGTTAAATTTTACAACAAAAAAAAAAAAATTTCTGGTGCAGTTCATCCGCGCGGCGCGCCAGGTGGGCGCGCGGCGCGCCAAATCACCTGGACAGCCCGCTGTCCCCGGAAGTCAATTTAACGAAAATGTTTGACTAGTTCCCGACACATTTAGCCAAAACGATTTTAACCGTACATTAATATATGTAAAACTAGCACATAACTAAGGTTTGAGCGAGTTTTACAAAGTGGGGCCCACACGTGCCCAAATTACCCCTTAAGTATAAAAATACAATTTTAAACCATAAGACTCTTAATACAAAACAAAGCCGAGCATGGCGATTGGGGATACACTACCCAATCCTAATAAATCCAAAAGCAAGCCTTCTACGCAAACTATGCAATTCCTCAAATCCTCGCGCTTACCCGAGCCACCATCCGCATGCAATCTATAAAAAGAGTCAACAACGAGAGGGTAAGCTAACGCTTAGTGAATGATAATATACTACATACATATATATGTATAAAATGAATACGCCACACAAACAAATACCGCATACCGTAGCATCCAAATATAAAGCAACTACACTAAGCATACCGTACAATCTCTAAGCATCAAGCTAAAGGTACAACAACAAATATGAGTCCACCAACGACAAAGTGAACATCTCCAAATAGCTACACCCGGAGGGTTAGCTACAACACAACAATACATTAATATATATAACAATATAAACGAACAAGGTTAACACCTTAACCCAATACCGAGAACCAAATACCACAATGAAGATTGGCCGAACTACACGAGCCTTAGTAATCCGAAACCACACGAGATTACTATCTTCACAACATCGAGGTTGGCCGAACTACACGAGCCTTAGTAATCCGAAACCACACGAGATTACTACCTCAATAAGATGACCGAACTACACGAGTCACCATGAATCCGAACTACACGAGATTCATTCGATAAGATGACCGAAACCACACGCGTCATCGTGAATCCGAAACTACACGCGATTCAATTCTCCAACTCAAACCCACGGTCACGGGATTATAAAATCCACCACATCGGGGCCACAACATCCAAATCACAATCACGTGTGATAATGTACACACGAACGTGTACTTCGCCAAAGATGGTCAACCAAAACGCACAACCGTGCCAATTGGACTTATACAAAAGTCCATCAAGTCCACCTACATGTGAAGTGAGCTCTATAGCCGAAAATCACTTCACCCGACCCGCACCCATCCTACACATACATATGCACATAGGATAATATCACTCACCTTGAAGTCTTGAAGAAAGCTTCCAAGTAATCCGCAACTCGCCAATGGAAAATACCTATTCCATTATCACAATTACAACAATACAATTAGGATGGATTTACAAACCAACCCAATTCAACACTTAGTGCAATTTCGACCCAATTGCACTTCCAAGCACAAACCGTGCCCGAACTAACCAATAATCACTAACACAAGTGAGAATGGTCCTAATAAGCCAATTAAACCCGAACTCAAGTGTCAAACACGTGTCATACCCATTTAGACACTTAAACCCTAATTTTGACCCATAAAGGTCAAAATCTCGTCCTTTATAAGTTTTGACACCAAAACACATTTAACTCGGTTTTATACTTCAACTTAATCCATTTTAAGTTTATAAACCTCATTAAGTCACCAAATGGGTCATAATCACAACCAAACCCTAATTTGACCCAAAGTCACAATTAGTCAACCAAATACCCTAAATGGTTTCCAATACTTCCATAATCACTAATCCAAGTGATAAATCCCAAGATTAAAGCCTAATCAAGGCCAAATCGTCAATCAACCCAAAACCCGCCAAGTGACAAGAATAACTAGTCACCATAAACCCATTTCATCATCTAAGAGGTTTTACAACTAATTAACTCAAAACCCTAACTTGAATATCAAATTAAATAATTGAAATTCGGAGTTTGAGCTTACCAATACTATCACCGTGTAGCCGAGAACGAAAGGAACAACTTTAAAACCCGAGACTTAGAACGATTCGAGCTTCTTCCTCACCAAAACCTCCAATCTCTCTCTAAACTCTTACTCTCTCTCTAAAATGGATGAAGATGATGAGTGGATGTGAATGGGATCCAAAACTGATCCAAACTAGCTCATAAGCCTCACAAATCCGGCCTCAAGTGAAATTACCCATTTGCCCTTCATTTAAACCAATTAAAAACAAGGGATTCTGTCAGCAGCAAACGGCGCGGCGCGCCGAATCCCCGCGCGGCGCGCGACATAACAGAAACAGATTCTTTTGCATTTTAAACTTTATATAAATAATCCGCGAAACCCAATCTCGAACGTCTTAATACACAAACAAGCAAGATAAATATTCGGGTCTTACAAAAAATCAGCCATAACCTGTTTATATCAAAAAGCCCCAAATTTGCTCAAGAACACAAACCCTAGATTACTCAAAATTTGAAGTTTAAGGCTTCTAATCATGTTAAACAGCATCAATCTAGGTTATACAAGCATAATACATAAACAATTTAAGCCTAATTACACTAAAAAGCATCAAAATCAAATTGGGAAAAAAAATTGCTCAAGAACACTAATTTCGGATTAAATGGTGTTTAGGTGTAGAAATTTACCGTTTTTCTTGAGTAATTCCTTGATAGCATCCTTCTCAACATGATTTTAGTAAAAAATTTGGTGATTAACGGTTAAAAATTGTGATTTTGGGGGTGTTTTTGGGGTTTTTTTCGCGTATATGTTCGCAGTATTTTTTTGGTTTGAGGTGTGGACTGATCAGTTGCAGCTCTTTTTATTTTTTCTGTATTTCGGTCCTCCCGCGACTCACGGAGATTTCCCCTTCAAACTCCGCGAGTCGCGGAGTTTGCTTATTATTTTTTTTTTTATAATCTTTAACTTATAAAACAATTAAGTAATTAATTTTAAAATTTTGTTTCCCTTGTTATTTAGAACGAGGTCGTTTCGGATCGATGTCCTAGTCCGTCCTTCGACAAAATTTTAAAATTTGTCTTTTTGTAGCGATTGTTTTAAAAGCTAAGATTTTTGGGTTTTTTTAATGTTTTTGGCATACTTTAATTCAATAAGATTAAAAATAATGATAATAAAAGTTCTCGTCCCTCCCTCGGGTAAAGCAATTTCGGTTCAACGACCTAGTCTTCAACTTACGACGAATTTTAAAAATCATATTTTTAACTTAATGAGATAAAGTAAATTTTTGTTTTTTTATTCACACAACTTAAATATAAAATTCAAAATTAATATTAAAAATTCACACCAAACTTAAAATTTAAAATGCATAAAAATAAAATTTATATTTTTTAAAAAAATTAAAAATTTTCATCAAACTTAATTTAAAAATTCATATTATAAATTCATACCAAACTTATATAATTTTTCAAATATTTACAATTTTAAATATATTGTTTTTACAAAGTTTACAATATTAATTTAAGATTTAAATATTAATTTTAAAAACATGGTAAAAATAAAATTAAAAATCTTTTTGGCTTTTTATCCCACTTTAATCAATCAAATATTATCAAAAATATGCGCCCCTCTTTTCGGTAAAGTAATTTCGGTTTCAAAACCTAATTTAACTCATGACGAATTTTTGAAATATTTTGGGTTGATTGATTAAAGATATTTATACCTTAAGAATAAATGTTAAATTTCGCAGTGATGTAATAAATTTTTGAATGATATCAATAATTTCGGTCGCCAAACCTAATTTTATTTAATACAAATTTAATACTTTATAGCGAACAAATTAGCGTTTATTATCAAAAGGTTTAAAAATAAAAATAAATAAAATAAAAACTGTACAAACATACCTGTGAAATAGATTTCTTAGTTATATGATCTATCTCATTCATAAGATAGTCGGTTTAATTGGTTTTCCATAGCTACATAGGCGTAACCTTGAGCATTCAGTGTCTTTTCTTCTAAACATATGAACGGTCCGTCTCTGCATAAAGTAACAAATTCGGTATTTGAATAGGTTTGATTATTTGAACATTTACCTCCATGTGACCATTTTCCGCATTTGTGACATCGTTCTAGGTGTCGTGCTCTTCTTTTTGCTGCGGATTTTGATTTTCCTTTACCAAATTGTAACTTATTATCTTCGCATCTGGATTCTTTTCTAACTCCGTCCATTCTTTCTCTGATTACTGATACTAATTCACTCGGTAGTATGTCATTATTACGTTTAGTGATCAAAGCGTGTAGCATTAGACCATGGTTTAGTTCACAGGCAGTCTTCATTTTGTAAAAACCTAAAAAAAATAAAAATTCAGAATGGGGGAAGAAGACTAGTTCTTTAGGGTCTGCTAGGGAAAGACCATTCGGGTTCCATTTTCGAGAACTACACGAAAACAGACAATCTAACTCTAACAGAAATACATATTATCCTTTAAAGACTTGATTCTCCCCACACTTAGTTAGCTGTGGTGTCGAAATTGTGATTAACTTCGTTGTCGACTTCCATCGGACCATGTATGTAATGTTTAACTCTGTGACCATTAACTTTAAATTCAATCCCATTTGAATTTATTAATTCTATCGTTCCGTATGGGAAAACTCTTTTGACTATGAATGGTCCAGACCATCTTGATTTCAATTTTCCAGGAAATAGCTTGAATCGTGAATTGAAAAGAAGAACTCTGTCTCCTTCTTTAAATTCTTTTGAACTTCTGATTCTTTTATCATGCCATTTCTTCGTTCTTTCTTTATAGATTAACGAATTTTCGTATGCTTCATGTCTTAATTCTTCTAATTCGTTTAGTTGACTTAATCGTAGACGTCCAGCTTCATGTAAATCAAGATTACATGTTTTCAAAGCCCAAAATGCTTTGTGTTCAATTTCTACTGGAAGATGACATGCTTTTCCATAAATAAGTCTAAAAGGTGTGGTTCCAATTGGAGTTTTGTAGGCTGTTCTAAAAGCCCAGAGTGCATCCTCCAATTTAATGGACCATTCCTTCGGATTTGATCCTACGGTTTTCTCTAGAATACGTTTTAAGGCTCGGTTGGTATTTTCAACTTGTCCACTTGTTTGTGGATGATATGCGGTGGAGATTTTATGAGTTACTCCATATCTTTTAAGAACTTTCTCAAGTTGATTATTACAGAAATGAGTACCCCGATCACTTATCAAAGCTTCCGGTGTTCCAAACCTTGCAAAAAGACATTTTAAAAAGTTGACTACAACTCGTGCATCGTTAGTTGGGAGAGCTTGTGCTTCCGCCCATTTAGATACATAATCAATGGCTACGAGTATATATAGATTATTATGAGATTTTGGAAATGGACCCATAAAGTCAATACCCCAAATGTCAAATACTTCACATACTTGGATGACATTTTGTGGCATTTCATCACGTTGACTTATTTTTCCGGCCCTTTGACAAGCATTACAGGATTTGCAAAGAAGGTGTGCGTCTTTGTAAATTGTAGGCCAATAGAATCCAGCATCATAAACTTTTCTTGCTGTTAGTTGAGGCCCATAATGCCCTCCTGTTGGTCCTGTGTGACAATGGTTTAAAATTTTACTAGCTTCATCTCCAAATACACATCGGCGTATTATTCCATCGGGACAACTTTTAAACAGATGTGGATCTTCCCAAAAATAGTGTTTTATATCACTGAAGAATTTCTTTCGTCTTTGGTACGATAATCCTTTTTCAAGGAATCCACATACTAAATAGTTTGCATAGTCTGCAAACCATGGTATTTAT
This sequence comes from Rutidosis leptorrhynchoides, assembly GCF_046630445.1. NCBI lineage: Eukaryota > Viridiplantae > Streptophyta > Magnoliopsida > Asterales > Asteraceae > Rutidosis > Rutidosis leptorrhynchoides. The sequence goes on from NC_092341.1 coordinate 250,001,127, forward strand.
TTATAATCTATCTTCAATAGATATTCATCAGGAAAGTTGTCTTGTATGGCCGATTCATTTAGAACTTCTAATTCGGGATTTTCAAGACGAGAAAGATGATCAGCGGCGAGATTTTCTGCTCCTCTTTTATCTCGGATTTCAATATCAAACTCTTGTAAGAGTAAGATCCAACGGATTAATCTTGGTTTAGCATCTTGTTTTGAAAATAGGTATCTAAGAGCAGAATGGTCGGTATAGACCACCGTTTTTGCTAGAACGAGATATGATCGAAATTTGTCAAAAGCAAAGACAATAGCAAGGAGTTCTTTTTCAGTAGTTGTATAGTTTGTTTGTGCTCCTTGTAATGTCTTACTAGCATAATATATAGGTTGAAATCGTTTTTCAATCTTTTGTCCTAAAACGGCTCCCATTGCAAAATCACTTGCATTGCACATTAGTTCAAATGGTAGATTCCAATTTGGTGTTATCATGATCAGTGCATTAGTGAGTTTTTCTTTAAGAATATTAAAAGATTTGATACACTCATCTGAAAAGATGAATGGAGCATCCTTTTCTAGGAGTTTATTCATAGGAGTGGCAATTTTTGAAAAATCTTTTATGAAACGTCGGTAAAAACCGGCATGCCCTAGAAAACTCCTAACTCCTCTAACATTGGTGGGATGTGGAAGTTTAGCAATTACATCTACTTTAGCTCTATCCACATCAATTCCTTCTTTTGAAATTTTATGTCCAAGAACGATGCCTTCTTTAACCATGAAATGGCATTTCTCCCAATTAAGTACTAGATTTGATTGTTCGCATCTAAGAAGCATTCGTTCCAGATTAACTAGACATGATTCAAATGTATCACCGAAGACTGAAAAGTCGTCCATGAAAACTTCCATGCATTCTTCTATCATGTCGTGAAAAATCGCCATCATACACCTTTGAAAGGTTGCAGGGGCGTTGCAAAGTCCAAATGGCATGCCTTTGTAAGCAAAAGTACCATAAGGGCACGTGAATGTGGTTTTCTCTTGATCTTTGGGTGCTATTGGAATTTGAAAATATCCGGAAAATCCATCTAGAAAACAATAGTAACTATTTCCGGCTAATCTTTCCAACATTTGATCTATGAAAGGTAAGGGAAAGTGATCTTTTCTGGTGGCGTCATTTAATTTTCTATAATCAATACATACACGCCATCCTGTTACAGTCCTAGTAGGAATAAGCTCATTTTTCTCATTTGTAATGATAGTCATGCCACCCTTCTTAGGTACGCATTGAACTGGGCTTACCCATGGACTATCAGAGATTGGATAAATTAGACCTGCATCTAGCAGTTTAATAATCTCTTTCTTAACTACATCTTGCATATTAGGATTTAGTCTTCGTTGGCGTTGCACATATGTTTTATGACCTTCTTCCATAAGGATTTTATGTGTGCAATACGAAGGACTTATTCCTTTAATATCATGAATCTTCCATGCAATGGCTGGTTTATGAGCTTTCAACACAGAAATGAGTTGTGATTTCTCATTTTCAGTAAGAGAAGACGATATTATTACAGGTAATTCAGATTCACCATGTAAATAAGCGTATTCCAAATGGTTTGGAAGTGGCTTTAACTCTAATTTCGGAGGTTCTTCTATCGATGATTTATATCGATATTTGTCTTCTTCTTTTAGCATTTGAATTTCTTCTGTTGTTGGTTCATATCCATTACCTATAAGTGTAGCTAACATTTCAGCTTCATCAATTGGTTCATTACCTTCTCCTAAAGAACATTCTCCTGTTCCTTGTAATTCTGGAAATTCTTCTAATAATTCTGCATGTGCATCTATAGTTTGAATATAATAACATGTATCATCTGCAGATTGTGGTTGTTGCATTGCTCTATCAACTGAAAAGGTAACACTCTCATCCTCTATACTTAGGGTCAATTTCTTACCGAACACGTCTATCATTGCTTTAGCCGTGTTTAAGAATGGTCTTCCTAATATGAGAGGAACTTGAGAATCTTCTTCCATGTCCAGAACAACAAAATCTACTGGAAATACTAAAGTACCAACTTTAACTAGCATGTTCTCCATTATTCCTCTAGGATATTTTATTGATCTATCGGCTAGTTGTATGCTTATTCTGGTTGGTTTCAATTCTCCAAGGTCTAGTTTAGTGTATAGTGAATACGGCATTAGATTTATACTAGCACCTAAGTCTGCCAATGCTTCTATTGAACTAAGACTACCCAGAAAACATAGAATTGTGAAACTTCCTGGATCAGATAGTTTTTCTGGTATCTTATTCAACAGCACTGCTGAACAATTAGCATTCATAGTAACAGCCGAGAGTTCTTCCATTTTCTTTCTATTTGAAATTAGATCTTTCAAGAATTTAGCATATCTAGGCATTCCTGAAATCACATCAATGAAAGGAAGATTTACATTTATCTGTTTAAACATATCCAAGAATTTGGATTGCTCGACTTCAAGTTTCTCTTTCTTCATTTTACTCGGGTAAGGAAGTGGTGGTTGGTATGGTTTAACATAAGGTTTAGCCTTAACTATGTTATCTTCATTAACCTTTTCAACTACCGGTTCTTTTTCCTTATCTTGATCAGGTTGTGGTTCTTGTGGAGTAGGAATAGCTTCATCAGAAGTTACAGGTATTTCAGGTGGTTTAAGTGTTGTACCACTTCTTGTGGTAATGGCTTTAGCTGTTTCATTCCGGGGGTTAGCATTTGTATCACTAGGTAGACTTCCTGGTTTTCTTTCACCTATTAACCTTGCTAGGTTACTCACTTCTTGTTCCAGATTTTGAATAGAAGCTTGTTGATTTCTAAATGCTTGAGCATTTTGTTCATTGATTTGTTTCTGAGATGTAAAAAACTGCGTTTGAGTTTCAACTAGCTTCGTCATCATATCTTCTAAATTCGGCTTTTTATCATCGGTTTGTTGTGGTGGTTTGTTTTGAAAATTAGGTCTTTGCTGATTGTAAGTATTATTGGATACTTGTTGATTGCTAGGACCTTGTTGGTTGTTGTATGGAATATTTCGGTTATAACTCTGGTTTTGATTGTAAATCGGTCTTGGCGGTTGATAATTATTCTGATAATTATTTCCAGGCCTTTGGTTTATGTATGAAATATTCTCTCTTTGTTCCATTGTTAATTCAATACTGAGACAATCTTTTGTCAAATGTGGTCCTCCACACTGCTCACAACTAATTCGTATTGAGTGAATATCTTTAGTCATCTTTTCCATTCTTCTCTCCACAGCATCTATCTTTGCAGAAATGGAATCTAAGTCATGGCTAGAATCGGCTCTAGCTGCTTTAGATGATCTAACGATGTCTTTTTCTTGGTGCCACTCATGTGAGTGGGAAGCAGTGTTATCAATAATTTTGTAAGCATCAGTTTCGGTTTTCTTCATAATAGAACCACCAGCTGCTATATCTATGTCTTTCCTTGTAGTGATGTCGCATCCTTGGTAGAATATTTGTACTATTTGACAGGTGTCTAAACCATGTTGCGGACATCCTCTTAACAACTTTCCATATCTAGTCCATGCCTCATATAGAGTTTCATTCGGTTTCTGTGTAAACGTAACAATTTCTGCTTGAAGTCTTACGGCTTTAGATGCAGGAAAGAATTGTTTAAGAAATTTGTCAACTAAAACATCCCATGTATCGATCGCCCCTTCAGGTAATGATTCCAACCAATCTTTGGCTTCTCCCTTTAAAGTCCAGGGAAATAACATGAGATATATCTGTTCATCCTCCACTTCTCGGATTTTAAATAGTGTGCAGATCCTATTAAAGGTACGTAGATGTTCATTTGGATCTTCCTTCGGCGCACCACCAAATTGGCATTGATTAGTCACTATGTGTAGAATTTGTCCTTTGATTTCATAATCTGGCGCATTAATGTCTGGATGAGTAATTGCGTGACCTTGGCCAGTGCGTTTAGCTCTCATTCGGTCTTCCATAATTAAAGGTTCCAGATTCTCCATAATTGAATTTGTTGAATCGGAATCACTAGAGGATTCTGATTTAATGGTTCGTTCCTCAACAATCTCTGTTTGAATGATTGGTGGTTCCGGAGGAAAGTTTAATGGTTCAGGATCTACGAACCGTTCCTGAATATTCTCCGGATTCTCAATTGTGAGGTTGGGTTCAAAAAATGGATTATCGGAAATTTGAACTGAAGTACTTGGTCGACTGGATGACGATTCTAAAGAAAAATCAACGGCGGTTATATTTGCTAAATGTCTTGATCTAGTTACAGGTGGTGAACGTACAAAAGGTGGTGATCGTCTTGCTCGGTGCATTCACTGAATATCCTATTAGTTTTTAAAAGGAAAGAAAAATTATAATAAGTTATCCAATTAATAGACTTTTCTGATTTTGCCCACGTTTTGAATAGCCAAAAGATGCAGCAGAGGGGCAGGATTCGTTTGGTCTCAATATAATTGAGGACTGTTTGGCTCCAATAACCCGGTCCACGTACAAATCCAACTATTACTACGAACCAGAAAATTTTGATGTCTATCAATTTAACCACTTAAAATAAATTTTCGTAATTTTTAGAAAATTAGATAAGAAGTAGAATAAAAATCTATGTCCTAAAAACTAGAATAGCGAGAAATAAGAAAGAAAAAGAGTTCGTCGAAAAAGAAAAATGGTTGAAAAATAAAAGGTGACGGAAAAATAAAAGAAACTTATAAAAACTTAAAAATACTTGACTAACCTAACCTTATTACTACAACTAACTTAAAATTATAATCGCAAATTGAAATTACTAATTGGAATGATAATTGATACATAGGTAAAAGGTGTCTAAAAATATTAAAGCTTACAAGAAAAACTATATCCCAAATGGAAATAACTTAAAAAGAAACTAAAACTTAAAAAGGCGTCGCAAAATTCTAAAGTACCTAAATCTTAGTCTAAGAAAAAGCACTTAAGGAATTCTACGGCAAAGCCTAAAAATCTAGAAGTAAAAATAACTATGGCAAAATCTAAGTTTAAAACTAAATATGAGCTAAAAATACAAATATTACGCTAAAACGATTAAAAATGGACAAAATATAAAAATATACAAAAAGTTGTAAAAATTACAATTTTTATAAAAATATTATTTTTATATTATTTATTTATTAAAACTATTAATTTTACAATTTAATAAAACTAATTAATACTAAATACATAAATTAAATAAAAAGTAAAAGTTAAAATAAAACTAATTATAATAATAATAATAATTAGGGTTAAATAATAATAATAATAATTAATTACCCAGTAATTAATTCAGTTTAGGGTTTCTGTCAGCGTGTCAGGATTACTCCGCGAGTCGCGGTATTCAAAGCAACAAACCCCGCGAGTCGCGGGGTTCCAGTTTTCAACTGACAGGTTATTTAAATTCAACGCGTTTTTCTTTATTTAATTTTTTTTTATTTTCTATTTTTAATTTTTTCTGTTTATAAAAAAAATATGTGTATAATAAAAACTTATATTTAAAACTTAAATAAAAATAGAATTACTTTATAATTTTATAAATAAAAATCTTAAAACTAGATTTATATATATTTTTTTATATGTTTTTAAATAAAAACAAAATACTTAAATAAAACTTATATAAAAATAAAGAAACTTTATAAAACTTAAATATTTAACAAAATCTTAAAAATACATAAATTTTTTTTTTCTTTTTATATTTTCGAATATTTAAAACGTACTTTTATAAAAACGAATTTTAATAAAAGTAAAATAAAAATCTTTTTTTTTATGTAGCGTTGCGCTTCCGGCTTTTAAGAGATTCCCCGGCAGCGGCGCCAAAAATACTTGATGTTTTAGCAGAGTAGTATATAAAATAGCTTATATTTTTGCAGAAAATACTATTAAATACGATACAATTTTACACAAGATATTTATTTATTTATAGAATGGATATACTTAAACCTTCCTACAACACTTATAGGCAGTGTACCTAATCGTACAGTAGTGTAGTTTTTAGTAAGTCCGGTTCGTTCCACAGGGAATCTTTTTAAACAAAGCTTAACGCTATATTAGTTTACTTTTATAAAAATACAAATATATATATATAAGTAATATTGTTATTATAAAGGGGGGTTTTTACCGTTTAATGACCGGTTTGTCGATTTTAAAACTTTAGTCGCAGTTAAAACCAAATGTAAAATATTAAAAATAAATACAAGACTTAAATTAAAGCATAAAGTAAATAACGATAATGAAATTGCGAATAATAAAAGTGCGATAAAATAAACTTGCGATAATTAAAAAGTACGATAATTAAAAGTGCAATTAAATACAATAACAATAAAAATGCGATAATTAGAAGTGCAATTAAATATAAAATAAAGGAAGTTAAATATGAAATAAAAGAATTATGCTTATTTAAACTTCCGTAATCATGATGTTTGACGTGTTGATTTTAGTTTTATGCCCATGGGTTAATTGTCCTTTGTCCTGGATTATTTAATATGTCCGTCTGGTTTTTGTCCATAACAGTCCATCAGTCATAAATATAAAGTGCGAGTGTCCTCGTCAAATTATCCTTATACCCGAAGTTAAATATTCCAACTAATTGGGGACTTAAACTGTAACAAGATTTTAATACTTTGTTTAATAATTACACCAGGATGTCGACTGAGTGTAACCCAAGGTTTTAATATTTTGTTATCAATTATACCAAGTGTCCTTGTACATAATTTCACCCCTGTTTTAATTATTCTAGTGACTATTAATCCATTCCCGTGTCCGGTTAAATGAACGATTATTCGTACATATAAATACCCCGCCCATCGTGTCCGATTGAGTGTATATGGTAATTTATAGGGACGCCCAATTGTAAATCTTTATATTAACATTAACAAACTATCATTTAGTTAAACAAATATAAAGCCCATTAATAGCTCATAGTCTAATTTCCACAAGTGTCGTTCTTTTCTCCAAATCCCAATTATGGTACAAAGCCCAATTACCCAATTTTAGTAATTAGCCCAACATCATGATTACTTCATTTTAAATAAGCATAATAATAACTTAGCTACGAGACATTAATGTAAAAAGGTTGAACATAACTTACAATGATTAAAAATAGCGTAGCGTTACACGGACAGAATTTCGACTTACACCCTTACAACATTCGCTAACATACCCTTATTATTAGAATTATAATTAAAATTAAAATTAAAATTAAAATTAAAATATAAATATAAATATTTACGTAGTATTATGAGAGAAGAAGAAAAAGATGATGAAAAATGCTCAGAATTCGGTTGGCTTTATAGGCAGTTTCTCATTTTGGGGGTCCGCGACTCGCGGCCAATTTTGCCTTCAAACTCCGCGAGTCACGGAGTTTGAAATTACAGCTCAGAGGAGTTTGGCTCTTTGTTTACCGACGGTTTTAAATAAATATAATATATTAAATAATTATAAGAATTATTTAAAATTATATTATATTTATGTGCATAGTTAACTTGTAATTTTTAGTCCGTTGCGTCGAGCGTTGAGAGTTGACTCTGGTCCCGGTTTCGGATTTTCGAACGTCCTTGCGTACAATTTAATATCTTGTACTTTGCGTTTTGAATCTTGTACTCTTGTAATTTCGAGACGTTTCTTATCAATAATTGGAACCTCTTTGATTGTCTTTTGTACTTTTGAGCTTTTTGGTCGTTTGCGTCTTCAATTAGTCGAATCTGTCTTTTGTCTTCACCTTTTATTATTTAAACGAATATCACTTGTAAATAGAACAATTGCAACTAAAAGCTTGTCTTTCTTGAGGAATAATGCTATGAAATATATGTTCGTTTTTAGCATTATCAAACTACCTCCACAATTAGAAAAGATTCACAACACCTTTCATGTTTCGAACCTGAAGAAATGCCTAGCTACCGAAGATCTCATTATCCTTTTAGACAAAATTAAGATTGACGAGAAACTAAATTTTGTCAAAGAACCCGTCGAAATTATGGATCGTGAGGTCAAACGACTCAAACAAAGTAAGATACCAATCGTTAAGGTTCGGTAGAATGCTTGTAGAGGACCTGAATTCACTTGGGAACGAGAAGACCAAATGAAGCTGAAGTACCCACATTTGTTTTCCGAGATCGCACATTAACTAGGTACTATTCTAAATTTCAGGACGAAATTTAATTTAACGGGTGTGTAATGTAACGACCCGGATTTTTCCGCTAATATATTGAAGATTAATATTTTTATAATTAAATGTTTCCAACATGTTAAGTAATCAAACTTGTCGAGATATATATATTTGGAATGGATTTTATGCAAATGTTTGACCACCCAGTCTATCTGACGATTCACGAACATCATAATTTGAAATAATTATATAATGATGTATATATGGATATATATATATATATATATATATATATATATATATATATATATATATATATATATATATATATACTTATGATTTGTTAAAATGATATTTAAGTATCGCATTATATAAAATAACAATTGGTTATATACATAAAATGAGATTACTAACTTAAAGACTTCAAGACTATATACATATATATAACGATTAACGTTGTAATAACTTCTAAATTAAAATGTATGTATATGTATTGTATTAATATGTATTAATACACTTTTGAAAGACCTAATAATATATATCAATATATTTATACTCAATAAAGATAGCTATACTCATTTTCTCATTCAATTTTATCAAGAATCCTATTCGCATTCATACGGTATTTATACCCGTATAATACCCAGCTTCTATACGTATTTACTATGGGTATATACATACCAAATCTTTGATCTTAGCAGCCCTCAATCAGTTGTGAGACATGTATAAACATGATGTAGACTTGTGGGAACCATGGCTTGGAAACTAGTATGACTAAATGCATAAAATTACAAACCATGGAGCCATGTTGTTGTCCCCATTTTGATGCCAACATGTAGGATAAATAACCATCCATTTCATTCCAATTAACTACATCATTTTACTCTCTAAACACATACTCAAACACTCTCTCAAACCTCCATTCAATTCAGCAAGTATTGGTCTCATAATCCAAGTTATAATCATCATAACAAAGCTTGATCAAGAACACTTCAAGAATTCCAAGCCATCAAGGGTATCATTGAACTCAAGATATTATCCTTGTTTCTCCAGAAACTTTACTCATTTTATTTGAGGTAGTAACCTTATTCATAATCTTATTCGATTCGTATTCATATAGCTATCTTATTTTGAGTTATAACTAATAACAACAAGAACATAGTTTAGATTATTTCTAAACTTGTTTGCAAATAAACTTAATCCTTCTAACTTGACTTTTAAAACACTTCAACACATGTATTATGACAGTATGTCAAGCTAACATAAGGATATAAAACTTGTAAACACGAAGAACACCTTAAAATCGAATATACGCCGTCTTAGTCGAACGGGGGCTGTTTTGGGTTTAATTTTAAAAACCTATCTTAAACTTTGAATTAAAAGATTTCCTTTGGTGAAAAATTTTATTTTATATGGATATGAAATATATCCAAAATCCATGGTTAAACTCAAAGTGGAAGTATGTTTTTCAAAAGGGTCATCAAGATGTCGTTCTTACGACGGATATGACTATCTTCTCTTATTTGACACCTAAGCTGTATTTTTGACTATAAACCTATACTTTTTATATTAATATTAATAATTTTGAGTTCGATACGAAACCATGGCAACTCGAATCACTCAAAACGGATTTGTAACGAAGAAATTATGGGTAAAACAAAATTGGATATTTTTCTTAATTTTTAGCTACGGACATGATTTATAAAAATGGATGCTAACCTTATCCTAGCTAACTTACCATGTATCCTACATGTATTTATACATGTCTTGAAACCGAACTTATGGAAATACAATTTATAATAGTCGTGATTAAGTTCTACGACAATATATTATAGTCTTAATAAAGATCGTAAGGCACCATATATATATATATATATATATATATATATATATATATATATATATATATATATATATATATATATATATATATATATATATATATATATATATATATATATATATATATATATATATATATGACTTGATCACCGTGGACTCGTATACAAAGCTTTGACATATCATTTCGACTTCTTCTATATATATTATTGGAACGAACTATTAGACACCATTGGCAGTAATCTCGAGTTGGCTGTGGGTCAAAGTGGATTCCAAAATATTATATACTTTGAGTTGTGATCGAGCCTGAGACATGTATACAATGGGTCGCAGATTGCTTCAGACAATATACATATTATGTGTCTTGTTATTGATGGAATTCAACATTTCAACAAGTTCTTAATGTTAACTTATTCATGAAACCAATTCATTAAGAGTTACAACAAGCGGAAGCAAAATATTAAGAAAGCATGTTAATATGTTAAACCACTTTAGATGAATTCCATATAGTTATCAAGTCATGAAATAATGCTTACATATAACAAAGAAGGAAGAAGATTATACCTCCTCTATGATGAGTTATGAGCTGAATTTGGACAGCAAAATGATGATGAAAATGATGGAAGAAAGCTACCAACTTGAACCCTCAGGTGTGCAATACCCTAATCCTTTGATGCACCAACACCACCCTTTAAGTTAGTTAAGATTTAGACACTTAACTAGCTAATTAAGCAAGCTTAAAACCCTTTTATTTGCACCCAAAATTCTGATCAGCAGCAAATAGAAAGAAGATGATGAATGGAGCCTCAAAACTATGAAACCTCAAGTGTTTATACCCCAAACTTATAACCAACACTTAGTGCTTTGGTTAGGATTTAATAACACTTGAACTTCTCACTTGCAAAACCACTTGAACCCCTTTTTATTCAGCTCAAAATTCGGCCAGAATCATACAGCAGAAAGTTTGAAAGAGTTTTCTAACTTGTAAGTGCAAAATAAGAGTCAAAACTTGGTTTTAAGTGTTAAGCATACACTTGGGAATATTTGTATCAAAAGTAACAAGAATAAACTAGCATGGGACTTGTCTTGAAGTCCCAAAATCTGCCCATCCATGCCATTATTTTATAACAAGAATGTTTATAAAAAACTTGATGTTTTATATATAAAACTTGTTATAAAACATATGCATTGTTTAGTTACTTATATACTTTATAAACCTTTTATAAAATATAACACAATATAATTATTCAAACCTATAAACAATTATATATAATTATCCAAATAATTTATCTCAAGTGATAATATTTTAGAAAACCGATTTTCTAAAATTCAAGTGTCGCGTATTTACTTAACGATCCAATCGCTAAGATTAAATACATTTAAAGTGTTGGTAAGCTTGTTATTAGGTATGACCCGACTTGGATCATAATATATTAGCCACATTAATTAAATATGTCTCTCGGGCATACGAAAATCCTTCAATCTCCCACTTGCACGAGAAACATAAGAAATTAATGCAAGTGATGGATACCACCTAACGACCGTCCATCACCCCCAATATGTTATGACTTTGTGCCATTCAATAACATCATCCCTTTCGAGTTTCCCATCTCGAATATGAATAGATGAATCTTTCATTATTTCCTTTCGTCCTAGATGTCATGCTAAATCCAAGAGACACAGAGTGATCACTCTCTTCTAGATTTAACTTTATCAGGCCTTAGACATCTGACTCTCAACGAATAAGAGGGACAAATTCCATCTTGATCACATACGTCCTAGATATATATACTTTGCATTACACCTGAGCTCTTCCTTATGAACTACCATATTTCAGAATAGCGAAGGAAAGAATCAAGGCACAATACTTGGTAAATATCTGAACCCAATATGTATCTCAGGTCAGAGGATACAATGATATTCACCTTTACTCAAGATTACATGTGATCAACCACAAAGGCTCCATTTAGTAAATCTTGAGGGCGGGTCTTCCAATATTTGTATCCCACAAATATCTATGAACCTTGGTTGCAACCTTGCCCCACATTCATCCCGTGAATGTATACCAGTCCAAGTTCATAATAGTCTAAACCTCACACTTGCTCCCACAAATGTGATCGACTACGGAATTTAGAATAATAGCTTATTCATGGATAAAATAAGCAAAATAGGAACCTGACTAAAGATTAATAAATTAACACCATAATTGTATTAATGAGTTTGAACAATTTCGTTCCATTACAATACTTAAAACAGATCCTGACCAATCACTAGAATATCGAAGACCTAAAGCACAAACATGTCCTGCATGTTTTGATCCATGTAAGAGCTTTGTGAGTGGATCCGCTATGTTAAGATCTGTGTGAACTTTGCGAATACATATATTTCCCTTTTCAACTTCATCCCTTATGTAGTTGAATCTCCGCTCAATGTGACGGGTCTTTTGGTGAGCACGAGGTTCTTTGATTTGAGCAATCGCACCCTCGTTGTCACAAAAGATCTCAAGAGGGTCCTGAATGGAAGGGACTACTCCTAAGTCGTCGATGAATTTCTTCATCCATGCAGCTTCCTGAGCTGCCAATGAGGCGGCGATATACTCTGACTCTGTAGTGGATAAGGTAACAACATCCTGTTTTGAACTCTTCCAGGAGACCGCACCTCCATTTAATGTGAATACATAACCGGATTGTGATCGAGAATCATCTCGATCAGTTTAGAAACTCGCGACCACGTAACCCTTTACTGCGAGTTCTTCCTCACAAGACCCATATATTAGAAACATATCCTTAGTCCTCCTAAGTTATTTCAATATACTTTTAACAGCAATCCAATGACTGTTTCCTGGGTTATTCTGGTATCTACTTGTCAGGCTAAGAGCGTATGACACATCCGATCTAGTGCATATCATTGCATACATGATTGACCCAATAGCAGACGCATATGGGACTTTCTTCATTCTTTCCTATTCATCTTTCGTGGTGGGGCACTGAGATGAACTGAGAAGTGTTCCCTTTTGAATAGGTACCAAACCTTTCTTAGAGTTCTCCATCTAGAACCTTTTCAAGATCTTTTCAATGTATGCACTTTGATTCAAACCTATCAGTTTCTTGGATCTATCCCTGTAGATCCTAATCCCCAAAACGTATTGTGCTTCTCCAAGATCCTTAATGGAGAAGCATTTACTTAGCCAAGTTTTCACACCTTGCATTGCCGAAATATCATTTCCAAATAACAATATATCATCCACATATAGTACAAGGAACATGATAGTGCTCCCACTAGCTTTCTTATATACACAAGCTTCATCACCATTTTTAATGAAGCCAAATTTCTCGGCTTCCTCATTAAAACGATGATTCCACATTCTAGATGCTTGTTTCAATCCGTAGATTGACTTCTTTAACTTGCATACCTTTTTAGGATATCTCGAATCAACAAAATCTTCAGGCTGAACCATATAGACATCTTCCTCAAGATGCCCATTCAGGAAAGCGGTCTTGACATCCATTTGCCATATTTCATAATCATAATGAGCAGCAATGGCAAGTAATATCCTAATAGACTTTAGCATTGCCACAGGCGAAAAAGTTTCATCATAGTCAACCCCTTGAGTTTGAGTGAAACCTTTTGCTACAAGTCTAGCTTTATATGTATCCAAGTTTCCATGTATGTCAGTTTTCATTTTGTAAATCCATTTACAATCAACTAGCCTTGAGCCAGTAGGTTGTTCAACAAGTTCCCAAACTTCGTTGTCATACATGGATTGCATCTCAGCGTTCATGGCTTCCTGCCATTTATCCTTATCAATCCTTGATAAAGCATCTTGGTAGTTTGTTAGTTCATCCAAATCAACCACATAGCAACCATCCATGAGAAACCCATATCTCTCAGGAGGATTACTAATCCTACCAGATTTGCGAATGTCTTGTGTATTTCGATCATCCATTTGATCATTCTCAACATTTTCATGTTGAGTGCTAGTGTCAACCAATTGTGTATCATCTATTTGATCTTGAACCTCTTCAAGATCTATCTTCCTTTCACTATTTCCTTCCATTAGGAACTTAGTTTCAAGGAATTCAGCCTTTCGAGCAACAAATACATTTTGCTCGGTTGGATCATAGAAATAGTATCCCATATCATCCTTGGGATATCCTATGAAGATACACTTCGTGGATCGAGCATTCAACTTATTAGAGACGTAACGCTTAGGATAAGCTTCACATCCCCATACCTTTAAGTATGATAGAGATGGAGGTTTTCCAAACCACATCTCATGAGGAGTTCGTTCCACTTTCTTAGTTGGGGCCATATTTAGAATACGAGCCGCGGAGCATAGACAATAACCCCAGAATGATAGAGGTAACGAGCTTCTAGCCATCATAGATTGAACTATATCCATTAGGGTTCGGTTCCTCCTTTTGGACACACCATTATGCTGTGGTGTCCCGGGTGGAGTAAGTTGCGAGATAATCCCACAACTTCTAAGATGATCTTGGAAAGCATCGCTTAGGTATTCATCTCCTCTATCGGTACGAAGTACCTTGATTGTCTTATTGAGTTGATTTTGTACTTCGTTTTGATATTCCTTGAATACTTCAAAAGTTTCGTCCTTATGTCTTAACATGTAGACATATCCAAAACGACTGAAGTCATCAATGAAAGTAACGAAGTATCTTTCACCATTCCTAGTTATGGGCTTAAAGGGTCCACATACATCCGAATGTGTTAATCCCAATAAGTCCTTAGCCCTTTCATAGGTCCCTTTGAAAGGTGATTTAGTCATTTTGCCATGTAAACAAGATTCACATACATCAAACGAGCCTAGTTCATTTGATTTCAAAAGTCCATTCTTTTGAAGTGTATGCATTCGATTCTTGTTTATGTGACCAAGGCGACAATGCCATAAGTAGGAATCACTCAAATTCCTTTTGAGTTTCTTGGTGTTTGCATGGAAAATTGAGCTATTGTATGATGTGTCATCATGAACCAATTCATAAATACCATTCGAAGGTGAAGCCTTAAAATAGAACACATTATTTAAAGAAACATGGATATCACCATTAATGAAATTAAGATTAAAACCACATTGTTTCAAACGGGATACAGAAATAATGTTTCGTGATAAATCAGGTGCATACAAAACATTTTTCAAAATAAGCTCCAAACCACTTGGTAGCTTTAAAATAAAGTCTCCTTGAGCTACTACGTGCACCTTAGCTCCATTTCCCATGTAGAGACTTGATGTTCCCGCTTCTTGTTTACTTCTTTTGAACCCCTGCATAGAATTGCAAATATGAGTTCCACATCCTGTGTCTAATACCCATGTATTAGAAGAAGTAATACTAAGCTCAATGTATACCATATATACATTACCTGAGGTTTGCCCTGCATCCCTCTTTTCCTTCAACTCCTTAAGGTAGACCGGGCAGTTTCGTTTCCAGTGACCCATTTCACCGCAACTGAAGCACGGATCTTCCTTGGGGTTAGCCTTTCCGGCAACCTTTTGCTTCTTGTTGTTGTTGGTTGGGGTAACCACCTTCCCCTTTCCTTTGCCCTTGCCTTGGTAGGCAGTTCCTTTCCTCTTAGCCGCCT
Organism: Rutidosis leptorrhynchoides; assembly: GCF_046630445.1. Classification (NCBI taxonomy): domain Eukaryota; kingdom Viridiplantae; phylum Streptophyta; class Magnoliopsida; order Asterales; family Asteraceae; genus Rutidosis; species Rutidosis leptorrhynchoides. The sequence continues at coordinate 250,016,659 of NC_092341.1, forward strand.
TCGGCTTAGAAGTGTTTTTGTTTTTGGACCCGCCTTCATTGATCGTAAACACGGGTGAAGCCCTTTTACCCATGCTTGCCTCTGCTGTCTTAAGCATGGCATGTAATTCGCCAATGCTTTTATCCCATCCATTCATGTTGTAATTCATTACAAATGTGTCAAACCTCTTTGACAAGGAATTAAGGATAAGGTCCGTGGCTAATTCATTAGACACATTGCAGTTTAGACGGTTCGCTCGATCAATTCGGCTTTTCATCTTAAGGACATAAGATGAAATGGATTGGGAGTCGTCCATCCGACATGCATGAAGCGCTCGGTTCGTTTCAAAGCACTCGACACGAGCTTGTTGAAGGAACATCTCCTTCAACTGTGTGATCATGTCATATGCACTATGATGCTCAAAATCCTTTTGGAGTTCGGGTATCATAGTCCCAAGCATGAGGCAAGAAACATATTTCTCCCAATAAGCCATGCCTTCCGTATCATCCTCGTCCGGTTGATAGGGAATGGGGTCTTCCAACACATACGCCCTGTCCTCTAGTTTGAGGACAATTCTTAGATTGCGAAACCAATCCATGAAGTTCGTATGGTTGAGTTTTTCCTTTTTGAGGATTGACCTCAACGATAGGTTGTTAAAGTTGATAGGTGAGTTCGGAATGTTGTTGTTATTGGCGGCCATCTACAAAATTTAACAAAGTTGTTTAAGTATTAATTTTAATTTAACAATCAATACCCATTAAATCCAATTGATATATATTAAATTTTAGAATCCAACGGTAAACCAAATTTTGGTTAGGTGACCTTTATCCCGTCATTTGATTTAGCTAGGTAGTCATTATATGACAATTGCAATCCTTTTGCAACTTCTAAGTTATGGGATCATGCAATCCTTTTGCATGGCATATTATCCCATCAACGCCTATTTGTTCATCATGCTTCGGTGACCCTAAGTTCATGATTTCCAAATCAAGTCGTCCTACTTGTGTAAACGTGTAAACTTAACATACAACTGGTTAGGTGACCTTTATCCCACAAGCATGCGAAATTCACCTCAACCATATTAGTTTGTTCATGACGGTTACGTGACCTTTATCCCATCATGAGTTCCCTAATATGTCTAAGTGTCACACAAAAGGGTGGCGTTTAACTTGTTTACCTTGTTAATATAAGGGATTTTAAGTTTCCATTAATTCTAGTTTAAGAAAACTTTTATGCCATACACCAACATACATTTAGTGTATGGTTCATTTGAAATCCATTTTCAAGTCATGTAATTTTAGCCAATTACTTGATATAAACCATTTTATACATATGATCATTATCATGTTCTTAATAACCGTTTATTAATATCCTTTTTGCCATTTCAATTTAACCGATTAAATTGTGGTTTGGTAAATATCATGTTGTTAATAATTTAACCAATTAAATTTTAGTTTTGCTTGTTGTTAACTTGTGTGATAACTTGTTGTAGTAACATGCACAATCCACAATCATACAAGAAATTAAAACAACCACGCATGCAAAACAAATGTTCACAATCAAGCCTTTTGGTAGACATTTTGTTTAGCCGAAAACAAAATGCCACCGGTCAATGGGTAAAACACAAAGTAAGAGGTTTTAACCTCCCACTTAACCTTGCATCCACATGCTTCTTGTGTTCTTCCTTGTGATCTTCATGCATCTTCATCTTGTTACAAAATATATCCTAATACATTTTGTCTAGAAAATGAAAACACATCCTAATCTATTTTACATGCCAAATATAAAATAAATTACATAACCAAAATTAATATTACATACCAAATGAATAATTAATTTTACAAACCAAATTGAATGAATATTACAACCATTCAACCAAACAAATATCCATTCAAACACACATGCATACATCATAAGGTCAAGGCATTGATTGTGAACTACAATATACAACAAATATGACCAATTTGCAAGTTCCAAACCCACTTTTGGAACCCTTAAAATTCAGCCAAAATCATGAACCCACCCAAACCCCAATATTTTTACATTCTACTTTCATGCATGTACATAGAATGCAAAGTTGGTGGGTTTTAAAGACCATATATAAGAAGCATATTTCATAGACTTCGACTCTAGATACCATTGATGGAATTCAACATTTCAACAAGTTCTTAATGTTAACTTATTCATGAAACCAATTCATTAAGAGTTACAACAAGCGGAAGCAAAATATTAAGAAAGCATGTTAATATGTTAAACCACTTTAGATGAATTCCATATAGTTATCAAATCATGAAATAATGATTACATATAACAAAGAAGGAAGAAGATTATACCTCCTCTATGATGAGTTATGAGCTGAATTTGGACAGCAAAATGATGATGAAAATGATGGAAGAAAGCTACCAACTTGAACCCTCAAGTGTGCAATACCCTAATCCTTTGATGCACCAACACCAACCTTTAAGTTAGTTAAGATTTAGACACTTAACTAGCTAATTAAGCAAGCTTAAAACCCTTTTATTTGCACCCAAAATTCTGATCAGCAGCAACTAGAAAGAAGATGATAAATGGAGCCTCAAAACTATGAAACCTCAAGTGTTTATACCCCAAACTTATAACCAACACTTAGTGCTTTGGTTAGAATTTAATAACACTTGAATTTCTCACTTGCAAAACCACTTGAACCCCTTTTTGTTCAGCTCAAAATTTGGCCAGAATCATACAGCAGAAAGTTTGAAAGAGTTTTCTAACTTGTAAGTGCAAAATAAGAGTCAAAACTTGGTTTTAAGTGTTAAGCATGCACTTAGGAATATTTGTATCAAAAGTAACAAGAATAAACTAGCATGGGACTTGTCTTGGAGTCCCAAAATCTGCCCATCCATGCCATTATTTTATAACAAGAGTGTTTATAAAAAACTTGATGTTTTATATATAAAACTTGTTATAAAACATATGCATTGTTTAGTTACTTATATACTTTATAAACCTTTTATAAAATATAACACAATATAATTATTTAAACCTATACACAATTATATATAATTATCCAAATAATTTATCTCAAGTGATAATATTTTAGAAAACCGATTTTCTAAAATTCAAGTGTCGCATATTTACTAAACGATCCAATTTCTAAGATTAAATACATTTAAAGTGTTGGTAAGCTTGTTATTGGGTATGACCCGACTTGGATCATAATATATTAGCCACATTAATTAAATATGTCTCTCGGGCATACGAAAATCCTTCAATTATATTAAGACAATATATTATAGTGTTAGTGAATTCCAACACAATATACACATTTATATTTATATATATATTTATACTGTTGGACTATTGGACTACGAACGTTTGACTACTAACAATGGACAATTAAAATTATCACAAGTATCATAAGTATGGAATATTAATTTATATATATATATATATATATATATATATATATATATATATATATATATATATATATATATATATATATCTTAACACAAGAATATTATTATTAGGTTCGTGAATTTGTCAAAAGGCCAAGTCTTATCACCATATATTCAGAAATCATCACAAGTGAGTTATAGTCCCATTTTTACTATTTAAATTATTTTGGGATGAGAATACATGTAAAATTTATAAATGTTTCACAAAATAAGCACAAGTTCATGGAACTACATTCTACGATTGATTTGTTATACCAGATATCTGTACTTATTATTATTATGCTTGGTAACCTAAGAATTAGTGAAAAACACTAATTGACGTGAATCCTAAAGGTAGATGTACGGGCATCAACCACCCCCATTTTCGAATAGTGGAAATGCTTTAGTACTTCGAAGGGTTCTTGTCAAACATTTGAATAGTGGAATGTATGATGCCAGATATCTTAAGCGCTCTATGTTAAGTTCAGTTACCAGGTGACTCATCGTATGAATGATTTTTGCAGTTGTAATGATCCTGCGCATTTAATTAAATGAAATATTGCGGCTTATTAAATATTATGATTATTATATAGAAATTAAACCTATGACTCACCAACATTTTTGTTGACATTTTAAGCATGTTTATTCTCAGGTGAATATTAAAAATGCTTCCGCTGTCGTATGCCAACCCAAGGTCAAGATTTGGAGTTGGCATAATTGTTTATATTGTTTAAACTTGCATTCGGAGTATTTGTTGTAATATATTTGATCATATTGTAATGGGTTGTGTAAAAACTTATTTATTTGAGGAGATTGTCTTTGATAGACAATCTAAATTATGCCATTAAGACCTTTATTCAATAATAAAGGTTATGGTTGTTTTTAAAAAACGAATGCAAGATATGAAAAACGTCTCATATAGAGGTCAAAGCCTCGTAATGAAACCAATTAATATGAAACATTTATAATTAATATGAACGGAACATTTCATATTGTGTTGACTTCTGCGAGCCATTGTTCCTTCAAGACACAAGAATATCGTTGATTAGTATCTCAATAATACTAATCGTGATATGGAGTAACATCCCAAATAACTAAGGTAATATTTTATGTAATTTAAAATTGATATATATTGTTGGCATTATTTTGTATAATAAAAATGGATAATATTTAAGATTTGTTAGTTAAGTTAAAAAGGGACTAGAGATGCAAAGTTACTTTAAGGACCTCTCATACTATGGTTTTGGTGGGGAGGGTAGAAAGTGAAATTATTGCAAAGATAATTGAATTAAAATTTGTTAAAAGGCTGAAAATAACCATCAGATGCAAAAAAACTCAGAAATTAGTGTGTGTTGTGTGTGTGTGTGTCGACTAGCACCAAGAAGGGAGGAGAAAATCCCAAAATGGAAGATTTAAGTGCATACAAGTGAAAATTCAAGTAGTTTAGAGTGCCTTAATCATTATAGCAGGTTGCAAATCTTCAATTCCTTCTTCATTTGAGCACAATTAGGGTTCTTAAACTCTAAGAATAAGGTATGAACTTCTAACTTGAATTATCACAAAATTGGTTGTATTTTATGATAAGAATAACTTAATAAGTTGTTATGACTTGTGATTGTGCATAATGCAAGTATAAAATGAGTTCAAGTGATGTTTAGGTGCAAGTTCATGTATGATATTGTTACAAGTAATGATGTTTTGATATATGATGATTTTAAGGTTGCTATTAGTTAAAATGGGTTTATACACACCAAGTGTTCGATGAAATGCTTGAGAGAATGATAAGTCCATGTTTGTAAGAGTTAAACTAGACAAATTGTGTATTTAGGAAAATGATGTTTGTATGATAATGTTTGTTATAATGAAAAAGTGAAAAGAAGAGTTAAGAATTTTAAGTATGTGAATGTTCATATGAATGATGAGGTAAAAAGGGAATTAAGAAAGATTAAGTTCAAATGCATAAGTATATGAAAGTGTTGTAAGCATTTGAAAGATGCAAATTCATTTGAATTATGTTAATGACGAGATTAGATCATGTATAGGTGCTAATCAAGACAAAGGAACTTTAAGCGACCAAGGAATCTCATTTAACCAAGGTGAGTTTATAGGAGGTAAATTGGGCGGGTCAAGAGTGGCTTAGTGTTCCCGGATTGCATCCGTGCAAGAGGCGACGACTAAGTGCACTAGTAAGTTAGCTTAGATAGAATTATTAGGCATGCCTAATAATTGTATCTATGGGTGATGATTAGCTTAGGCAAGGACATTAAGCTTGCTTAATGATCTTGTCTATGGTATGACTTAGCTTAGACACCTTGGGTGCCTATGTATATATGTGATGTAATTGAGGTTAGCTTAGGCATATATGTATGCCTATGGTCATGTTTAGCTTAGACACAATTACTAGGTTGACCTTAGTAAGTTGTGTCTATGGTAAGAAGTAGAATCGGATCTGATAGTAAGTAAGCAACCTTCGGGTTGGAAAGGTTAAGTGATGCATTGTTTATGATTAACGATATACGTTCTTTTATTCGCCTATAACTCACTAAGCATGAAAGTTACCCCTTTGTTATGTTTATGTTTTAATAGGATCGAAGGGACACCGTGAAGGTAAGGAGCCTATTTGAGGATAGCGGAGCATCGGTCATATAGTAAGTGGTAGTGCAAGTCCCTATTTTGAATCTAGCTCTATTGATACCTCTTATCGACGCTAAGATTTTTGTACTCATAAATTATGTTTCTCATGAAATTTGAGACTAAATGTTATGTTTAAGATGTGTAAACGTATCGTTCATGACCAAATGATTATTGTAATGTTTAATGATGTAAGAAACTGTTTTAACTAAGTTTGTTTATGTACTATATTGTTAAAATGGTGTTGGTTGAGGAAGAAATGGTGAAATTGTGATTTTTAAAGCAAGTTAAAGTTTAGTACCAGCGACAGCACAGGGCCGCGCCGCGACCCCGTTCGCCTTGCCGTGCCTATTGGCGTATTTTGGTGATAAGAGAGCTGTAAAACTGACCTGAAATCCATTAACTGGCCGCGCCGCACCCAGTCTAGCCGTGTTGCGGCTTATAACTGGGCTGGGTGGTCACCTTTCTTTTAAAAAAAATAAAAATTTTGTTAAAGGGCGTTAAAAGTTGGTATCAGAGCTATGGTTTAAGGGACTTGGATAATCCACTATTGGGATTATCTAGGCATAGACCATTGTTGATAGAAGATAAGCGGTTTAGGACTTGCATGATTGATAAGTTAAAGGGTTATGCCATGCTCCATAGGAAAGAGTTTATTGACGAGACCTATAGTGTAGTACTGAGATTGTGAATTATTTGAACAAAGAGTTTAATGCTCATTAACCATGAGTCATAAATGATCAAGTGCGTAATACAATAGTGTAATGATGACTGGCCATCGCCATTACATCATTATAGTACGCATGAACATTTACTATGGTCATGGTGAAATGAGTTGGAAATTCTTTCGGTCACTTAAAATATGCTCAATTGTGGACACATGTGTTTGAACTAATGGGTTGGATGTATTTTTTCAGAATGGCTATTGTATCTCCTGATAGAAGCAATGAAGAGGACGATGAGTACGTCCACACCCCATCAAGGGAGTCCGTCGAAGACTCGCAATCTGAATCTGATGAAATTACAATGGCAAATGATCTTTCGGGGCAAATAGGGCAAGCTTTGGTGAGATACACCCCAACTCTTCTATAAAAGATAAAGAAGTTGATTAATGAGCAATTGGATGAAAAATTAAAGACTCTTATGAAAAATAAACCCGTGTTAAGAGGAGAAGGGGGAAGTGGGGTGGAACGAGAGGAAGTAGAAGTCCTGAAAAAGAAGGATGAGCGTTTTGAGTTCAAAAATTATGCAAATTGTCATTCACCGGAATTTTATGGTAAAGTTGATCCGATTGTTAGTCAAAGGTGGATCGACGAGATAGAAAAAACTTTCATGTTGTGTGAATGTCCTGAACACTTAAAGGTAATTTACGCGGCACACCAAATGAAGGGCAGTGGTTATGAATGGTGGAATTTTATAGTTAAGTCACATGGACGGAATGTGGCGACAAGTTTTTCGTGGGAAGAGTTTCGTGAAATGTTTATGGATCAATTTGCTCCACCCGCCGAAGTTAGTAGGTTAAAGTCTGAATTCATGAATATTGAACATGGGAGTAAATCCGTAACCGAGTTCAATGCCAAGTTTAATGATAAGTCTCGTTTTTGCCCGGATTTTGTTTCAAGTCCTAAGTTAATGATGGACCACTACCATGAGAAATTAAATCCCGAAATAAGTGAGTTTATCGATAAGGGTACGTATAAGACCTTAGCCAAAATGATGAACAAGGCTCTTGTAAGGGAACACGAACTTAAGAAGAAAGCTGCGTTTAAACGAAAGTTGGATCAAGATTCAAAGTCAATGCAAAATATGAGCCCGAAGAAAAGTAAATTTAATTCCGACTCCCCACAAAAGTCAAAAGGGGGTTTCGCGCCGGGGAAAGGTAGTGGCAAAGAAGTAAAAACATATAATAGGTGTGGTAAAAATCATACGGGCGAGTGTAAAGCGGGTACTACCGATTGTTACTCATGTGGGAAACCGGGTCATAGAGCCGCTGAATGTCCTAAGAAAGGAAAACAGTGTTATTACTATTTTGAAAAGGATCATTTTCAAGCTGAGTGTCCAGAGTATAAGAAGGATTTAGCAAGTGGTGGAGTTAAGAAAGAGGTTAAAACGGAACCAAAGACGAATGATAACCAACCAAGAGCCCGAGCCCATCAGATTACCGCTCTCGAAGCGAAGGAACCCCAAAATGTGGTGTCAGGTACCTTTATTGTAAACTCTTTACATGTGCATGTTTTGTTTGATTCTGGTGCTACGCGGTCGTTTGTTTCTTATTCTTTTTGTAAACATTTTGACATGATCCCAAGTATGTTAGATCATCCTTTAGAGGTAGAGATATCGGACAATAAAACTGTTATGGTATATAGTATCTTAAAGGGATGTGAAATTATTTTGGATGATGAGAAGTTTGCTATAGATTTAATACCCATGCATATGGGAGAATTTCAAGTAATTGTAGGTATGGATTGGCTAGATGACAATGAAGGAATAATATTATGTCGAAAGAAAATTGTTTTAGTTCAAGCACCAAGTGGAAAGGTTATTTGGATTTATGGGGAACGGGCTAGATGTGCTATTCCTATATGTATGTATGCTAGAGCCAAACGATTTTTTGTCCCCTGGGTGTTGTACGTTTTTGGCACATGTGATCGATGATTCAAAGAAGGTTTTTGGGATAAATGATGTGTCGGTAGTTAATGAGTTTCCGGATGTGTTTTCGGATGAATTGCCCGGTGTTCCTCCCGAACGAGAAGTAGAGTTTCGAATAGAGTTGATTCCCGGAGCCACGCCAATTGCCAAAGCACCATATTGACTAGCTCCGTCAAAAATGAGGGAAATGATGACTCACCTACAAGATTTGATAGATAAAGGTTTTATTCGTCCTAGTAGTTCACCTTGGGGAGCTCCGGTTTTGTTTGTGAAAAAGAAGGATGGAACAATGAGAATGTGCATCGATTATTGTGAATTGAATAAAGTCACTATTAAGAATAAATATCCATTACCGAGGATAGATGACTTGTTTGATCAATTACAAGGGGCATGGTTCTTTTCTAATATAGATCTAAGGTCAGGTTATCATCAATTAAAGGTGAAGGAATAAGATATCCCTAAAATGGCTTTTCGCACTAGGCATGGTCATTATGAATTCGTGGTAATGCCTTTTGGGTTAACTAATGCTCCGGCCGTGTTTATGGATTTGATGAATAGGGTGTGTCGACCGATGCTCGATAGGTTTGTGATTGTGTTCATTGACGATATTTTAGTATATTCTAAAGGGGAAGAGGAGCATGCAGTGCATTTACCACAAGTGTTAGAAACTTTAAGGAAAGAAAAGTTGTTCGCTAAGTTCTCTAAGTGTGAGTTTTGGCTTCGTGAAGTTCAATTTTTAGGACATGTCATTAATAAGAAGGGTATTTGTGTTGATCCGATGAAGATTGAAGCGATAATGAGATGGGAACCGCCTATGAATCCCACCGAAGTTAGAAGTTTTCTAGGCTTAGCGGGGTATTATTGATGGTATACAAGATTTTTCTAGAATTGTCACCCCACTCACAAAGTTAACCCGTAAGAATGTGCAATGGAAATGGGATGAAAAGCAAGAACAAGCATTTCAACTCCTTAAAGAGAAACTTGTGATGACCCGAAAATTTCCGACCAAATTTAAACTTAATCTTTATATGATTTCGACACGATAATCAAAGTTTGTAATGTTGAGTCTCAAAAATTTTGAACTGTTTCATATATTCAATTGACCTTCGACTGCTCCCGATGATTCACGAACAATTAATTGTAAATAGATATGTGTGTATGTATATATAAATAATAATTTGAAATATTATATGTTGTTGTTATAAAAAAAATAATAAAATAAAAATGGGATATTATAATAATTATTATTTAAAATATATCTCTATATAAATAAAGTATATTAAAAATAAATATTAAATGTTTGTAAGACTCGTTTGATGTTCCGATTGATATTAAGCAAGTTAAATTCAAACTTATGTAGTTTTAAAATAAACGGTGATACGAAAATGAGTTCTATAAATATTTAGGCTTACTAAAAATGTATTTAAGATCTAGTTATTAAATTTTAACACTTTTTATATTTTACTTGGGGTTGGGAGTGAATAATTAATGTAATTTTTATTTAATAGTTAATGACTGAATTTTATACCATAATGACCAAAATAAATAAATATAGTTAATTTAAAAATATGGGATTTTTCCGAAGACTTTTATTCGCCACTGATTATCAATGGAGCCCGAAATACTATCCCTTAGAAACTGTCGGCAGAAAGTAATAGTTAATTGATCCGTGATTTGAATTATAATTTAAAGTTATCACTATTTTTTAATCACCACATTTAGTGGCTGCTACTTTGTGCACATGATTCATTTCATATGATATTATATTAGTATTATTATTATTTACTGTATTTGTTTTTGCTTTCTCACAACTATCATCATGCGGAGTATTATAAATAAACATATGTGTGACATTTATATTAAAAACCAAGAGTACCATCTTGTCTCTCTTCCATTATTAATTTTTTTTTTTTGTTCTCCTCTTCGTCTACTAACCAAGCATCGCCCTATTGTTTATCACTGGCATTTCGAAGATCAACAAACCTCACCTACTCGAGCCACTCAACTGCTAGTACCTGTTCTTTCTAATGCAACCCAAAGCCACCATCTACGGCTGCCATTTTCATCCACCACAGCTGCAATTTTGCCACCACAATCACATCACCACCAACCACCCATTTGATCCCATCGAATCACTGCTGCTACTATTCTCTTCTATTTATGTTTTGATCGAACCATGAACCATCATCTTTTAGCTGCTACAACGTTCCTTAATGTCTTCAATGGAACCACAAATATCTCAACTTTGCATAGTACTTTTTCACCTTAACATTCGCTCACATAGTATAGGTTACACTAGTATTTTATGTTCAAGCAAAAGCAACACTGAAACTCATATTGTTATGCTACTGATCTCTTCTGTTTCTATGTTGGTTCAACATGAACACCATCATACCATCACCATTAATGAATACTGCTCGATCACTTAATTCAAGTTCATAGCCTCGACTACTACTAGACTACTGTTTCAAGTTCGATCACAAGGCACCACAACGTCTTATGTCCCTCTTCGGATTGCAAGATCAAACCCATAACCACACACAACCAATCAAATACCATCAAACCAAGCTGTTGTACTTGAGTTATTGTAACATCAAAAATCAACCCAGGAGAAGGAGCTTAAAAACTGTTGCATTTATTCTGCTCGAGCAGACCATATAGCAACCATAAACGATTACAAACACCACCATCACAAACCCACCTTTAATCACCTCCATTAAAAACACCATCACCAAGAACGTAATATAGTTGCTATATGTGTATATTTCTATTATTATACCGCTGTAAACAACCATCAAATCACCTTCTTCTTCTTCCTATCTCTATCCCTCTCTTCTTAAATCACCCTCATGAAAGACCAAACAACCACCTCCGGCCACCTTCTACCACCACCATCTTTATTTCAAACACCATCGTTATAATCACCACCCTCGCCACTATCATATGTTTCTGCTGCTTCGTGTACCTTATAATCCTTTCGGTTCACTGTTGCAGTAACGAAAGGAGAGTGCAGAGGTGTCATGGAAGAAAATAATGATGATGAGTTCACGTCTCCTTTTCTTTCCCTTGATTGGCCGACATTTTACCCAAGTAACTAACCCCACATTCATGTAGTGACCCGAACTTTTCCATGTTTATATATATTAATTGAGATTGATATTTACATGACTAAATGTTTCCAACGTGTTAAGCAATCAAACTTGTTAAGACTTGATTAATTGAAATAGGTTTCATATAGACAATTGACCACCCAAGTTGACCGGTGATTCACGAATGTTAAAACTTGTAAAAACTATACGATGACATATATATGATTATATATATATATATATATATATATATATATATATATATATATATATATATATATATAGTTAACATGATATTATGATAAGTAAGTATCTCATTAGGTATTTTAACAATGATTTATATACATAAAATTGTGTTTATTGAATTAAGAAACTCGAAACGATATATATAACGATTATCAATATAACAACGTCTACTAATTACATATGAATCATATTAAGATATTGTTACACTATGTTTAATCATGATAAATGATAAGTAAACATGTCATTATGTATATTAACAATGAACTACATATGTAAAAAACAAGACTACTAACTTAAGGATTTCGAAACGAGACATATATGTAACGATTATCGTTGTAACGACATTTAAATGTATATATATGATATTAAGATATATTAATATATCATAATATCATGATAATATAATAATTTAACATCTCATTAGATATAATAAACATTGGGTTAACAACATTTAACGGGATCGTTAACCTAAAGGTTTCAAAACAACATTTACATGTAACGACTAACGATGACTTAACGACTCAGTTAAAATGTATATACATGTTGTGTTTTGATATGTATTCTTACACTTTTTAAAGACTTCAAGACACATATCAAAGTACTTCTACTTAACAAAAATGCTTACAATTACATCCTCGTTCAGTTTCATCAACAATTCTACTCGTATGCACCCGTATTCGTACTCGTACAATACACAGCTTTTAGATGTATGTACTATTGGTATATACACTCCAATAATCAGCTCTTAGCAGCCCATGTGAGTCACCTAACACATGTGGGAACCATCATTTGGCAACCAGCATGAAATATCTCATAAAATTACAAAAATATGAGTAATCATTCATGACTTATTTACATGAAAACAAAATTACATATCCTTTATATCTAATCCATATACCAACGACCAAAAACACCTACAAACACTTTCATTCTTCAATTTTCTTCATCTAAGTGATCTCTCTCAAGTTCTATCTTCAAGTTCTAAGTGTTCTTCATAAATTCCATAAGTATAGTTTCATAAAAATCAAGAATACTTCCAAGTTTGCAAATCTACTTCCAAGATTTCTAATCCATTCCAAGTAATCATCTAAAATCAAGGAACCTTTGTTATTTATAGTAGGTTATCTTTCTAATTCAAGGTAATATTCATATTCAAACTTTGATTCAATTTCTACAACTATAACAATCTTATTTCGAGTGAAAATCTTACTTGAACTGTTTTCGTGTCATGATTCTGCTTCAAGAACTTTCAAGCCATCCAAGGATCCTTTGAAGCTAGATCCATTTTTCTCATTTCCAGTAGTTTTATCCAGAAAACTTGAGGTAGTAATGATGTTCATAACATCATTTGATTCATACATATAAAGCTATCTTATTCGAAGGTTTAAACTTGTAATCACTAGAACATAGTTTAGTTAATTCTAAACTTGTTCGCAAACAAAAGTTAATCCTTCTAACTTGACTTTTAAAATCAACTAAACACATGTTCTATATATATATGATATGCTAACTTAATGATTTAAAACCTGGAAACACGATGAACACCATAAAATCGGATATACGCCGTCGTAGTGAAACCGGGGGTAGTTTTGGTTTGGATAACTAAAAACTATGATAAACTTTGATTTAAAATTTGTTCTTCTGGGAAAATGATTTTTCATATGAACATGAAACTATATCCAAAATCAAGGTTAAACTCAAAGTGGAAGTATGTTTTCTAAAATGGTCATCTAGATGTCGTTCTTTCGACTGAAATGACTACCTTTACAAGAACGACTTGTAACTTATATTTCCGACTATAAACCTATAATTTTTCTGTTTAGATTCATAAAATATAGTTCAATATAAAACCATAGCAATTTGATACACTCAAAACGGATTTAAAATGAAGAAGTTATGGGTAAAACAAGATTGGATATTTTTGATCTTTTTAGCTACGGGAAATGTTTAACAAATATATACAAATCATATCCTAGCTTACTTATATTGTATTATACATGTATTCTAATATATTATGTAATCTTGGAATACCATATATATATATATATATATATATATATATATATATATATATATATATATATATATATATATATAGATATATAATGTTTTGATATATCATATCGACACATGTATATATATTATTTGGAACAACCATAGACACTCTATATGCAGTAATGTTGGAGTTAGCTATACAGGGTTGAGGTTGATTCCAAAAATATATATACTTTGAGTTATGATCTAGCCTGAGACGTGTATACACTGGGTCGTGAATTGATTCAAGATAATATATATCGATTTATTTCTGTACATCTAACTGTGGACAACTAGTTGTAGGTTATTAACGAGGACAGCTGACTTAATACACTCAAATCTTTAAAACATAATAAAAATGGTTGTAAATATATTTTGATCATACTTTGATATATATATGTACATATTTGTATAGGTTCGTGAATCGATCCTTGGCCAAGTCTTATTTCCGAGGAAGGAAATATCTGTGAAAGTGAGTTATAGTCCCACTTTTAAAATCTAATATTTTTGGGATGAGAATACATGCAGGTTTTATAAATGATTTACAAAATAGACACAAGTACGTGAAACTACATTCTATGGTTGAATTATCGAAATCGAATATGCCCCTTTTTATTAAGTCTGGTAATCTAAGAATTAGGGAACAGACACCCTAATTGACGCGAATCCTAAAGATAGATCTATTGGGCCTAACAAACCCCATCCAAAGTACCGGATGCTTTAGTACTTCAAAATATATATCATATCCGAAGGGTATCCCGGAATGATGGAGATATTCTTATATATGCATTTTGTTAATGTCGGTTACCAGGTGTTCACCATATGAATGATTTTTATCTCTATGTAAGGGATGTGTATTGAAATATGAAATCTTGTAGTCTATTGTTACGATTTGATATATATAGGTTAAACCTATAACTCACCAACATTTTTGTTGACATTTAAAGCATGTTTATTCTCAAGTGAATACTAAGAGCTTCCGCTGTTGCATACTAAAATAAGGACAAGATTTGGAGTCCATGTTTGTATGATATTGTGTAAAAACTGCATTCAAGAAACACATGTCGATGTAATATATTTCTATTGTAAACCATTATGTAATGGTCGTGTGTAAACTGTATATTTTAGATTATCATTATTTGATAATCTACGTAATGTTTTTAAAACCTTTATTGATAAAATAAAGGTTATGGTTGTTTTAAAAATGAATGCAGTCTTTGAAAAATGTCTCATATAGAGGTCAAAACCTCGCCACAAAATAAATTAATATGGAACGTTTATAATCAATATGAACGGGACATTTCAATTCATCTCACTAGTTAATTATTAAAAAGAAAAAGGAACCGAATTTCTTGTGATTGATCATTACAGCTGGTCGCGATTAATCTGTTTAGATTGGGTCGACTCATACGAATCAATACTTGGGCCGATTACTTATCACAACTTGGGCTGCTAATGTCGATTCCTAATTGGGCCAGTATCCTTGCACTTCTTTAATTTAAATATGTTTGCAGTTGGGCCACGAACTTGCAAAGCCCACGTTATTTTTTTTTTGTTCCTATTCAGCAACAACACCAACACACGTATCATTTAATTGTTGGATGATAACAATGATGATAAAGGAATGATACGGTTAAGTTTAGGATGATGAAGATAGAATGACGATGAAAATAATAACCTTTGATGATGATGAATAGATTATGATTATAATTAGGTGGTGTTAAACGTATAATGATAATGATGATTTTGATGATGGATGATCAAATGATGATGTTGAAATTAATAATGATAAACATGATATGAAAATTATAATAATAATACATGATATGAGATGATTATCGGGATTAGAAAATAGGATCGTGATAATATGATGAAACATAAATAGATTAGATAAAATTTATATGGGGATTAATCAGAATTGAATGGGCAGTGGAGTGGTTTGAAGTGTTTGGGTTTAATCGAGAGGTCTCGGGTTCGAGCCCGGTCTTTGCTAAATCTTTTTGGGAAAACTCTTTAAGGTAGTTCTTATTATTATTATTATTATTATTATTATTATTATTATTATTATTATTATTATTATTATTATTATTATTATTATTATTATTATTATTATTATTATTATTATTATTATTATTATTATTATTATTATTATTATTATTATTGTTATTATTATTATTATTGTTATTATTATTATTATTATTATTGTTATTATGATAATTATTATTATTACTAACATAAGTATTAGATATCATTTTTTATTATTATCATGATTATTATCATTGTTATTAATATTACTATTATTATTATCATTCTTATTATTAAAAGTATTAAAAATTATCAATTGTATTAAATTATCATTTTAATAAGATTGCCTTTAGTATTAAAACTCTCATTATTATTATCAGTAATAGAATCATTAATATTATTATCATTATCATTGTTATTAATATTAGTATTAATATTATTACTATTTTTATCCTTACTAATATTATTTTAGTATTATTATAATTACTATTTTAACAAACAAATAATATATATATATATATATATATATATATATATATATATATATATATATATATATATATATATATAATACATATTTAATACATATAACATAACAAAATTTATATTTTTATTTATTTAAAATATATAAAATAAATATATGAAACATATATGTTATTAATATAAAAATGATATAAGTAACAAATTTATATATATATAAATTTGTTCAATTACAGTTACATGTGTTAATATATATATATATATATATATATATATATATATATATATATATATATATATATATATATATAAATGATATAGGTTCGTGAATCCAAGGCCAACCCTGCATTGTTCAGTATCGTCGTATGCATATTTTTACTATAAAATATCGTATCGTGAGTTTCATTTGCTCCCTTTTTAAATACTTTTGCAATATATATATTTTTGGGACTGAGAATACATGCGCTGCTTTTATAACTGTTTTACGAAATAGACACAAGTAATCGAAACTACATTTTATGGTTGAATTGTTATACCGGATATCGCTCTTGTTAAACTTGGTAGCCTAAGAATTGGTGTTTATTATAATTGCCACCAATTGACGCGAATCCTAAAGATAGATCTATGGGCTTTGACACGCCCCAATCAGAGAATTTGAACTGCTTTAGTACTTCGATATTTATATATGGGGATATTCTAGATGCATTTTGTTAATGTCGGTTACCAGATGTTCAATCCATATGAATGAATTTTAAACACTTGCGAGTGTATGATTATTGAATAAATGAAATCTTGTGGTCTATTAAAATGATGGAAATGGTCGATTATGATAAACTAATGAACTCACCAACCTTTTGGTTGACACTTTAAAGCATGTTTATTCTCAGATATGAAAGAAATCTTCCGCTGTGCATTTGCTCATTTTAGAGATATTACTTGGAGTCATTCATGGCATATTTCAAAAGACGTTGCATTCGAGTCGTTGAGTTCATCAAGATTATTATTAAGTCAATAATGGTTGGATATATTATGAAATAGTATGCATGCCGTCAACTTGCGATGCAAATAAAGATTGTCTTTTAAAAATGAATGCAATGTTTGTAAAATGTATCATATAGAGGTCAAGTACCTCGCGATGTAACCAAATGTAATGTATTCGTCCAGATGGATTAGGACGGGTCATTAAAGGTGGTATCAGAGCGGTGGTCTTAGCGAACCAGGTCTTGAATTAGTGTGTCTAACTGATAGTCTGATAGTTGTTTAGATGCATTAGTGAGTCTGGACTTCGACAGTGTCTGCATGTCAAAAGTTTTGCTTATCATTTCGTGTCGAAAAATTATTTGCTTATCATCCTTAAAGTCTAGACACGTCTTACTGCATTTAATGCATCGATAGTGTATAGACAAAATTCATATCTTAGCGTATCTATTATTGTAGACTTTACTTGACAGCTTCCATAGATTCCTTCGTAACTTATGGGATTTTAGTATTATATATGTATATGTAAATTATGTATTGCAGGGTACTAATCTACATCCTATAATCTATTTCTTATCGAAAATTCTTCATCTGATCGTACGAGATGAATCCCTCAACCAGTTCGAGTCCCCCAGATTTCGATAGCTATTCCGATAGTTATTCCGACAGCTATTCCGACATGGATGTTCACCTAAGCTCCGAAAGCAGTGTAAATGAAATGAATCAACCAACTAGTCATCTTCAATTCTGGATGAATTGAGGATGGGTTCGTAGTCGACTTAACCGATGGAGACGAGAAGAAGGCGATCCTTTCCACCCACCAAACTGCACTCTTGACGAAGAACCTGAAGCACTACCGGCGAACCAGTTCGAAACACCATTTTCACGCTCACTTCCTGGATAACTCGCAATGATTACACAGTACCTACAATTCAAAACCTCATTAATCCGCTTGTTTCAACTGACAATCATCCCGGAGTAATCGAAGAAGTCAACGAGCTTCGCGCCCAAATCATGATTTTGGAAAATATGGTGCAAAATGTACCAGCTTCAGCAACATCACCGCCACCAACAGTACCACCAACAACCCAAGTTTCAACATCACACACCTCAACATCTCATTCTATACCTCAAGTATAATCATCGTTCTACATGACGTTTTACATCATTTATCTTCGTTCGACATGATGATTATGTAATCTCTGGTGTTTTAGAGATTATATATTCTTGTTATAACGGTAAATCAAATGAGATTAATATTATATCAACTCATTAAATCCATGATTACATCTGAAGAAAATATATATGTATATATATGTTTTCATAAAGATTGTAATTAAAAATTCTTTTGTACAAACGGTTAATGGTGAAAATATTTTAACGGATAGGTAATACCCGAGGAATATTTAGATTTCACCTTAATAAGTTACACTGTACATTCTTCGAATCTGATTCAACGGTCATTTACTATCGTACATAAATCCACAGATATATGTATCCGTTCATCGTAGAATAACCATTTTCATTCAATTTCATATTTGGATTTTGACCTATCAGAATCCAACAAGTGGCATAATGAAGAAACATTGGACAAAATAAAATTTGTTACAAACAAATAAATTAACTATGAGAAATTTTGTTAAGAATCCACGCTAACAAAATCCTAGCTAACTGTTCCTAGCTAACTGTTAATTCCTTATTACATTTAATTATCGCAATTTTAATTCTCGCAATTTTATTATCGTCATTTAATTTATATTATTTATTTTACGCACTTTAAATATCGGGACACGTATACAAGGTTTTGACATATCATATCGACGCATCTATATATATTATTTTGAATAACCATAGACACTCTATATGCAGTAATGCTTGAGTTAGCTATACAGGGTTGAGGTTGATTCTACAATAATATATATACTTTGAGTTGTGATCGAGTCTGAGACATGTATACAATGGGTCACGATACGTATTAATTAATTCGAATATTATATATTAAACTATATATGTATTATTGAACTACCAACTGTGGACTACTAACATTGGACAATTAAAATGAATTAAAATATTGATTATAACATATGAAACTAAACATTTCTTCAAGTTTGCCACTTGATTTGATTTTAAACCTCATTTGTATCTTGACGACTACAATCTGCGTTCAAACCTTTCATGATTCTTGAAAACACCTCAATCGAAAGGATGAACCAACCGCACTTCATCTACGGAAAGAAAATGTATGCACATAGTTATGCACCTGAAAAATTCTCAGAACATAAGTAAACGTTTAACACGTATCTGAGCTAGCTCCTTTGGCATTGTTTTTACCGAAAATAATTTTGCAATTCCTTTTCACAGTAGCCAGTTTTGTCACAGCTCCAGCGAGTCAACTTCGACTTTTCATTCGAAACAACCTTATTATAACCTTGATATATATGTGTGCTCTTTTATCGTTATCGGAGAACCTTTTATGTTCCATCATATTAGCAGTAAACGTACCAGCAACTTCAGTATTCTCTGGCGTAAGTTTCTCCGACAATTCACTACATATTCATTGAAAACCCTATTGTGTATTTATCTACATCTCGTAACAATAATTACCATACCAAATGCCGGGAATCATCAATCATTAACTTCAAATTTCGCAGCATTTCTACGTCAACAGTTATACATAAACATATAATGTTTATCTCCTGGAATTATGTACTTCAAATCTGAAGAAGCACCTAGTCTACAAAATAATTCTCTGAATTATGAAAAAGCTGAATGAAGCAGCAAAAACTGTAGATGACTTTAACAGTCAAAAGTTTGATGATAAAGAAAGATACGTTGGAAAAGCTCAAAAGAAAACTTGATACTGAAAAACGGATTGAGCAAACCATGAAGGAGGCTGTGGATAAATCACAAAGACTAAACCTGCCTTCAAAGAATTCAAATGATTCAGTACCTACTGGAGTTATTAACGAATGTCTTGTTCATAACTCTAAACCTTTACGGACAAATCTTCATCATCATTCGTCGAAATAGAAAATCTAAGATATCATCGTATCTTTCATTATAAATATCTTCGATATTTCTGAAGATATTTTCGTAACTATTCTTATCTGAAATCACTTATCTCTTCGCGATATCAATGTTACATCAGAAAGGAAACTATTTTGTTTCTAAATTCTGAAAAATTTGAATTTATAATATGAATGTTTTTGAAGAAGTGTTGGGAACTGAAGCATGAGTTAGTATAATATAATGACACTTGATCAACGTGATTATATTACAGTAAGTCATGCTGAGTTTCTAAATGGAACGTGATGATTCACAGAATATAACGTCATCATGTGCCATGTTACACGACTCTTACATTCTATCAAATCTATAAACATATCGAGAACATATCTTCCTGATAGTTCTATCTTTTTTCTGGATATCTGGTAATTTAACCAATCAAGATCATGCTATCACAATCTCTCTCTTAGAACATTAGTCATGTTCATTCGAAACTTCATACCTACGAATTTTGGACCATTATTTGCTTGACTTAAAGTCGGGAAGAGAAACCAAAGGTATGGAACTCCAAAGTATAAAGGAAATGAAGAGGGTGGATTTATAGTGAAATATCTTACAGAGAAATCAAAACAGATTATCACATTTAACCAAAGAGAATCTTAATTTCCTTAATTACCGAAGAATCAAATCTTATTACGAAGATTTTCTCTAAGTCCCTTGAATTCTGGAAATCAACCGTGACTACGTCACTGGTTAAGATGAACTTGCATTTACCTATTTCACTCTTTTGTGATAGCTTCACTTGTACTCTTCACATAAACGATTTATTTATTTCATATTACTCACTGATGATAAAAACTCCAATTTCTAGCTCGTATGCGTCATGAGAACATACTTTTTGTCACTCATGACCATCCCAATCAAATTTCATGACGAAATTTCTTTAACAGGTAGGTACTGTGACAACCCAGAAATTTCCGACCAAATTTAAACTTAATCTTTATATGATTTCGACACGATAAGTCTGTAATGTTGAGTCTCAAAAATTTTGAACTGTTTCATATATTCAATTGACCTTCGACTGCTCCCGATGATTCACGAAAAATTAATTATAAATAGATATGTGTGTATGTATATATAAATAATAATTCGAAGTATAATTTGAAATATTATATTTTGTTGTTATAAAAAATAATAAAATAAAAATGGGATATTATAATAATTATTATTTAAAATATTTCTCTATATAAATAAAGTATATTAAAAATAAATATTAAATGTTTGTAACACTCGTTTGATGTTCCGATTAATATTAAGCAAGTTAAATTCAAACTTATGTAGTTTTAAAATAAACGGTGATACGAAAATGAGTTCTATAAATTTTTAGGCTTACTAAAAATGTATTTACGATCTAGTTATTAAATTTTAACACTTTTTATATTTTACTTGGGGTTGGGAGTGAATAATTAATGTAATTTTTATTTAATAGTTAATGACTGAATTTTATACCATAATGACCAAAATAAATAAATATAGTTAATTTAAAAATATGGGATTTTTCCGAAGACTTTTATTCGCCACTGATTATCAACGGAGCCCGAAATACTATCCCTTAGAAACTGTCGGCAGAATGTAATTGTTAATTGATCCGTGATTTGAATTATCATTTAAAGTTATCACTGTTTTTCAATCACCACATTTAGTGGCTGCTACTTTGTGCACATGATTCATTTCATATGATATTATATTAGTATTATTATTATTTACTGTATTTGTTTTTGCTTTCTCACAACTATCATCATGCGGAGTATTATATATATAAACATATGTGTGAAATTTATATTAAAAACCAAGAGTACCATCTTGTCTCTCTTCCATTATTAATTTTTTTTTCTCCTCTTCGTCAACCAACCAAGCATCGCCCTATTGTTTATCACTGCCATTTCGAAGATCAACAAACCTCACCTACTCGAACCACTCAACTGCTAGTACCCATTCTTTCTAATGCAGCCCAAAGACACCATCTACGGCTGCCACCTTCATCCACCACGGCTGCAATTTCACCACCACAATCACATCACCACCAAACACCCATTTGATCCCATCGAATCACTGCTGCTACTATTCTCTTCTATTAATGTTTTGATCAAACCATGAACCATCATCTTTTAGCTGCTACAACGTTCCTTAATGTCTTCAATGGAACCACAAATATCTCAACTTTTCATAGTACTTTTTAACCTTAACATTCGCTCACATAGTATCGGTTACACTAGTATTTTATGTTCAAGCAAAAGCAACACTGAAACTCATATTGTTATGCTACTGATCTCTTCCGTTTCTGTGTTGGTTCAACATGAACACCATCATACCATCACCATTAATGAATACTGCTCGATCACTTAATTCAAGTTCATAGCCTCGACTACTACTAGACTACTGTTTCAAGTTCGATCACAAGACACCACAACATCTTCTGTCCCTCTTCGGGTTGCAAGATCAAACCCATAACCACACACAACCAATCAAATACCATCAAACCAAGCTGCTGTACTTGAGTTATTGTAACATCGAAAATCAACCTAGGAGAAGGAGCTTAAAAACTGTTGCATTTATTCTGCTCGAGCAGACCATGTAGCAATCATAAACGATTACAAACACCACCATCACAAACCCACCTTTAATCACCTCCATTAAAAATACCATCACCAAGACCGTAATATAGCTGCTATATGTGTATATTTCTATTACTATACCGCTGTAAACAACCATCAAATCCCCTTCTTCTTCTTCCTATCTCTATCCCTCTCTTCTTTAATCACCCTCATGAAACACCAAACAACCACCTCCGGCCACCTTCTACCACCACCATCTTTATTTCAAACACCATCGTTATAATCACCACCCTCACCACTATCATATGTTTCTGCTGCTTTGTGTACCTTATAATCCTTTCGGTTCACTGTTGCAGTAACGAAAGGAGAGTGCAGAGGTGTCATGGAAGAAAATAATGATGATGAGTTCACGTCTCCTTTTCTTTCCCTTGATTGGTCGACATTTTACCCAAGTAACTAACCCCACATTCATCCCACTAGTTAATTATTAAAAAGAAAAGGAACTGAATTTCTTGTGATTGATCATTACAGCTGGTCGCGATTAATCTGTTTAGATTGGGTCGACTCATACGAATCAATACTTGGGCAGATTACTTATCACAACTTGGGCTACTAATGTCGATTACTAATTGGGTCAGTATCCTTGCACTTCTTTAATTTAAATATGTTTGCAGTTGGGCCACGAACTTGCAAAGCCCACGTTATTTTTTGTTTTGTTCCTATTCGGCAACAACACCAACACACGTATCATTTAATTGTTGGATGATAACAATGATGATAAAGGAATGATACAGTTAAGTTTATGATGAAGAAGATAGAATGACGATGAAAATAATAACCTTTGATGATGATGAATAGATTATGATTATAATTAGGTGGTGTTAAACATATAATGATAATGATGATTTTGATGATGGATGATCAAATGATGATGTTGAAATTAATAATGATAAACATGATATGAAAATTATAATAATTATAATAATACATGGAATGAGATGATTATCGGGAATAGAAAATAGGATCGTGATAATATGATGAAACATAAATAGATTAGATAAAATTTATATGGGGATTAATCAGAATTGAATGAGCTGTGGAGTGGTTTGAAGTGTTTGGGTTTAATCGAGAGCTCTCGGGTTCGAGCCCGGTCTTTGCTAAATCTTTTTGGGAAAACTCTTTAAGGTAGTTCTTATTATTATTATTATTATTGTTATTATTATTATTATCGTTATTATTATTAATATTATTGTTATTATGATAATTATTATTATTACTAACATAAGTATTAGATATCATTTATTATTATTATCATGATTATTATCATTGTTATTAATATTACTTTTATTATTATCATTCTTATTATTAAAAGTATTAAAAATTATCAATTGTATTAAAATTATCATTTTAATAAGATTGCCTTTAGTATTAAAACTCTCATTATTATTATCAGTAATAGAATCATTAATATTATTATCATTATCATTGTTATTAATATTAGTATTAATATTATTACTATTTTTATCCTTACTAATATTATTTTAGTATTATTATAATTACTATTTTAACAAACAAATAATATATATATATATATATATATATATATATATATATATATATATATATATATATATATATATATATATATATATATATATATAATACATATAACATAACAAAATTTATATTTTTATTTATTTAAAATATATAAAATAAATATATGAAACATATATGTTATTAATATAAAAATGATATAACTAACAAATTTATATATATATATATATATATATATATATATATATATATATATATATATATATAAATTTGTTCAATTACAGTTACATGTGTTAATATATATATATATATATATATATATATATATATATATATATATATATACATATATATACATAAATGATATAGGTTCATGAATCCAAGGCCAACCATGCATTGTTCAGTATCGTCGTATGCATATTTTTACTACAAAATATCGTATCATGAGTTTCATTTGCTCCATTTTTAAATACTTTTGCAATATATATTTTTGGGATTGAGAATACATGCGCTGCCTTTATAACTATTTTACGAAATAGACACAAGTAATCGAAACTATATTCTATGGTTGAATTGTTATACCGGATATCGCCCTTGTTGAACTTGGTAGCCTAAGAATTGGTGTTTATTATAATTGCCACCAATTGACGCGAATCCTAAAGATAGATCTATGGGCTTTGACACGCCCCAGTCAAAGAATTTGAACTGCTTTAGTACTTCGATATTTATATATGGGGATATTCTAGATGCATTTTGTTAATGTCGGTTACCAGGTGTTCAATCCATATGAATGAATTTTAAACACTTGTGAGTGTATGATTATTGAATAAATGAAATCTTGTGGTCTATTAAAATGATGGAAATGATCGATTATGATAAACTAATGAACTCACCAACCTTTTGGTTGACACTTTAAAGCATGTTTATTCTTAGGTATGAAAGAAATCTTTCGCTGTGCATTTGCTCATTTTAGAGATATTACTTGGAGTCATTCATGACATATTTCAAAAGACGTTGCATTCGAGTCGTTGAGTTCATCAAGATTATTATTAAGTCAATAATGGTTGGATATATTATGAAATGGTATGCATGCCGTCAACTTGCGATGCAAATAAAGATTGTCTTTTAAAAACTAATGCAATGTTTGTAAAATGTATCATATAGAGGTCAAGTACCTCGCGATGTAACCAAATGTAATATATTCGTCCAGATGGATTAGGACGGGTCGTTAAAAAACTTGTTCAAGCTCCTATACTAGTCTTACCGGAAGGGAATGAGAATATGACGGTTTATTGTGATGCTGCTAAGAAAGGTTTGGGATGTGTGCTAATGCAAAAAGGGAAAGTCATAGCTTATGCTTCTCGACAATTAAAAATACATGAAAAGCGTTATCCCACCCATGATCTAGAATTAGCGGCCGTGGTTTTTGCCTTGAAAATATGGCGTCATTATCTCTTTATGGTGTAAAGTTATCCATCTATACCAATCATAAGAACTTAAAGTACTTGTTCGATCAAAGAAATTTAAATTATAGGCAAAGGAGAGGGCTCGACTTGGTGAAAGATTACGATTATGAAATTTTGTACCACCCCGGGAAGGCTAATGTGGTGGCGGATGCTCTTAGTAGGAAGTCAAGCCACCAACCAATTAAGGTAATGAGTTTGGTCTTGGTGATATCACCCCAAATATTTAATAGTATTCTAGCAGCGCAAGATGAAGCGTTAAACCCCGAAAACGTGAGAAAAGAAAGGATTAAAGGGCAAGTGGGTGATTTTATGATAGATTCCTGTGGTCTAAGGCTTAGATATGGAAGAATTTGGGTACCTTTACAAAGTGGTGCTAGAAGTGAGCTCCTTGACTTAGCTCACAAATCTAGGTATTCGATTCACCCCGGTGCTACAAAAATGTATAGGGACCTAAGGAAAGATTATTGGTGGCCAGGAATGAAGAGAGATATAGTAAAGTATGTTCATAAGTGTCTTACTTGCCTCCAGGTAAAGGTCGATCATCAAATGCCGTATGGTAAACTTCAACCACTAGAGGTACCGGTATGGAAATGGGAACATATCACGATGGATTTAGTGACCAAGTTGCCTAAGACCCCTCAGCAACATGATACTATTTGGGTTATTGTTGATAGATTGACTAAGAGTGCGTTATTTTTGGTAATAAGAGAAGCTTCATCATCGGAAACAATGTCTAAATTATATATGAAGGAGGTTGTTGCAAGACATGGAGTGCCGGTTTCCATTGTTTTGGACTGTGACACTCGATTTACCTCGCGATATTGGAGGAAATTTCAAGAAGAGATGGGCACCAAGTTGCATGTAAGCACCGCGTTTCACCCACAAACGGATGGTCAAAGTGAGCGGACTATCCAAACTCTTGAGGATATGCTGAGGGCGTGTGTCATTGATTTTGGTGGTAGTTGGGATATTCACCTATCTTTAGTTGAATTTTCATACAATAATAGTTATCATTCTACCATCGAAATGGCACATTATGAGATGTTGTATGGGAGAAAGTGTAGGACCCCAATATGTTGGGGTGAAGTGGGTAAAAGGGAATTAGGAAGCAAGGAAGTAGTGCAACAAACAACCAAAATGATAGACCAAATTCGTGAAAGAATGAAAGCTGCACAAGATCAACAAAATTCATATGCGGATAAAAGAAGGAAGCCGATAGAATTTTAAGTGGGTGATAAGTTAATGCTTAAGGTTTCCCCGTGGAAGGGTATAATTCATTTTCAAAAAGGGGAAAATTGGGTCCAAGATTTGTGGGACCATTTGAGATAGTTGCACGAATCGGGAAGGTAGCCTACCGTTTGGCCTTGCCCGATGAATTGAGTAACATACAAGACACGTTTCACGTGTCATAATTAAGAAAGTGTTTGGCAGATGAATCAACGTATGTCTCACTAAATGAAATTGAGGTTGACGATAAGCTAAGATATGCGGAAAAGCCAATAAAGATTTTGGATCATAAGGTTAAGCAATTGAGAAATAAGTCGGTGATATTGTTGAAAGTTTTATGGCAATTTAGAAAGGGTTCCGAATGTACGTGGGAACCTGAAGAATGGCTTATAAAGTATTATCTATCGATGTACCAAGAGTGGTTCGCGAGGACGCGAACGATCTAGGGGGTGAGTTGTAACATCCCAAATAACTAAGGTAATATTTTATGTAATTTAAAATTGATATATATTGTTGGCATTATTTTGTATAATAAAAATGGATAATATTTAAGATTTGTTAGTTAAGTTAAAAAAGGACTAGAGATGCAAAGTTAGTTTAAGGACCTCCCATACTATGGTTTTGGTGGGGAGGGTAGAAAGTGAAATTATTGTAAAGATAATTGAATTAAAAATTGTTAAAAGGCTGAAAATAACCATCAGATGCAAAAAAAAAAACTCAGAAATTAGTGTGTGTTGTGTGTGTGTCGACTAGCACCAAGAAGGGAAGAGAAAATCCCAAATTGGAAGATTTAAGTGCATGCAAGTGAAAATTCAAGTAGTTTAGAGTGCCTTAATAATTATATAAGGTTGTAAATCTTCAATTCCTTCTTCATTTGAGCACAATTAGGGTTCTTAAACTCTAAGAATAAGGTATGAACTTCTAACTTGAATTATCACAAAATTGGTTGTATTTTATGAGAAGAATAACTTAATAAGTTGTTATGACTTGTGATTGTGCATAATGCAAGTATAAAATGAATTCAAGTGATGTTTAGGTGCAAGTTCATGTATGATATTGTTACAAGTAATGATGTTTTGATATATGATGATTTTAAGGTTGCTAGTAGTTAAAATGGGTTTATGCACACCAAGTGTTCGATGAAATGCTTGAGAGAATGATAAGTCCATGTTTGTAAGAGTTAGACTAGAGAAATTGTGTATTTAGGAAAATGATGTTTGTATGATAATGTTTGTTATAATGAAAAAGTGAAAAGAAGAGTTAAGAATTTTATGTATATGAATGTTCATGTGAATGATGAGGTAAAATGGGAATTAAGAAAGATTAAGTTCAAATGCGTAAGTATATGAAAGTGTTGTAAGCATTTGAAAGATGTAAATTCGTTTGAATTAAGTTAAAGACGAGATTAGCTCATGTATAGGTGCTAATCAAGACAAAGAACTTCAAGCGACCAAGGAATCTCATTTAACCAAGGTGAGTTTATAGAGGGTAAATTGGGCGGGTCAAGAGTGACTTAGTGTTCCCGGATTGCATCCGTTCAAGAGGGCGATGACTAAGTGCACTAGTAAGTTAGCTTAGATAGAATTATTAGGCATGCCTAATAATTCTATCTATGGGTGATGATTAGCTTAGGCAAGGACATTAAGCTTGCTTAATGATCTTGTCTATGGTATGACTTAGCTTAGACACCTTGGGTGCCTATGTATATATGTGATGTAATTGAGGTTAGCTTAGGCATATATGTATGCCTATGGTCATGTTTAGCTTAGACACAATTACTAGGTTGACCTTAGTCAGTTGTGTCTATGGTAAGAAGTAGAATCGGATCCGATAGTAAGTAAGCAACCTTCAGGTTGGAAAGGTTAAGTGATACATTGTTTATGATTAACGATATACGTTCTTTTATTCGCCTATAACTCACTAAGCATGAAAGCTTACTCCTTTGTTATGTTTATGTTTTAATAGGATCGAAGGGACACCGTGAAGGTAAGGAGCCTATTTGAGGATAGCAGAGCATCGGTCATATAGTAAGTGGTAGCGCAAGTCCCTATTTTGAATCTAGCTCTATTGATACCGCTTATCGACGCTAAGATTTTTGTACTCATAATTTATGTTTCTCGTGAAATTTGGGACCAAATGTTATGTTTAAGATGTGTAAACGTATCGTTCATGACCAAATGATTATTGTAATGTTTAATGATGTAAGAAACTGTTTTAACTAAGTTTGTTTATGTACTATGTTGTTAAAATGGTGTTGGTTGAGGAAGAAATGGTGAAATTGTGATTTTTAAAGCAAGTTAAAGTTCAGTACCAGGGACAGCATAGGGAAGCGCCGTGACCCCATTCGCCGCGCCACGCCTATTGGCGTATTTTGGTGACAGGAGAGTTGTAAAACTGACCTGAAATCCTTTGACTGGCCGCGCCGTGCCCAGTCTTGCCGAGCCGCGGCTTATAACTGGGCTGGGTGGTCATCTTTCTTTTAAAAAAAATATTTTCGTTAAAGGGCGTTAAATATGGAATAAAGATAGAGAGAAAATTTTCCTTGGACCGTCCTCAATTCTTTATGTTATAATGTCGGAACGTCGATATGAGTCACCGTAATATAATCCCGGCAATTATATTACCCTAATTCATATGTGCATTCGGCATTACCTCATAAGATCAAGATGGTGTGTCAATCAAATTAAACTACGTGAGATTAAGATGAAATAGAAGTTAGATACGAATAGAAGAGTTCAAGTATAAATGTACAAGTAGTCAAGCAAGTCCTACTTCAAGTCTATATGTCGGTTGTAGTCTAGACTCACTAATGCACCCTATGACTCGGGGTTGACACCAATGAACTCCAAATCCCTACAACCAATGCTCTGATACCACATGTAACGACCCGACAAAATCGTCATTGACGGCGCCGTCAACTTAGGTCCCGTAACGTGGTCATAAATCTTTAAAACAAGGTTTGACCAAAACATGTCGCATTCATTTCAAATGTAAAGATGTTTCAAAGTTTACAAAAGTAGTTTAACAACTAGGTACGTTACAATGTTTAAGTACAAATGAAATCTATGAGACACAATTTTAAGTAAAGTCAAAAGACGCTCCATTTATGCATGTATACTCGACATCCAAGCAAGTATCAAAATAGTGTGCGGAAGTATGAATCACTTAGCATTCAAGGACCTGAGAAAACATAGAAAAATCTGTCAACGAAAACGTTGGTGAAATCATAGGTTTAGTAAATATGTTGTATTGAACCACAAGATTTAATATAAAGTTGATTATCCAAATCGTTTGCATTCCAAAGTTGTATGTTCGCGAGCACCCAATTATCAAGACTTAACTATTTTACGAACCCCGTTATCATAGTGTTAGAACCTACACTATACCCGAAAATATATTTCATCCGCTAACGGTAGCGAACCGTCTGAATGAGGGCGCGTCAAGCCCGTATGGATCCACACAACATAAGTTCACGTTTACACCCTACAAGTGTAACTAATGATAATTGAATGGAGGATTTTTGTTCTAACTCGCATGTGGAATGTTTGTTTCTGTACTTGTGTTCAAAGTACAAAAGTATAAAACGTGTATGTTTCTCATCTCATGATTTAAAGAATAAAAGTTGTTGAAAAGATGGGACTATGATCTCACCTTGAGTGCACGAGTATAAAGGTACTTCACAAAGTAACTTGTGCAAGAATGAATGCTAGTCTTAACCTAAACAAGTAGGTCGTATCAATAACGGTAAAACACGGTTGATCAAAGTTGTTCAATTAGTCCTATGGCTCGTTACGACTCGATTATATAGCATGTGAATCAAGTTGTCAAGTTTCATGCAAGAATCAAGTATAAGGGAAAGGTTATAACGATTAAACAAAGTATTGGTTATGTTTGAATAAATGTCAACTTTAGTCAAGTCAAAGTCAACGAAAAAGTCAACACGTTCGGGTCGGGTCTCGGACAATTTTTCAGAGCTAATTAATCATATATGAGCATGTTAGAACAAGTTACATGTTAATCGTAGGTGCGTAGCATAGTTATAATTTAACGTGAAAAGGGAAATTTGAACAGCCCACAAACTCGGCAAACGTCGCGCCGCGCCAATTGATGGCCGCGCCGCGCCAATGGGCGTGAGCTGATTCCTGGGCTGTTTCAAAGTCTCGAACCAAAATTCACCAATTCACAAATAACGAACCGTAAACATTCAAAGCACGTATCTCATATCGTTGGAAATGTAATTTAACGAGGAATACAACTAAACACATTTCATCAACCAAAACCAACATTTACGATAACCGAAATCTCGTCGAATGATCATTTAATACTCACCATTTAATGTTTCAAGCTCATAAATGCAAATGATGATTCGAGAACTTAACACACACATATAATACGCCGTTTCATAGGTAATTATGCATACAATACTACTAAACACTTACAACAACATTGCAAAGCATTTAATGCATCAAAATTCACATTTAAGGCTATCAAACTGTAACACCCCGTTTTTCTAAACATGACGCTCGGGGCATCATTTGAAGTCCAAGAATGATTATTTAATAGTTTGGATGTAATGCATTGACCACGTTTGACTTTGGGATGTTTTAAAAGTGAAATTGGAGTACATCAGGTAATCAGTCGAGTTTGAGTGCAGTTTGTCACGTTCTGGTGTGTCGCGTTCCGTGACAAACATGCTTGAAATGAGACAACTTCTGATGGTGATTTCTGACTACTTTGTCGCGTTTGAGTGCTTTTTATCGCATCCTGGTGTCGCGAAACGCGACGAAGTGTCGCGAAACGCGACAAATGTCGCTGAAATGACTTTTTAGCCATTTTAAATGGCATCTTTTGGGGGTATAATAGTCCTTTCACTTGTGGCCGGTTTTGGGGAGTTTAAAGCTGATTCAACCTTACCCAATCCTCATTTATCACATCTTCACCTTCACCAATTAAATCCTAGAGAGAGAGTTGAGGTTTTTAGTGTGAGAGAGCTCACTTGGAGAAGAAGGAGACCAAATCTCGCTCGAGCCCGAGTTTTAAAGTTGTTCCTTACAACTCTAGCTACGTCGTGATAGTGTTGGTAAGTCTTAACTCCGTGTTTTGAGTTTTAATTGATTTATAGCTAGGGTTTGTTCATTTAAGACTTGTAAGACCCATTTGGGGGTTAAATGGGTGAATTTGGGTTCAATTGGTGTATGAAAACCCTAAGGCTTGTAATCTAGGGTTTGGTCATGGACTTGGTGCTTGTAAGTGTTAAATTGATGTTAAAAACACTAGTACACTTGTGAATTTGTGAAAGATTGTTAATGGGTGCAAGTTTGACCAAAATATAAGTCTAAGTGTTGAAATGGGCCAAATGGGTAATGGTTGACCTAGTTGGGTGAAATACCCATAGTTTGTGTTAGTTGGCATTAGTAGACTTTAATCACTAGCTTTTAGTGATTAATGATGAGTCTTGGCCTTTAATGGACGGTTTTGGTGTAAATGGGTCATGTAATGCAATTGGGTCATTAAATGCTCGAGAGTTAAGTGTTGGTGGTTAGTCCCACTAGTTTGTATGTTGATTTGGGTACTTAATGTATTAGGTACTTCGCTTGAAGCTCACGGAAGTGTTTTAATCACCACCGGCGTGATAAGGTGAGTGAAATAATTATATATGTATATATATGATTTATTTATTCGTGTCGTAGCCAATAAGGGTTTAAATCGATTTGACGATACCTCATTGTCATGTATGTATGATATGGTCTTAAGTTCAATTTGTCGATACCATATCAATGATTTGTATTGGAGGGTAATGAGGGTTAAAGTTCGATTTGGCGATACCTCATATGTGGGTTTTAAGTTCGATTAGACGATACCACATTAGACGGGTGATATGGGTTAAAGTTCGATTTGACGATACCATATCACTATTGTATAAAGGCGTGCGATGAGGGTTTAAAGTTCGATATGGCGATACCTCATATGTGGGTTTAAAGTTCGATGAGACGATACCACATTAGACGTGACGGGTGGTCTTAAGTTCGATTTGGCGATACCACTCATGGGGTTTATTTGGTAACCCGAGGGATGTTGTGAACATCGGTGACTTGTACGTAGGGATCTTATCCCTTATTGTATTCCGGTTAGTTTTGTTGTACGTCATTGGTGTTTATATTTAGCATTATTACATTGTTGTGTTTATTATGCTAATATTGTGCTAGTTGTATGTTGTTACTAGCTTGTTATGCATACGTAGTTCGTGTTCGTGGATACGAGTAGGTAAATTGTATATGTATGTGTATAATTGTTTTACTCACTAAGCATTAGCTTACCCTCTCGTTGTTTACATTTTTATAGGTTGCAAGTGGCGGCTTGGGTTTGCTTGGGGACTAGTGCTTTACAGATTGCTTTATACTTTTGATTAGGATTGGGTAGCGTTCCCAATCACCATGCTTGGTTTTGGTTGTAAAGTGAACTAGTCGGATCATGAATTATATTTTGGATACGTCAAATGGGTCCCGGGTTGCATTCCCGTTTTGTAAACTTAATTTATATATTATATGTTTTAAAGGTGTTTAAACTTATCATTGTAATGATGATGTTTTTGGAAACGTACATGGAACAATGTTGCATATATTATTATGATAAAAAAGAAAAAATAAATTTACTCGGGTTGAATACGGGTTGGGTTGAAACGTAAGATTAGTCGGGGGATGGCTAAGTCTTTCGAAGAGTTGTTTGTGTTAGCTCGGGGTTTCGAACCGGAGGTGTCAAAGGCAAGCGGTTCCGATGTTAGTAAGCGAAAGTTCGAAACTACGATATATTCGAACAAGAAGAGTAAAAGTGTGACCGAAGTTGTCGGTAGTGTGAAGAAGGATGGCTCCGGAAATTACCTCCCTGCTTGCTACAACTGTGGGTTACGGGGTCATTTGTCTCGCGATTGTACAGAGCCAACTTCCAACCAGGTTACATGTTTTAATTGTCAGAAAAAGGGACACCGAAAGTCGGAGTGTCCTGAGTTGGTTGGTGATGCGCGGAGGAACTAGCCATAACGTTTGAGGTACTTTTCGATTATGTTAATGGAATGTACTTATGAATTTTTGGTTGATGTATTGTGTTAAGTGCGTAGTGAAAGGAAGGGTAGCATTCCTTTCGGAATTACCCCATGATGATGTTTGGGATGACGGTCGAAGGGCGTAAGACTTGGTGCTTCCAAGCATTCCTTAGTGTGGGGTAAAATATTTTACCAAGCCATGGGAGTAGGCTTTGGAGTTACTTGTTAGTGCGTGGTCACTTTTGTGTTGTGAGATTATGAACCATAAGGTTCGACGAGCACGTATGACTTAAGGTCATTCTAATTAGGATATGGGTATCCGCGAGCGGATGGAACCCTAGGTAACAAGTCTTTTGACTTTGATAATGTTAGTAGTGGAGTCTAAATGACGCGATGTCAGGTGCCTTTTTCATACCTGCAAGCGTAATGTTCGACTCCGACGGTGTTGTTGTTACGTTGTACTTAGGGTACCGGAGAGAAATCTTTAGGTACATGAGTGACTAGGTGGAACCTTGACAAATTATGGCATTCGGAGAATTGCAAGAACAAGGTTTGTGTAAATTGTGATGAACTCTTCGTTGAGGTGATTAAGGATAGGTTAAGATCCTTCGTATGCCCAAGATTGGAGCAAGTGTTGTGACGGGTCAGGTGAACCTAATTGTTAGAAAAGTCTACCTTTCGGTAGCATTGTACGGTTGTATAAGGTGCGTGTTATGTTTTGGCTTTATGTCATTGTTTAATTAACGCCAATGGGTGACGGTAAACGTTAATCTCTAGTGTGCGAAATGAATTCTTGAGAACTCGAGGACTACGACCGATGGAGTGATTGGTCACGGATTTTGGAAAATGATAACTATCGTCGGATGATATTATCTTGACAATGTGATTATGGGACGAGATCCTAAGTGGGGGAGTGTTACTCTCGCACAAAGGGATTTTAATGTGAGATTTCGGACGGTGTTTGTGATAGATTTGGAATTCGTGTCGAGACCTTGAATGGTCGAATGATGGAAAAGTACAATTTAGGTTGAAATTGTATTTATTGATTTAGATTTAAATTACTACTCGAGGTAGTAACATTCATAACTCATCGAGAGTTAAGTGAGTGGGTTTGACGAGCAATATGAGGCCTCGTGGACAAAGAATGCGTGTCGAAATCTCTTTTAGAAAATCGTTGTTTTGTGCATATTAGTGATGCAAGTGACTTTTACTAGGTCATGATGTCGATACATGTAACTAGTGAACGGAAATTCCAAGTCGAGTAGAATTATACTAAGTATGTGTACATACTTAGCGTACGTGCAATGAGGGTTAAGTTCGATTTGACGATACCTCATTTGCAAAAGCGGTGGAATGAGATATGGGTTTAAGTTCGATTTGCCGATACCATATCAAGGCGTGAGTTGGCATGAGATATAGGTTTAAGTTCGATTTGACGATACCATATCGATAGGTGTGTTAGTATGTGATGTGGGTTTAAGTTCGATTTGACGATACCATATCACTTGGTGCATTTGCTTTCTTGCAAATATTATGTCGAGCGTTATCCAATCATGAGGATACGCCTTTTTGTTGGCTCCGTTGAGTCGTTTGTGACCATGTTGAGTGGTAAGTGTTATCCGTAAGGATTCGATTTGATTCGGTCTTCATCGGCTAGATCGTTGACTTTATTTTGGTATGTGGTTGTTACTAGCGATGTACTTGGTATGGTATGCTAGGAAGATTGGTTGAGTTTTCCCGATGTGAGGGATTGAGAAAGTTTTGTGCTCGGATTTGTGGATTCGATAAATCGCGGGTGACGATTTAGTTGTTAAAGGTGACTCTTTGAAAAGAATCGCCTAGAGGAGTGGAAGAATACATGGTGATTCCTCGTATTCTAAGTGATCGTTATAGACTTCGAATGTTTTGCACGGCTCAAAATGCATGCAAGTGTGTATTTAGTTAATGGATTAGTCTTAGGGTTAATGAGTAATGTGGTGGAAGTCGGATTAGAACGATTGTTTGAGAACTATAGCGTGTAAGTTCGGATTGGTTAAGCGACTAGGATCACGAGGACGTGATCGAATTTAAGTGGGGAGAGTTGTAACACCTCGTTTTTCTAAACGTGACTCTCGGGGCATCATTTGAAGTCCAAGAATGATTATTTAATAGTTTGGATGTAATGCATTGACCACGTTTGACTTTGGGATGTTTTAAAAGTGAAATTGGAGTACATCAGGTAATCTGTCGAGTTTGAGTGCAGTTTGTCGCGTTCTAGTGTGTCGCGTTCCGTGACAAACATGCTTGAAATGAGACAACTTCTGATGGTGATTTCTGACCACTTTGTCGCGTTTGAGTGCTTTTTATTGCGTCCTGGTGTCGCGAAACGCGACGAAGTGTCGCGAAACGCGACGAAGTGTCGCGAAACGCGACGAAGTGTCGCGAAACGTGACAAATGTCGCTGAAATGACTTTTTAGCCATTTTAAATGGCATCTTTTGGGGGTATAATAGTCCTTTCACTTGTGGCCGGTTTTGGGGAGTTTAAAGCTGATTCAACCTTACCCAATCCTCATTTATCACATCTTCACCTTCACCAATTAAATCCTAGAGAGAGAGTTGAGATTTTTAGTGAGAGAGGGCTCACTTGGAGAAGAAGGAGACCAAATCTCGCCCGAGCCCGAGTTTTAAAGTTGTTCCTTACAACTCTAGCTACGTGGTGATAGTGTTGGTAAGTCTTAACTCCTTGTTTTGAGTTTTAATTGATTTATAGCTAGGGTTTGTTCATTTGAGACTTGTAAGACCCATTTGGGGGTTAAATGGGTGAATTTGGGTTAAATTGGTGTATGAAAACCCTAAGGCTTGTAATCTAGGGTTTGGTCATGGACTTGGTGTTTGTAAGTGTTAAATTGATGTTAAAAACACTAGTACACTTGTGAATTTGTGAAAGATTGTTAATGGGTGCAAGTTTGACCAAAATATAAGTCTAAGTGTTGAAATGGGCGAAATGGGTAATGGTTGACCTAGTTGGGTAAGATGGGTATGAAATACCCATAGTTTGTGTTAGTTGGCATTAGTAGACTTTAATCACTAGCTTTTAGTGATTAATGATGAGTCTTGGCCTTTAATGGGCGGTTTTGGCGTAAATGGGTCATGTAATGCAATTGGGTCATTAAATGCTCGAGAGTTAAGTGTTGGTGGTTAGTCCCACTAGTTTGTATGTTGATTTGGGTACTTAATGTATTAGGTACTTCGCTTGAAGCTCACGGAAGTGTTTTAATCACCACCGGCGTGATAAGGTGAGTGGAATAATTATATATGTATATATATGATTTATTTATTCGTGTCGTAGGCAATGAGGGTTTAAATCGATTTGACGATACCTCATTGTCATGTATGTTCGATTTGTCGATACCATATCAATGATTTGTATTGGAGGGTAATGAGGGTTAAAGTTCGATTTGGCGATACCTCATATGTGGGTTTTAAGTTCGATTAGACGATACCACATTAGACGGGTGATATGGGTTAAAGTTCGATTTGACGATACCATATCACTATTGTATAAAGGCGTGCGATGAGGGTTTAAAGTTCGATATGGCGATACCTCATATGTGGGTTTAAAGTTCGATGAGACGATACCACATTAGACGTGACGGGTGGTCTTAAGTTCGATTTGGTGATACCACTCATGGGGTTTATTTGGTAACCCGAGGGATGTTGTGAACATCGGTGACTTGTACGCAGGGATCTTATCCCTTATTGTATTTCGGTTAGTTTTGTTGTACGTCATTGGTGTTTATATTTAGCATTATTACATTGTTGTGTTTATTATGCTAATATTGTGCTAGTTGTATGTTGTTACTAGCTTGTTATGCATGCGTAGTTCGTGTTCGTGGATACGAGTAGGTAAATTGTATATGTATGTGTATAATTGTTTTACTCACTAAGCATTAGCTTACCCTCTCGTTGTTTACATTTTTATAGGTTGCAAGTGGCGGCTTGGGTGAAATGTCCCGTTCTTATTGATTAAAAACGTTCCATATTAATTAATTTCGTTGCGAGGTTTTGACCTCTATATGAGACGTTTTTCAAAGACTGCATTCATTTTAAAACAAACCATAACCTTTATTTCATCAATAAAGGTTTAAAAAGCTTTACGTAGATTATCAAATAATGATAATCTAAAATATCCTGTTTACACACGACCATTACATAATGGTTTACAATACAAATATGTTACAACAAAATAAGTTTCTTGAATGCAGTTTTTACACAATATCATACAAACATGGACTCCAAATCTCGTCCTTATTTAAGTATGCGACAGCGGAAGCTCTTAATAATCACCTGAGAATAAACATGCTTAAAACGTCAACAAAAATGTTGGTGAGTTATAGGTTTAACCTATATATATCAAATCATAATAATAGACCACAAGATTTCATATTTCAATACACATCCCATACATAGAGATAAAAATCATTCATATGGTGAACACCTGGTAACCGACATTAACAAGATGCATATATAAGAATATCCCCATCATTCCGGGACACCCTTCGGATATGATATAAATTTCGAAGTACTAAAGCATCCGGTACTTTGGATGGGGTTTGTTAGGCCCGATAGATCTATCTTTAGGATTCGCGTCAATTAGGGTGTCTGTTCCCTAATTCTTAGATTACCAGACTTAATAAAAAGGGGCATATTCGATTTCGATAATTCAACCATAGAATGTAGTTTCACGTACTTGTGTCTATTTTGTAAATCATTTATAAAACCTGCATGTATTCTCATCCCAAAAATATTAGATTTTAAAAGTGGGACTATAACTCACTTTCACAGATTTTTACTTCGTCGGGAAGTAAGACTTGGCCACTGGTTGATTCACGAACCTATAACAATATATACATATATATATCAAAGTATGTTCAAAATATATTTACAACACTTTTAATATATTTTGATGTTTTAAGTTTATTAAGTCAGCTGTCCTCGTTAGTAACCTACAACTAGTTGTCCACAGTTAGATGTACAGAAATAAATCGATAAATATTATCTTGAATCAATCCACAACCCAGTGTATACGTATCTCAGTATTGATCACAACTCAAACTATATATATTTTGGAATCAACCTCAACCCTGTATAGCTAACTCCAACATTCACATATAGAGTGTCTATGGTTGTTCCGAAATATATATAGATGTGTCGACATGATAGGTCGAAACATTGTATACGTGTCAATGGTATCTCAAGATTACATAATATACAATACAAGTTGATTAAGTTATGGTTGGAATAGATTTGTTACCAATTTTCACGTAGCTAAAATGAGAAAAATTATCCAATCTTGTTTTACCCATAACTTCTTCATTTTAAATCCGTTTTGAGTGAATCAAATTGCTATGGTTTCATATTGAACTCTATTTTATGAATCTAAACAGAAAAGTATAGGTTTATAGTCGGAAAAATAAGTTACAAGTCATTTTTGTAAAGGTAGTCATTTCAGTCGAAAGAACGACGTCTAGATGACCATTTTAGAAAACATACTTCCACTTTGAGTTTAACCATAATTTTTGGATATAGTTTCATGTTCATAATAAAAATCATTTTCTCAGAATAACAACTTTTAAATCAAAGTTTATCATAGTTTTTAATTAACTAACCCAAAACAGCCCGCGGTGTTACTACGACGGCGTAAATCCGGTTTTACGGTGTTTTTCGTGTTTCCAGGTTTTAAATCATTAAGTTAGCATATCATATAGATATATAACATGTGTTTAGTTGATTTTAAAAGTCAAGTTAGAAGGATTAACTTTTGTTTGCGAACAAGTTTAGAATTAACTAAACTATGTTCTAGTGATTACAAGTTTAAACCTTCGAATAAGATAGTTTTATATGTATGAATCGAATGATGTTATGAACATCATTACTACCTTAAGTTCCTTGGATGAACCTACTGGAAAAGAGAAAAATGGATCTAGCTTCAATGGATCCTTGGATGGCTCAAAGTTCTTGAAGCAAAATCATGACACGAAAACAAGTTCAAGTAAGATCATCACTTGAAATAAGATTGTTATAGTTATAGAAATTGAACCAAAGTTTGAATATGATTATTACCTTGTATTAGAATGATAACCTACTGTAAGAAACAAAGATTTCTTGAGGTTGGATGATCACCTTACAAGATTGGAAGTGAGCTAGCAAACTTGAAAGTATTCTTGATTTTATGAAACTAGAACTTTTGGAATTTATGAAGAACACTTAGAACTTGAAGATAGAACTTGAGAGAGATCAATTAGATGAATAAAATTGAAGAATGAAAGTGTTTGTAGGTGTTTTTGGTCGTTGGTGTATGGATTAGATATAAAGGATATGTAATTTTGTTTTCATGTAAATAAGTCATGAATGATTACTCATATTTTTGTAATTTTATGAGATATTTCATGCTAGTTGTCAAATG
The DNA here is from genome assembly GCF_046630445.1 of Rutidosis leptorrhynchoides. NCBI lineage: Eukaryota > Viridiplantae > Streptophyta > Magnoliopsida > Asterales > Asteraceae > Rutidosis > Rutidosis leptorrhynchoides. Next base: position 250,057,539 of record NC_092341.1, read on the forward strand.
ATGGTTCCCACATGTGTTAGGTGACTCACATGGGCTGCTAAGAGCTGATCATTGGAGTGTATATACCAATAGTACATACATCTAAAAGCTGTGTATTGTACGAGTACGAATACGGGTGCATACGAGTAGAATTGTTGATGAAACTGAACGAGGATGTAATTGTAAGCATTTTTGTTAAGTAGAAGTATTTTGATAAGTGTCTTGAAGTCTTTCAAAAGTGTATGAATACATATTAAAACACTAGATGTATATACATTTTAACTGAGTCGTTAAGTCATCGTTAGTCGTTACATGTAAATGTTGTTTTGAAACCTTTAGGTTAACGATCTTGTTAAATGTTGTTAACCCAATGTTTATAATATCAAAATAGATTTTAAATTATTATATTATCATGATATTATGATGTACGAATATCTCTTAATATGATATATATACATTAAATGTCGTTACAACGATAATCGTTACATATATGTCTCGTTTCAAAATCATTAAGTTAGTAGTCTTGTTTTTACATATGTAGTTCATTGTTAATATACTTAATGATATGTTTACATATCATAATATCATGTTAACTATATATATAACCATATATATGTCATCATATAGTTTTTACAAGTTTTAACGTTCGTGAATCACCGGTCAACTTGGGTGGTCAATTGTCTATATGAAACCTATTTCAATTAATCAAGTCTTAACAAGTTTGATTGCTTAACATGTTGGAAACATTTAATCATGTAAATATCAATCTCAATTAATATATATAAACATGGAAAAGTTCGGGTCACTACAGTACCTACCCGTTAAATAAATTTCGTCCCGAAATTTTAAGCTGTTGAAGGTGTTGACGAATCTTCTGGAAATAGATGCGGGTATTTCTTCTTCATCTGATCTTCACGCTCCCAGGTGAACTCGGGTCCTCTACGAGCATTCCATCGAACCTTAACAATTGGTATCTTGTTTTGCTTAAGTCTTTTAACCTCACGATCCATTATTTCGACGGGTTCTTCGATGAATTGAAGTTTTTCGTTTATTTGGATTTCATTTAACGGAATAGTGAGATCTTCTTTAGCAAAACATTTCTTCAAATTCGAGACGTGGAAAGTGTTATGTACAGCCGCGAGTTGTTGAGGTAACTCAAGTCGGTAAGCTACTGGTCCGACACGATCAATAATCTTGAATGGTCCAATGTACCTTGGATTTAATTTCCCTCGTTTACCAAATCGAACAACGCCTTTCCAAGGTGCAACTTTAAGCATGACCATCTCTCCAATTTCAAATTCTATATCTTTTCTTTTAATGTCAGCGTAGCTCTTTTGTCGACTTTGGGCGGTTTTCAACCGTTGTTGAATTTGGATGATCTTCTCGGTAGTTTCTTGTATAATCTCCGGACCCGTAATCTGTCTATCCCCCACTTCACTCCAACAAATCGGAGACCTGCACTTTCTACCATAAAGTGCTTCAAACGGTGCCATCTCAATGCTTGAATGGTAGCTGTTGTTGTAGGAAAATTCTGCTAATGGTAGATGTCGATCCCAACTGTTTCCGAAATCAATAACACATGCTCGTAGCATGTCTTCAAGCGTTTGTATCGTCCTTTCGCTCTGCCCATCAGTTTGTGGATGATAGGCAGTACTCATGTCTAGACGAGTTCCTAATGCTTGCTGTAATGTCTGCCAGAATCTTGAAATAAATCTGCCATCCCTATCAGAGATAATAGAGATTGGTATTCCATGTCTGGAGATGACTTCCTTCAAATACAGTCGTGCTAACTTCTCCATCTTGTCATCTTCTCTTATTGGCAAGAAGTGTGCTGATTTGGTGAGACGATCAACTATTACCCAAATAGTATCAAAACCACTTGCAGTCCTTGGCAATTTAGTGATGAAATCCATGGTAATGTTTTCCCATTTCCATTCCGGGATTTCGGGTTGTTGAAGTAGACCTGATGGTTTCTGATGCTCAGCTTTGACCTTAGAACACGTCAAACATTCTCCTACGTATTTAGCAATATCGGCTTTCATACCCGGCCACCAAAAATGTTTCTTGAGATCCTTGTACATCTTCCCTGTTCCAGGATGTATTGAGTATCTGGTTTTATGAGCTTCTCTAAGTACCATTTCTCTCATATCTCCAAATTTTGGTACCCAAATCCTTTCAGCCCTATACCGGGTTCCGTCTTCCCGAATATTAAGATGCTTCTCCGATCCTTTGGGTATTTCATCCTTTAAATTTCCCTCTTTTAAAACTCCTTGTTGCGCCTCTTTTATTTGAGTAGTAAGGTTATTATGAATCATTATATTCATAGATTTTACTCGAATGGGTTCTCTGTCCTTCCTGCTCAAGGCATCGGCTACCACATTTGCCTTCCCCGGGTGGTAACGAATCTCAAAGTCGTAATCATTCAATAATTCAATCCACCTACGCTGCCTCATATTCAGTTGTTTCTGATTAAATATGTGTTGAAGACTTTTGTGGTCAGTATATATAATACTTTTGACCCCATATAAGTAGTGCCTCCAAGTCTTTAATGCAAACACAACCGCGCCTAATTCCAAATCATGCGTCGTATAATTTTGTTCGTGAATCTTCAATTGTCTAGACGCATAAGCAATCACCTTCGTTCGTTGCATTAATACACAACCGAGACCTTGCTTTGATGCGTCACAATAAATCACAAAATCATCATTCCCTTCAGGCAATGACAATATAGGTGCCGTAGTTAGCTTTTTCTTCAATAACTGAAACGCTTTCTCTTGTTCATCATTCCATTCAAATTTCTTCCCTTTATGCGTTAATGCAGTCAAGGGTTTTGCTATTCTGAAAAAGTCTTGGATGAACCTTCTGTAGTAACCAGCTAGTCCTAAAAACTGGCGTATGTGTTTCGGAGTTTTCGGGGTTTCCCATTTTTCAACAGTTTCTATCTTTGCCGGATCCACCTTAATACCTTCTTTGTTCACTATGTGACCGAGGAATTGAACTTCTTCTAACCAAAATGCACACTTTGAAAACTTAGCGTACAGTTTTTCCTTCCTCAATACTTCTAACACCTTTCTCAAATGTTCACCGTGTTCTTGGTCATTCTTTGAGTAAATAAGTATGTCATCAATGAAAACAATGACAAACTTGTCAAGGTATGGTCCACACACTCGGTTCATAAGGTCCATGAACACAGCTGGTGCATTAGTTAAACCAAACGGCATGACCATAAACTCGTAATGACCGTAACGTGTTCTGAAAGCAGTCTTTGGAATATCATCTTCTTTCACCCGCATTTGATGATACCCGGAACGTAAGTCAATCTTTGAATAAACAGACGAGCCTTGTAGTTGATCAAATAAGTCGTCGATTCTCGGTAGTGGGTAGCGGTTCTTGATGGTAAGTTTGTTCAACTCTCGGTAGTCGATACACAACCTGAATGTACCATCTTTCTTCTTGACAAACAAAACAGGAGCTCCCCACGGTGATGTGCTTGGTCGAATGAAACCACGCTCTAAAATTTCTTGTAATTGGCTTTGCAGTTCTTTCATCTCGCTGGGTGCAAGTCTGTAAGGAGCACGTGCTATTGGTGCAGCTCCTGGTACAAGATCTATTTGAAATTCAACGGATCGATGTGGGGGTAATCCCGGTAATTCTTTCGGAAATACATCGGGAAATTCTTTTGCAATGGGAACATCATTGATGCTCTTTTCTTCAGTTTGTACTTTCTCGACGTGTGCTAGAACAGCATAGCAACCTTTTCTTATTAGTTTTTGTGCCTTCAAATTACTAATAAGATGTAGCTTCGTGTTGCCCTTTTCTCCGTACACCATTAAGGGTTTTCCTTTTTCTCGTATAATGCGAATTGCATTTTTGTAACAAACGATCTCTGCTTTCACTTTTTTCAACCAGTCCATACCGATTATCACATCAAAACTCCCTAACTCTACTGGTATCAAATCAATCTTAAATGTTTCGCTAACCAGTTTAATTTCTCGATTCCGACATATATTATCTGCTGAAATTAATTTACCATTTGCTAATTCGAGTAAAAATTTACTATCCAAAGGCGTCAATGGACAACTTAATTTAGCACAAAAATCTCTACTCATATAGCTTCTATCCGCACCCGAATCAAATAAAACGTAAGCAGATTTATTGTCAATAAGAAACGTACCCGTAACAAGCTCCGGGTCTTCTTGTGCCTCTGCCGCATTAATATTGAAAACTCTTCCGCGGCCTTGCCCATTCGTGTTCTCCTGGTTCGGGCAATTTCTAATAATGTGGCCCGGTTTTCCACATTTATAACAAACTACATTGGCATAACTTGCTCCGACACTACTTGCTCCGCCATTACTCGTTCCGACACCATTTGTTCCTTTTGTTTTGTTAACCCCTGGTCCGTAGACATCACACTTCGCCGCGCTATGACCATTTCTTTTACACTTGTTGCAAAATTTGGTGCAGAACCCCGAGTGATACTTTTCACACTTTGGCATAGCTGCTTCTGATTGTTATTGTTGTTGCGGTAATTATTGTTGTTAAGATGATTGTTGTGGTTACTGTTGTTGTTGTTGTTGTTGTTGTTGTTGTTGTTGTTGGGCCGTTTGTTGTAGTTGCGATTGATGTTGCGATTGTTAGGATAGTTGTTGCGATTATTGTTATAATTGCTGTTGTTATTGTATTGGTGATTCTTATCACCGTTTTCCTCCCACTTTCTTTTGACTTGCTTCACATTGGCCTCTTCAGCAGTCTGTTCTTTAATTCTTTCTTCAATCTGGTTCACTAGTTTGTGAGCCATTCTACATGCCTGTTGTATGGAGGCAGGCTCGTGTGAACTTATATCTTCTTGGATTCTTTCCGGTAATCCTTTCACAAATGCGTCGATCTTCTCTTCCTCATCTTCGAATGCTCCCGGACACAATAGGCACAATTCTGTGAATCGTCTTTCGTACGTGGTAATATCAAATCCTTGGGTTCGTAACCCTCTAAGTTCTGTCTTGAGCTTATTGACCTCGGTTCTGGGACGGTACTTCTCGTTCATCAAGTGCTTGAATGCTGACCACGGTAGTGCCTACGCATCGTCTTGTCCCACTTGCTCTAGATAGGTATTCCACCATGTTAACGCAGAACCTGTGAAGGTATGCGTAGCGTACTTCACTTTGTCCTCTTCAGTACACTTACTTATGGCAAACACCGATTCAACCTTCTCGGTCCACCGTTTCAATCCGATCGGTCCTTCGGTTCCATCAAATTCCAAAGGTTTGCAGGCAGTGAATTCTTTGTAGGTGCATCCTACACAATTTCCTGTACTGCTAGATCCAAGGTTATTATTGGTATGTAGAGCAGCCTGTACTGCGGCTATGTTTGAAGCTAGAAAAGTACGGAATTCCTCTTCATTCATATTCACGGTGTGTCGAGTAGTCGGTGCCATTTCCTTCAAAATAGTTAAATGGAACAAGTTAATCATACAGAATATTAAGAGTAGTTAATAGTATTTCGTAGCATAATATGAACTCATTTATAAAAGCTTTTTCTTCATATTAGCGTTTTATAAGTTTAAATTCGGGTAGTACCTACCCGTTAAGTTCATACTTAGTAGCTAATATACAATTCAACTACTACACTTCTATATGAAAAACTGATTATAATAATATTTCGCGTTCAAACTTTTACACAATATTTTACAAACTTACAATACCGCTTATTTTACATATAGCATGAAATATAGCACACAATAAATTTGATACAAGATGGTTGTGAAGATAATTCTAGCTAGTACACAAGTCGTTCAGCAAAGGCAATAAAGACACGTAATTCATACGTCCAGAAACAAGTCATGCATTCTGGTTTTACTAGGATTACTTCCCATCCTTGGTCTTGTGGAACATAACCGTTATGGCCGTTGATAAGATAGCGTGTTGTAACGTCGTCAAAGGGACGAGGGTTACGTAATGTCCAACAGTCCCGTAACAATCTAAAAACCTCATTTCTTACCCCAATTACCGACTCCGTCACTTGTGGAAACGTTTTGTTTAATAGTTGTAGCCCGATTTTCTTGTTCTCACTTTGGTGAGAAGCGAACATTACTAATCCGTAAGCATAACATGCTTCTTTATGTTGCATGTTAGCCGCTTTTTCTAAATCACGAAGTCCAATATTCGGATATATTGAGTCAAAATAATTTCTTAACCCGTTGCGTAAAATAGCATTTGGGTTCCCCGCAATATATGCGTCAAAGTAAACACATCGTAACTTATGGGTTTCCCAATGTGATATCCCCCATCTTTCAAACGAAAGTCTCTTATAAACCAAGACATTCTTGGAACGTTCTTCGAATGTCTTACAAACTGATCTCGCCTTAAATAGTTGTGCCGAGGAATTCTGACCGACTCTAGACAAGATTTCATCAATCATGTCTCTGTAACATCCCGCGTTTTTCCGTTAAATTTAATTTTAACACCGTCTTTTTTTTTAAAACATAATCTTTCGTATTTAAATTAATAGTTTCCGTGAGTAACGTTCATTATATTCCCGCTATTTAATTTTGACATCACCCGTTACTCGAGCGTTTTAAAATATTCGTTTGGTTAATTACCGCACCCGCTTTGAAACTTGAGGGACCAATCTCGTCACTTGGCCAAATTGGGGCAACTAGCCACCACCTCCCCACCTTCCTCACCATTCAATCACCTCCATCCCTCTCTCTTTCTCTCTAGCAAGAACACACACACAAACACCCAATTCAAACATTCATCATCTAAATTCGGATCGGGAAGCAAACTTCAAAACAAATTACATATTCGTGATCCTCTCTTCATCCTCTACATTTTGATACCAATTTCATCAAGTTTGGGTAACTTTCTAAAAACTCTAGATTTCTATAAATTCGTGTTTTTGACTTGAAATTGTGTTGGTTAGTGTCTATGGCTCGTGTATAACATGAATATATGTTTTGTTTGCTCGATTCGTTGTTTTGAGTAACTAGTTTGAACATTTGAAATGGGTGTGCTAAATCCTTGATTTTGGAAGAGTTAAAGTTGTTTAATTGTTAAAGTTCATGTTTTAATTGTGTTACTAGTATCATTAGCTACATTTTGATGTGTAGGTTGATTAAGAAAACTTCAAAAACCCGATTAAGGATTTTGTGATGTTTGATTAGGGTTGATAGACTTTGAAATGATCTTTTGATGCGTTGAATGCTTGTTAATGTTGTTAGTAAGTGTTTAGATGAAATGTATACTTAATTACCTTCGAAACGGCATATCGTATGTGTAAATTGGATTCCCGAATCATAAAATACGTTTTACGAACTTGAAACTTTGAAAATGGACTTTTATTGATCACTTGATGAAATTTCTCCCTCGCATCCATGACCTCATGATTATTTGCACGAATCCCGTATGTTCCAAATCGACCTCCGTTCCGGTTATCATCAATTGGGGGTTAAGTGAGACGATGTCTCCTAAGCCACTTTCCGAACTCGCAACGTTAGTTGTAAATCTCTCTTAGTACCGCTTGATTTATTTAGGGCTCGCCCGTATCCATAAACCTCTTGAACCGCGTATGCAAATTCATATAGACTAATCTGTTATCGTATTTATAGATGACATCTTAACTTATTTAAGTAAAGAAGGAAAACGAACAACATCACCATCTTACGCTCGAACTTTTGAGAAAAGAGCAACTTTATACCAAATTCTCCGAGTGAGAATTTCTGTTGAACGAAGTCAAATTTTCTAGACCATGATGTTAATGGTCAAGGCATTACAATCAATCTCGAAATCAAGCCACATGTAATCAGGAAACTCTCCCAACTCAGACTTATATTCGTAAAAATATTAGATCTCACCGGTTGTTACCGAAGATTCATTTCTGACTTTTCTCGTGTGTTATCGCCAAGAAAAAAAAAAAAAAAAAAAAAAAAAAGCCGTGCGCCTGCGGGCAAAGCGGACAATATTGTGGTCATGTTAAGCTGGGGTGTTACAGAATGGTATCACACGGTGTCACACGACTTTTAAACTCATTAACTCACTAAGGAAAACTCTGAACCTCTCCGTGTTCGAACCTTGAGCGTGATTCTTCACACCAACATTTCTAGTTAAAATCGTATAGCAACAGATGGAACTCAAACATGGAAATATTTCTACATGAACGCCGAAAGGCATACTCTCTCGACTCAAAAATCAACATAACTAAAATTCGTTATTTTACACGAAGAATTCGAATACTAAATTGTGGATCCGATCAATCTTCTCGTCATCACATACCACACTACATACCTCTGTTATTTCACCGTCACCGTCTGATATTACTGGAATTTAAGATAGCACACAATCCAACGATACTTCACTCTTCTTTGACTTAACGCCCTTGTGTTCTGATAATCGGTCAACTATTATTCAACCCCGAACTATACAACTACGTGTACTACCTCGTTTCTCTTTCAGACTTCAACTTTTGACAACTAGAGGCACGTTATAGCAACCTCGAGATGTAAACTCATCCTATTCTAAGTCCTCATTTCACTACTATCTTTACCGTTCGCATTTCCGTTTAAAGAAACTCCTTGTAACATTTCTCCATGGATAGAGAAACTCCTCATATTACATAAGTATTCGCCACGAGGGTGAATAGTCCTAATGAACATTTTTCGAACCCTAACTAACTTGTTCAAACGTATCTTAAGAGATTCTATTCCAACACGGTGTATCTTTGTCAATTATTCCGTATCGAAATACTCGTTTCACTTCTAGTTTTACAAGAAACCTTGGGAACCCGCTTAGACATGAGTACCGCGTACCACCCACAAACTGACGAACCGAGCAAACGAACGATTTACGTCTTGGAAAGACATGTCACAAACTCGTATTGTCACCTTTAGTAGACCACTCTTACAACAGTAGTTACCACTCGTGTGTTCACGCGCACTTTCCGAAACCTTATATGACCGCTAATGTCATACCCCTGTTCATTTAACCAAAGCATCAACCACCGAAATCTGAACTCCATCAAGAAACAACAATTGAGATAATCCAAGTCCGAGAAGGGCTCGAGACGACCCGTAGTCGCCCAAAAGAGTCATACCAAACTTAGATGAAAACCTCACAAATCCCAGTGTGTAACCGCGTAATATTGAGAAACCGCACCTTGGAAAGGTGTAATCCAATTTGGGAAATCGAGAAAGGCTATATCCGCAATATCGAACCTTTTGAAACCTTGGGGCATATTGGAACCGCTTCCTATCGTTTAGAACTTCAGACTCAATTAAGTTTCCGTTTACCCTACATTTCGTGTAACAAACTTAGAAACGTGTCATGTGGAACAGGAACGTGCAATCCTGCTAGGTACATCAACTATCGATGAGAAACTTCTCTTCATAGGAAAACCAGTTGAAATCGGGGATCGTAAAACCAAACTTTAATACAACGTAAAACCCTGACTATCCAAATTCATGAGAACACTCAAGGACGTACCTACACTTATTCATATTATGAACAACGTAAAGTCTCGAGTAAGAGATATCGACTACTACTTCCAACTAAATTTCGGGACGAAATTTCTTTTGAGGTGTGGATAATGTAACATCCCGCGTTTTTCCGTTAAATTTAATTTTAACACCGTCTTTTTTTTTTAAAACATAATCTTTCGTATTTAAATTAATAGTTTCCGTGAGTAACGTTCATTATATTCCCGCTATTTAATTTTGACATCACCCGTTACTCGAGCGTTTTAAAATATTCGTTTGGTTAAATACCGCACCCGCTTTGAAACTTGAGGGACCAATCTCGTCACTTGGCCAAATTGGGGCAACTAGCCACCACCTCCCCACCTTCCTCACCATTCAATCACCTCCATCCCTCTCTCTTTCTCTCTAGCAAGAACACACACACAAACACCCAATTCAAACATTCATCATCTAAATTCGGATCGGGAAGCAAACTTCAAAACAAATTACATATTCGTGATCCTCTCTTCATCCTCTACATTTTGATACCAATTTCATCAAGTTTGGGTAACTTTCTAAAAACTCTAGATTTCTATAAATTCGTGTTTTTGACTTGAAATTGTGTTGGTTAGTGTCTATGGCTCGTGTATAACATGAATATATGTTTTGTTTGCTCGATTCGTTGTTTTGAGTAACTAGTTTGAACATTTGAAATGGGTGTGCTAAATCCTTGATTTTGGAAGAGTTAAAGTTGTTTAATTGTTAAAGTTCATGTTTTAATTGTGTTACTAGTATCATTAGCTACATTTTGATGTGTAGGTTGATTAAGAAAACTTCAAAAACCCGATTAAGGATTTTGTGATGTTTGATTAGGGTTGATAGACTTTGAAATGATCTTTTGATGCGTTGAATGCTTGTTAATGTTGTTAGTAAGTGTTTAGATGAAATGTATACTTAATTACCTTCGAAACGGCATATCGTATGTGTAAATTGGATTCCCGAATCATAAAATACGTTTTACGAACTTGAAACTTTGAAAATGGACTTTTATTGATCACTTGATGAAATTTCGGCTATTGTAAATGATGTTTTTGTTTGATGATATGTGGTTAGTTGTATTGCTCGTCAAAATACCTTTCCGAAGATATAAGATACATGTTTTGGTTGTTTGCGGATCATAAATGGTGAATGTTTGATGTTTGGTTCGTGCATACTTTGAAAAACTGACCAGAAATCTCTGCCCAGATGGTGGCGCGGCGCGCCTCATCCCCGCGCGGCGCGCGGATTGGCCTGGCCAGAATTCTGCTCACTTTGTCACTTTTCACGCGAAATGTTTGACTAGCTATCGACCTCCGATTCACATGAAACTTGTTTTAATATACTTGTATATGAATATTTAGCATAGAAAAATAGTCCGGGACCCGACCCGAACGCGTTGACTTTTTCGTTGACTTTGACCAAGTTTGACTTTTAGTCAAACTTAACCAAACTTTTATACAATCATTCTAACATGCTTTTATACTTGTTTCTTGTATGAAACTTGACAACGTGATTCACATGCTATATTTAATCGAGTCGTATTGAGCCATAGGACTAATTGAACACATTTCACCCGACCTTGTGTCGTAACCGGTTAATTGATATAACTTACTTGTTTAGGTCAAGACTAAGCAACTTTCATGCACACGTTTACTTGTTAAAGTACCTTTATACTCGTGCACTCGAGGTGAGATCATAGTCCCACCTTTTCAACAACTTTTATACTTTTAAATCGTGGGCTGAGAAAACATATACTTTGTTACATCTTGTACTACTTACTTTTATGTTTTGAACACAAGTGTGAAAACAAACATTCCACGTGCGAGTTAGAACAAAAATGCCTCAATTTGATTATCATTAGTTACACTTGCAGGGTGTAAGCGAGAACTTATATTGTGTGGCCATACGGGTTTAACAAACCCTCATTCGGACGGTTCGCTACCGTTATGCGGATGAAATATATTTTTGTGTTTTAGTGCGGGTTCTAGCACTGTGTGATGGGGTAACGTTGGTTAAGTTTTGATAATTGAGTGCTCGCGTATAACAACACTTTTGGAATGCAAATGATTTGGATAATCTACGTTATGGAAATACAAAATCTTGTGGTTCAAATACAACGTTTAATACTTACTAAACCTATGATTTCACCAACGTTTTCGTTGACAGATTTCTCTATGTTTTTCTCAGGTCTTGCACGATATGTGATACATGCTTCCGCTCACTATTTGATACTTGCATTGGATGTCGAGTATACATGCATTACTTGGAGCGTCTTTTGACTTTACTTTAAACCGTGTCGCCTAGATTTCAATCGTACTTATAACGTTGTAACTTAACTTTTGGTTGAACAATTCTTGTAAACTTTGAAACAATCTTTATTTTGAAATGAAGGCGACATATTTTGGTCAAACGTTATCTTAAAGACTTATAATCAGGTAATGGGACCCACGTAGCCGACGCCGTCACTTGACGATTTGTCGGGGTCGCTACAAGTGGTATCAGAGCCTTGGTTGTAGGGATTTAGAGTTCATTTGTGTCCACCCCGAGTCATAGGGTACATAGGTGAATCTAGACTACAACCGGCATATAGACAGAAGTAGGAATTACTTGACTATTTGTGCATTTATACTCGAACTCTTCTATCATATCCAACTCGTATTCGATCTTGATCTTACGTTGATAAATTTTGTTGACGCGCCACCTTGACTTTATGAAGTAATGTTAAATGCACATGAGAATCAGGGTAATATAATTTCCGGGATTATATTACGGTGATTCATATGGACATTCCGACATTATGACATAAAGAATTTAAGGCGAGTCAAGGAAAATTTTCTCTACATCATCATTCCATATCATGATTAGTATTATTGAGAATACTAATCAACGATATTCTTGTGTCTTGAAGGAACAATGCCTCCCCGTCGCGGGCCACGTAATGAAACTTCCGAACAAGCTTTTCAACGCATGATAGCCACCGCCATAGGTGCGGCTATGGCTAGTATCTCCTCCGACATCAATAACAACCACAACCACAACAACCATGGAGCCGGTAATTCAAACGAGAGTTGCTCCTACAAAACTTTCATGGGGTGCAAACCTCACACCTTCGATGGGACCGGAGGACCGGTTGTGCTCACCCGATGGTTTGAGCAAACAGAAGCCGTTTTTAGCATAAGCGGTTGTCGGTACCAAGACAAAGTCAAATATTCCACCCACACTTTTGCCGGTATCGCCCTCACATGGTGGAATACGTATGTGCTGTCGGTGGGTATCGATGAAGCTCACACTCTCTCATAGGCCGACTTAAAGAAAAAGATGATCACCGAATACTTCCCGCGCGAAGAGACCCGTAAGCTCGAACACGAACTAAGAACTTTAAAAGCGGTCGGAAATGACCTAAAGGCATATAATCAACGATTTTCTGAGCTATCCTTGATGTGCCCAAACCTCGTGACCCCCGAACCTCTAAGGGTTGAACTTTACATGGATGGTCTTCCCAAGAGCATCAAACAAGGAGTAATGTCATCCAAACCCAGTAATCACCAAGAGGCCCTGAATATGGCCCGTCAATTGATCGAAACGGTAGACGAGATTGAAGTGCCGGCACCTAAAGCCGAGGATGAGTCGGGTGACAACAAAAGAAAATGAGAAGCCCCCCAATCGAGTAACTACAACAACAACTTTTCCAAGGAACCTCTCACCCCCGTCGGCAAGAAAAGTTATGCCGGGACACGACCTTTTTGCAACAAATGCCACAAGCATCATTTTGGTGAATGTGGCAAGCTAATTTGCCATCGGTGCCAAGGTAGTGGTCATATTGCCAAGTATTGTGGAAGTACCGCCCCCGTCACTCAAAAGGGGCCCGACGCACCAAAGCCGAGTATTTGCTACAAATGCGGCCAATCGGGTCATTTTAGGAATGAATGCCCAAAGAATAAAGTAAAAACCAACGCGCGCCGTTGAACTTACAACATCGACATCTAGGATGCCCGAGACGATGATGGACTAGTCACGGGTACGTTTCTTCACAACAAACTGTATATTTCATACTTATTCGATTCGAGTACCGTTAGACGTTTTATAACCAAGGATTTGACTCGTGCTCTTTATATTCCACCTCTTTCCCCCAGATACTACTTAGACGATTTAAGTGACCGACGGAAAATATTGTGTGCCTATAAATTTTATTGGATGAAATACGTTAAGACTTTTGACTTGACACCTATAAATTTTATTGTGTGCCTAAAAAAAAAAAAAAAAAAAAAAATGTTTCCCCATCATCTTGTATAGATTATTGTGAACTGAGTAATTTTCGGTTGGAAACCGATACCCTCTCCCTCGCATCCATGACCTCATGATTATTTGCACGAATCCCGTATGTTCCAAATCGACCTCCGTTCCGGTTATCATCAATTGGGGGTTAAGTGAGACGATGTCTCCTAAGCCACTTTCCGAACTCGCAACGTTAGTTGTAAATCTCTCTTAGTACCGCTTGATTTATTTAGGGCTCGCCCGTATCCATAAACCTCTTGAACCGCGTATGCAAATTCATATAGACTAATCTGTTATCGTATTTATAGATGACATCTTAACTTATTTAAGTAAAGAAGGAAAACGAACAACATCACCATCTTACGCTCGAACTTTTGAGAAAAGAGCAACTTTATACCAAATTCTCCGAGTGAGAATTTCTGTTGAACGAAGTCAAATTTTCTAGACCATGATGTTAATGGTCAAGGCATTACAATCAATCTCGAAATCAAGCCACATGTAATCAGGAAACTCTCCCAACTCAGACTTATATTCGTAAAAATATTAGATCTCACCGGTTGTTACCGAAGATTCATTTCTGACTTTTCTCGTGTGTTATCGCCAAGAAAAAAAAAAAAAAAAAAAAAAAAAAAAAAAAAGCCGTGCGCCTGCGGGCAAAGCGGACAATATTGTGGTCATGTTAAGCTGGGGTGTTACAGAATGGTATCACACGGTGTCACACGACTTTTAAACTCATTAACTCACTAAGGAAAACTCTGAACCTCTCCGTGTTCGAACCTTGAGCGTGATTCTTCACACCAACATTTCTAGTTAAAATCGTATAGCAACAGATGGAACTCAAACATGGAAATATTTCTACATGAACGCCGAAAGGCATACTCTCTCGACTCAAAAATCAACATAACTAAAATTCGTTATTTTACACGAAGAATTCGAATACTAAATTGTGGATCCGATCAATCTTCTCGTCATCACATACCACACTACATACCTCTGTTATTTCACCGTCACCGTCTGATATTACTGGAATTTAAGATAGCACACAATCCAACGATACTTCACTCTTCTTTGACTTAACGCCCTTGTATTCTGATAATCGGTCAACTATTATTCAACCCCGAACTATACAACTACGTGTACTACCTCGTTTCTCTTTCAGACTTCAACTTTTGACAACTAGAGGCACGTTATAGCAACCTCGAGATGTAAACTCATCCTATTCTAAGTCCTCATTTCACTACTATCTTTACCGTTCGCATTTCCGTTTAAAGAAACTCCTTGTAACATTTCTCCATGGATAGAGAAACTCCTCATATTACATAAGTATTCGCCACGAGGGTGAATAGTCCTAATGAACATTTTTCGAACCCTAACTAACTTGTTCAAACGTATCTTAAGAGATTCTATTCCAACACGGTGTATCTTTGTCAATTATTCCGTATCGAAATACTCGTTTCACTTCTAGTTTTACAAGAAACCTTGGGAACCCGCTTAGACATGAGTACCGCGTACCACCCACAAACTGACGAACCGAGCAAACGAACGATTTACGTCTTGGAAAGACATGTCACAAACTCGTATTGTCACCTTTAGTAGACCACTCTTACAACAGTAGTTACCACTCGTGTGTTCACGCGCACTTTCCGAAACCTTATATGACCGCTAATGTCATACCCCTGTTCATTTAACCAAAGCATCAACCACCGAAATCTGAACTCCATCAAGAAACAACAATTGAGATAATCCAAGTCCGAGAAGGGCTCGAGACGACCCGTAGTCGCCCAAAAGAGTCATACCAAACTTAGATGAAAACCTCACAAATCCCAGTGTGTAACCGCGTAATATTGAGAAACCGCACCTTGGAAAGGTGTAATCCAATTTGGGAAATCGAGAAAGGCTATATCCGCAATATCGAACCTTTTGAAACCTTGGGGCATATTGGAACCGCTTCCTATCGTTTAGAACTTCAGACTCAATTAAGTTTCCGTTTACCCTACATTTCGTGTAACAAACTTAGAAACGTGTCCTGTGGAACAGGAACGTGCAATCCTGCTAGGTACATCAACTATCGATGACAAACTTCTCTTCATAGGAAAACCAGTTGAAATCGGGGATCGTAAAACCAAACTTTAATACAACGTAAAACCCTGACTATCCAAATTCATGAGAACACTCAAGGACGTACCTACACTTATTCATATTATGAACAACGTAAAGTCTCGAGTAAGAGATATCGACTACTACTTCCAACTAAATTTCGGGACGAAATTTCTTTTGAGGTGTGGATAATGTAACATCCCGCGTTTTTCCGTTAAATTTAATTTTAACACCGTCTTTTTTTTTAAAACATAATCTTTCGTATTTAAATTAATAGTTTCCGTGAGTAACGTTCATTATATTCCCGCTATTTAATTTTGACATCACCCGTTACTCGAGCGTTTTAAAATATTCGTTTGGTTAATTACCGCACCCGCTTTGAAACTTGAGGGACCAATCTCGTCACTTGGCCAAATTGGGGCAACTAGCCACCACCTCCCCACCTTCCTCACCATTCAATCACCTCCATCCCTCTCTCTTTCTCTCTAGCAAGAACACACACACAAACACCCAATTCAAACATTCATCATCTAAATTCGGATCGGGAAGCAAACTTCAAAACAAATTACATATTCGTGATCCTCTCTTCATCCTCTACATTTTGATACCAATTTCATCAAGTTTGGGTAACTTTCTAAAAACTCTAGATTTCTATAAATTCGTGTTTTTGACTTGAAATTGTGTTGGTTAGTGTCTATGGCTCGTGTATAACATGAATATATGTTTTGTTTGCTCGATTCGTTGTTTTGAGTAACTAGTTTGAACATTTGAAATGGGTGTGCTAAATCCTTGATTTTGGAAGAGTTAAAGTTGTTTAATTGTTAAAGTTCATGTTTTAATTGTGTTACTAGTATCATTAGCTACATTTTGATGTGTAGGTTGATTAAGAAAACTTCAAAAACCCGATTAAGGATTTTGTGATGTTTGATTAGGGTTGATAGACTTTGAAATGATCTTTTGATGCGTTGAATGCTTGTTAATGTTGTTAGTAAGTGTTTAGATGAAATGTATACTTAATTACCTTCGAAACGGCATATCGTATGTGTAAATTGGATTCCCGAATCATAAAATACGTTTTACGAACTTGAAACTTTGAAAATGGACTTTTATTGATCACTTGATGAAATTTCGGCTATTGTAAATGATGTTTTTGTTTGATGATATGTGGTTAGTTGTATTGCTCGTCAAAATACCTTTCCGAGGATATAAGATACATGTTTTGGTTGTTTGCGGATCATAAATGGTGAATGTTTGATGTTTGGTTCGTGCATACTTTGAAAAACTGACCAGAAATCTCTGCCCAGATGGTGGCGCGGCGCGCCCCATCCCCGCGCGGCGCGCGGATTGGCCTGGCCAGAATTCTGCTCACTTTGTCACTTTTCACGCGAAATGTTTGACTAGCTATCGACCTACGATTCACATGAAACTTGTTTTAATATACTTGTATATGAATATTTAGCATAGAAAAATAGTCCGGGACCCGACCCGAACGCGTTGACTTTTTCGTTGACTTTGACCAAGTTTGACTTTTAGTCAAACTTAACCAAACTTTTATACAATCATTCTAACATGCTTTTATACGTGTTTCTTGTATGAAACTTGACAACGTGATTCACATGCTATATTTAATCGAGTCGTATTGAGCCATAGGACTAATTGAACACATTTCACCCGACCTTGTGTCGTAACCGGTTAATTGATATAACTTACTTGTTTAGGTCAAGACTAAGCAACTTTCATGCACACGTTTACTTGTTGAAGTACCTTTATACTCGTGCACTCGAGGTGAGATCATAGTCCCACCTTTTCAACAACTTTTATACTTTTAAATCGTGGGCTGAGAAAACATATACTTTGTTACATCTTGTACTACTTACTTTTATGTTTTGAACACAAGTGTGAAAACAAACATTCCACGTGCGAGTTAGAACAAAAATGCCTCAATTCGATTATCATTAGTTACACTTGCAGGGAGTAAGCGAGAACTTATATTGTGTGGCCATACGGGTTTAACAAACCCTCATTCGGACGGTTCGCTACCGTTATGCGGATGAAATATATTTTTGTGTTTTAGTGCGGGTTCTAGCACTGTGTGATGGGGTAACGTTGGTTAAGTTTTGATAATTGAGTGCTCGCGTATAACAACACTTTTGGAATGCAAATGATTTGGATAATCTACGTTATGGAAATACAAAATCTTGTGGTTCAAATACAACGTTTAATACTTACTAAACCTATGATTTCACCAACGTTTTCGTTGACAGATTTCTCTATGTTTTTCTCAGGTCTTGCACGATATGTGATACATGCTTCCGCTCACTATTTGATACTTGCATTGGATGTCGAGTATACATGCATTACTTGGAGCGTCTTTTGACTTTACTTTAAACCGTGTCGCCTAGATTTCAATCGTACTTATAACGTTGTAACTTAACTTTTGGTTGAACAATTCTTGTAAACTTTGAAACAATCTTTATTTTGAAATGAAGGCGACATATTTTGGTCAAACGTTATCTTAAAGACTTATAATCAGGTAATGGGACCCACGTAGCCGACGCCGTCACTTGACGATTTGTCGGGGTCGCTACAGTCTCCGGGTAGGTCTCTTAAAATATTGGGTTGTCTATCCATTTTGTGTTTTTAAACTGTAAAATAGACAAGAGTTAGATTCATAAAAAAAATACTTATTAATACAAGCAATTTTTACATATATCATAAAGCATAAGCACACTATATTACATATATTACACCACACGAATACAACTATCTTATTCCGACTCGCTCGTTTCTTCTTCTTCGGTTTTGGTTCGTTTTGCCAAGTTTCTAGGGATATATGATGTTCCCCTAATACGAGCCGTAATTTTCCACATTGGTTTAGAAAAACCTGGTGGTTTAGAGGTTCCCGGGTCATTGTTACAACTTAAGAACTTCGGGGGTTGACGATACATATAAAGTTCATCGGGGTTGGAATTAGATTTCTCTATTTTTATGCCCTTTCCCTTATTATTTTCTTTTGCCTTTTTAAATTCAGTTGGGGTAATTTCTATAACATCATCGGAATTCTCGTCGGAATCCGATTCATCGGAGAATTGGTAATCCTCCCAATATTTTGCTTCCTTGGCGGAAACACCATTGACCATAATTAACCTTGGTCGGTTGGTTGAGGATTCTTTTTTACTTAACCGTTTTATTATTTCCCCCACCGGTTCTATTTCTTCTTCCGGTTCCGATTCTTCTTCCGGTTCCGATTCTTCTTCCGGTTCCGACTCTTCTTCCGGTTCCTCTTCGGGAACTTGTGAATCAGTCCACGAATCATTCCAATTTACATTTGACTCTTCATTATTATTAGGTAAGTCAATGGGACTTGTTCTAGAGGTAGACATCTATCACATAATATCAAACACGATAAGAGATTAATATATCACATAATATTCATATGTTAAAAATATATAGTTTCCAACAAAAATGTTAAGCAATCATTTTTAAAGAAAACACGGTCGAAGTCCAGACTCACTAATGCATCCTAACAAACTCGATAAGACACACTAATGCAAATTTTCTGGTTCTCTAAGACCAACGCTCTGATACCAACTGAAATGTCCCGTTCTTATTGATTAAAAACGTTCCATATTAATTGATTTCGTTGCGAGGTTTTGACCTCTATATGAGACGTTTTTCAAAGACTGCATTCATTTTAAAACAAACCATAACCTTTATTTCATCAATAAAGGTTTAAAAAGCTTTACGTAGATTATCAAATAATGATAATCTAAAATATCCTGTTTACACACGACCATTACATAATGGTTTACAATACAAATATGTTACAACAAAATAAGTTTCTTGAATGCAGTTTTTACACAATATCATACAAACATGGACTCCAAATCTCGTCCTTATTTAAGTATGCGACAGCGGAAGCTCTTAATAATCACCTGAGAATAAACATGCTTAAAACGTCAACAAAAATGTTGGTGAGTTATAGGTTTAACCTATATATATCAAATCATAATAATAGACCACAAGATTTCATATTTCAATACACATCCCATACATAGAGATAAAAATCATTCATATGGTGAACACCTGGTAACCGACATTAACAAGATGCATATATAAGAATATCCCCATCATTCCGGGACACCCTTCGGATATGATATAAATTTCGAAGTACTAAAGCATCCGGTACTTTGGATGGGGTTTGTTAGGCCCGATAGATCTATCTTTAGGATTCGCGTCAATTAGGGTGTCTGTTCCCTAATTCTTAGATTACCAGACTTAATAAAAAGGGGCATATTCGATTTCGATAATTCAACCATAGAATGTAGTTTCACGTACTTGTGTCTATTTTGTAAATCATTTATAAAACCTGCATGTATTCTCATCCCAAAAATATTAGATTTTAAAAGTGGGACTATAACTCACTTTCACAGATTTTTACTTCGTCGGGAAGTAAGACTTGGCCACTGGTTGATTCACGAACCTATAACAATATATACATATATATATCAAAGTATGTTCAAAATATATTTACAACACTTTTAATATATTTTGATGTTTTAAGTTTATTAAGTCAGCTGTCCTCGTTAGTAACCTACAACTAGTTGTCCACAGTTAGATGTACAGAAATAAATCGATAAATATTATCTTGAATCAATCCACAACCCAGTGTATACGTATCTCAGTATTGATCACAACTCAAACTATATATATTTTGGAATCAACCTCAACCCTGTATAGCTAACTCCAACATTCACATATAGAGTGTCTATGGTTGTTCCGAAATATATATAGATGTGTTGACATGATAGGTCGAAACATTGTATACGTGTCAATGGTATCTCAAGATTACATAATATACAATACAAGTTGATTAAGTTATGGTTGGAATAGATTTGTTACCAATTTTCACGTAGCTAAAATGAGAAAAATTATCCAATCTTGTTTTACCCATAACTTCTTCATTTTAAATCCGTTTTGAGTGAATCAAATTGCTATGGTTTCATATTGAACTCTATTTTATGAATCTAAACAGAAAAGTATAGGTTTATAGTCGGAAAAATAAGTTACAAGTCATTTTTGTAAAGGTAGTCATTTCAGTCGAAAGAACGACGTCTAGATGACCATTTTAGAAAACATACTTCCACTTTGAGTTTAACCATAATTTTTGGATATAGTTTCATGTTCATAATAAAAATCATTTTCTCAGAATAAAAACTTTTAAATCAAAGTTTATCATAGTTTTTAATTAACTAACCCAAAACAGCCCGCGGTGTTACTACGACGGCGTAAATCCGGTTTTACGGTGTTTTTCGTGTTTCCAGGTTTTAAATCATTAAGTTAGCATATCATATAGATATATAACATGTGTTTAGTTGATTTTAAAAGTCAAGTTAGAAGGATTAACTTTTGTTTGCGAACAAGTTTAGAATTAACTAAACTATGTTCTAGTGATTACAAGTTTAAACCTTCGAATAAGATAGTTTTATATGTATGAATCGAATGATGTTATGAACATCATTACTACCTTAAGTTCCTTGGATGAACCTACTGGAAAAGAGAAAAATGGATCTAGCTTCAATGGATCCTTGGATGGCTCAAAGTTCTTGAAGCAAAATCATGACACGAAAACAAGTTCAAGTAAGATCATCACTTGAAATAAGATTGTTATAGTTATAGAAATTGTACCAAAGTTTGAATATGATTATTACCTTGTATTAGAATGATAACCTACTGTAAGAAACAAAGATTTCTTGAGGTTGGATGATCACCTTACAAGATTGGAAGTGAGCTAGCAAACTTGAAAGTATTCTTGATTTTATGAAACTAGAACTTTTGGAATTTATGAAGAACACTTAGAACTTGAAGATAGAACTTGAGAGAGATCAATTAGATGAATAAAATTGAAGAATGAAAGTGTTTGTAGGTGTTTTTGGTCGTTGGTGTATGGATTAGATATAAAGGATATGTAATTTTGTTTTCATGTAAATAAGTCATGAATGATTACTCATATTTTTGTAATTTTATGAGATATTTCATGCTAGTTGTCAAATGATGGTTCCCACATGTGTTAGGTGACTCACATGGGCTGCTAAGAGCTGATCATTGGAGTGTATATACCAATAGTACATACATCTAAAAGCTGTGTATTGTACGAGTACGAATACGGGTGCATACGAGTAGAATTGTTGATGAAACTGAACGAGGATGTAATTGTAAGCATTTTTGTTAAGTAGAAGTATTTTGATAAGTGTCTTGAAGTCTTTCAAAAGTGTATGAATACATATTAAAACACTAGATGTATATACATTTTAACTGAGTCGTTAAGTCATCGTTAGTCGTTACATGTAAATGTTGTTTTGAAACCTTTAGGTTAACGATCTTGTTAAATGTTGTTAACCCAATGTTTATAATATCAAAATAGATTTTAAATTATTATATTATCATGATATTATGATGTACGAATATCTCTTAATATGATATATATACATTAAATGTCGTTACAACGATAATCGTTACATATATGTCTCGTTTCAAAATCATTAAGTTAGTAGTCTTGTTTTTACATATGTAGTTCATTGTTAATATACTTAATGATATGTTTACATATCATAATATCATGTTAACTATATATATAACCATATATATGTCATCATATAGTTTTTACAAGTTTTAACGTTCGTGAATCACCGGTCAACTTGGGTGGTCAATTGTCTATATGAAACCTATTTCAATTAATCAAGTCTTAACAAGTTTGATTGCTTAACATGTTGGAAACATTTAATCATGTAAATATCAATCTCAATTAATATATATAAACATAGAAAAGTTCGGGTCACTACATTGGGTTTGCTTGGGGACTAGTGCTTTACAGATTGCTTTATACTTTTGATTAGGATTGGGTAGCGTTCTCAATCATCATGCTCGGTTTTGGTTGTAAAGTGAACTAGTCGGATCATGAATTATATTTTGGATACGTCAAATGGGTCCCGGTTTGCATTCCCGTTTTGTAAACTTAATTTATATATTGTATGTTTTAAAGGTGTTTAAACTTATCATTGTAATGATGATGTTTTCGGAAACGTACATGGACCAATGTTGCATATATTATTATGATAAAAAGAAAAAATAAATTTACTCGGGTTGAATACGGGTTGGGTTGTTTCACAAACCCTAACCAAAAAATCATAAATTCAACAATCATGTTAATGGAGTTTTCCAAGTCAACCTACACATCAAATTGAAGCTAGTGATGCTAGTAACACATTTAATACATGCACTTTAACATTTTAACAACATTTAATCAACCAAATCTCAAGATCAAACTAGTCATTTTTCAAGTTTACGCTAGTTACACCAAAATGACAAGAACAAGTAAATAAATCACATATTCATGTTAGACTTGAGCCATAGACACTAATTAACACACTTTTAAGTTAAAAACACTAAGAACATGAAATCTAGAGTTTTTAGAAATTACCCAAAAGAGATGAAATTGGTATGGAATTGAAGAGGAAGATACAGGGATTCCAAATATGTAATTTGTTTTGATGTTGGCTTGCTAGATCGAATTTAGATGATGAATCTTTGATTTGGGTGTTCGAGAGCAAAAAGTGGAAGTATCAAGTTGGGGAGGTGAATGAGTGGAGGAGGATGGGGCTTGACTAGTTGACCTAGTCAACTAGTTTGGCCCCTTGGCGAGTTTAGTCCCTCGATTTTTAAAACGGGTGCGTGAATTAACTAAACGAATTACCTTAAATGCGCTAGAGTAAACAAGAGATGTTATAATTAATAACGGACTTAAAATAAATAAACGGAAAAAGACGGGTTGTTACATTTGGGTCCATAAATTCCCAACAGGAAGGGCTGCGTACATTAGAGTATGGGTCGGATTACTCGACCTCCCGGGTAACCCGAACAGGAAAAACCTTCTACCTATTACCTTTTATCTTTTACCTTTGTTTATATATATATATATATATATATATATTATGATACTGTTAAACAATCTAATAATACCATATAGAGCCTCAACCTAACTTATTTTATAACTGACAGCATATTCGGTATAATCTCCATTATATGCAGTTTTTTGACTTTTCACTTGAACTAAATTATCATACTTTAAGACACTATTAGATGTTTCATCATGGTGACAATAGCAATACGTTAAGTGCTCAAGCAGATTTTGGTTAGTATTTCTTTTTTTTGTTGTATCAAAATTTGATGCCCATTTAGCTTTTCCTTTAGGTGGGTTAAACAGTCTTTAAACTTCAATAGTTAAGTGCTTAGACAGTAGGATAAAAATCAAAATTTTACCTTCTAAAATAAGATTTGTTTAACGACAACCCTTAAGGTTTAAGATTGTTGTTAAGGTGTAGAAAAACTATTGCACAAATCTTTAACTGGCACTTTAAGTCAATATGCAGAGTGTGTTTTGATGGACACAGTGGGCTAACCTGGCCGAAGGGGAGTACTAGACTCTTTTTAGTCATCAAACAATGTCTTTAGAACAAACATTTGTTAAATTTCAATAGTCAATTGGTTAGGCTGCGTAAGGGTAGCCTCAACAGAGAAAACCTAAAACGTTTTCGGTTTTTAAATGGTTGGATAAGTTAAGGAGCAACATCCATAAACAAAATTAATATTATAACAAACAATGAGATATGACCACTTCAACTCATTAACTTATATATTTGACATCAAACACCACTGATTGAGGTTAAACACCACTGATTAAGGTTAAACACCACATGATTGAGGTTAAACACCACATGGTTGAGGTTAGAAAAATATTTTCTGCATCTATATATAAACACCACATGATTGAGGTTATTCATCTCAGCAACTACAACAATAATAATAGATTTCTCACAGTAATAAAGACAGATTTGGAGTGAGATATGGTTAAGAAGAGAAAACAAGTTACAGATCAAGAACACAGTTCTGAAATAAGCTTCACTCTGAATGGGATAGTGAGTGAAGCAGTGCTAACTTTCGGTGGCCCCCACCAAACTAGGAAGAAATATTTAGGGGTCCGACAGCGTCCATCTGGCAGATGGGTCGCTGAAATCAAAGACACCATACAAAAAGTTAGAGTATGGTTAGGCACTTTTGACACTGCTGAGCAAGCCGCTCGAGCCTATGATGAGGCCGCTCGGTTACTACGAGGAGCCAACACTCGCACGAATTTCCGGCCTTCTTCTCAACCGTTTTCAACCAAATCTAAAATTACTAGCCTTATTCTTCACAGGCTTGAGGCCAGGAACAATTCTGTAGCTGCAGTCACTTCACTACAGACTACTCTTAAGCGTGCTGTCAATCATAATGCTGATGTGGCAAAGCCCGAGGAAATCGGAGAAAACAAGCTGAATTTTTCAGATACATGCAACACGAGTGATCGTTACAGCAACACGGTCTATGAGTCGTCTGTACCAATTCAAGTGGATAGATCTGATGATAATAAGGTAGCTTCATGTTCAGGTGGAGATACAAGTGGTAGAAGCGAAATGGAAGAAGCTGAAGAAGAAGAAGAAGAAGCTGAAGAAGAAGAAGAAGAAGAAGAAGAAGCAGCAGCAGAAGGGTTTAATTTAAACATCACTGATAAAATTGGATCAGTTTGTAACTTTTCTCCATTTGAAATGGCTCAAGAAATAGCATTTGACCCGGTTCAAGATGGGAAAGAAGAGCCATTGACAATAAGTGAATCAATGAGAAGAATGCAATACGAACGCAAGTTCTCCGCTTCTCTTTACGCTTATCATGGTATAACAGAGTGCTTAGGGCGAAAATTTGGACCATGAGGGTCCATAATGCAAAGTAGCCGAAAAGGATGTAGTAGTAATGTTTCCACTTCGACTTATGTTATTGATTCAGAATTATCTCTATGGGGCTCACTTGATGTTCCTACCATATGGAATGTTAACCAGAGCTCCATCTTAAGCACTTCTAACTTTATATTGCTTTCTACATTTTAAGCATTCATATTGTTAATGATTCTAGTTGTGAAAATAGAGACAGTGAAGAATGCATATCATTGTTATATTCATTAGGAATAAGATATTATGTCTACATTGCACTCTCCTATACCTATGGTTGCAAACGACGTCCGTTACGATGGCCTTTGCGCCATTTTGGTGACTAGCCCATCTCGACCGTCTCGACGTCTAGTAAGTAGGTCAACGGTCAAAAGCCGGGTCAAAGGCGGGAAAGGTTGAGTCAACGCCGATTAATAGTCAAAAATTCGGTTAAAGTCTGTTAAATCAATCAAAAATGACGTAGTTTAGTATTACTTTTTGTATTATATTAACGCTAATAGTGATTATAAGTATAAAATGGTAAACGAAAGTTTTTGACTTTAAAGTGTGTGTGTATTTAAAAGTCAACGCTAGTCAACGTCCGTCTCAACCCCGTCTCGACCCCATCTTTACCCTTTAAGGTCCCGACCGTTTTAACCCCGTCTCATGCCTTTTTCAACTTTGCATATACCTCACATTTATGGCATTTGATATGTGGTTTGTCAAAGGTTGAATTATCAGTGGAGTCTTTTCCCTTCAATTTGGTTTTCTACAATTATATAAAAAAGGTTTTGGGACACAGTTATGTAAAAGTGTAACTTTTTATATTACAACATTCCCTTGGTCTTCACAGCTGTGAAAGACCAAGTCTCAGATCTTAGCCAACAACTAGGTCAATATTACTTATTAAGGGCTAGCCAAAGTCCTACGGGTTTTTATGAATTCTAATACTCCGTAGTACATTGGATTGGGGTAGCATTATATATTTATATAGCAACAATTATCAATTAGGAAGGGGGAGCCAGAGTATTGTGTTACTGGTTGCACAAAATAAATATAATAAATATCAATATCAAAATTGAACCTTATAAGGTATAATAGAAATAGATTAATAATATTATACAGTATCTTCTTTTCAACAACCAAAATTAACTAGCCACCCTCTCTAACAAAATGCTTGAGGGGAAAAAATTACAGAGACTTTATAAGCCAATCGTTCTGAGATACATTACATTTTTCTCTACTAAAAAAACCACGAAAATGAAATACTACAAATAGAATCAAATAAAAGAGCTTTCTTCATGTCTTCGCCGGGGAATACTACGTTGTTTCTGAATATCCAAATATTCCATAGAAGGGCCGCATGTAACAACCCTGCTTTTTCCGTCACTTCCGTTAACTTTCTGTTAGTTTATTTAACGGCGATTACTTGACGTTTATGTGTTTATGTATAATACATACATACTTGATCCTTGGAGGGTTACGAAAATTAATATGTGTTAATATTAATTTGAAAATATATTTCGGATAAAGAAATACGATAAAAACGTTACGGTTTTGATAACTGCTTGTTGAGCAACGAAACACTCGGGTTTATTTTAATAATTATTTTAATAATTATTAACTTTTTAAAATATTTAATTTATTGGGTTTTTACTAAATTAAACGATCGGTTGCGTTTTAACGATCGGCTTAGCGTTTCGGGCCTTCGGTACGTCTAAACGGCACTTGAAACGGACCACGAATATACGTAAATGGACTAACGAACCCAGGAAACCCATCACTTGGGCCAATCAGCCGAATGGGTCACCACCCCACCCCACTTGTTGATTGTTGGGCTTATTTTGTGGTCACTAGTGTCATTAAGCCTAATTATAAACTAACTAGTAAACCTAATACTACCCTAATCTCCACTTCTCTATTCAGTCGATTAAACCGATCCCCTCCCTCCCTCTGCTGACGTTGACCTTCATCACCATTACCACCATCAAAAATTTAATTTTTGCTCAAGCTTTGAACATCAAACTTGTAATCCTCGTTGTCCTCTACGCGTGTGTGTTGTTAATTTCACGATCAAAGGTATAATTGCATAAACCCTAACTTTTAAAATCTGAATTTTATTAGTGTTTCATAGTCTTTGTTGTCTATTGCTCAAGTCTTGACGTGTGGTTAATGTTAGATGCGTTAATTTGTCCGATTTGATCGATTTACATGAAAACCGAATTTGATTCTTGTGTGTACAGAAAATTGACTTTGTTAAATGTTAATTATTATGATGTATTTAAAATCCTCATGCGAAACTATTGATTTTAGGCTTTGGATTCACTTGATTTTGTTTCCGTATGATCAAGTTATGCCAATTTGAATTATCGTTGTGTTTTTGTTGCTTGATCAGAAATCTGGAATTGATAGGTTATGAATTGGCTTGTGAATTTATTACCATTGGATATATGATTCAATAATACTCAGTTTACACTAGGATATTATGTCATCTGCTTGAGTAAAACTTAAGATATGCCTAAACGAATGAAAATATGGATTTTTTCAGCACATGCATGAAAACATACTTGTATGCTAAAATGTATTGATTTCTGTGATGAGAGCTTTGTATATATGTAATCTACACAAAAAGTTCTTCACTTTTCATGTATATATCATGGTCTAATTGTATCTAGATCTTCGGATAATTGCATGCGAATGTGACTAGCTAAACTAAGATCGAATCTGCAACTTGCTCTCTGATTTGTACTCTGTGGTTTGTGTTTTGTGAATTAATATGAATGCTTATGGGATATGAATCTTTATATGTTATGTGATATATGGATAACTTGTTGCAACCTCTAAAACCTTATACATTGTGCACATTAGGGCCATAGTTTTGATGACTTCTGAATTGAGCTGAAAACAGAACCTCCAACTTGATTGAATAAACTGTACTAATTGGCTAAACTAAAGTTTCTCATTTTCGGATATATGATAGTTTTACTTTTCCTTGAACCATGGCCATTGACCTTGCATTAATTTCATGTCCCTAGCTCCTGTATAGCCGATATGAAAACAGTGCGAGGTCAGAAACTGATTTGACAAACCATAAATGTACCCCTTCTGATTCCCGACTTATGAGACCCTGGCTGGACTTTCTGGAATCGATTTTGAGTCTAATTGTGATCTGGAGTTTTCCATGTTATAATGAATTTTTTGTTATGAGTTATTATGCGAAGTTTGCTACATGTACATAAACGTTTTGCATGACGATAAACTGTGATCGTGTAATTGACCATTTATGATCTAAAATGTGTTGTTTGACTTAGGTTTGACATGTTGACTAGCTTTTGACATGAACCTACTGATGTTGACTTTAGCTGACTACTTTGACCAAGTTTTACTTTTGGTTTGACTTTGGTTGACTTTGTTGACTTGCATGAACTAGTTGACTATGTGTTAACTTTTACTTTGAAACGTGTCGAGTCGAGCAATAAGACAACTTACTCTATGAAACCACATTTATATAAGATTATATGTTGACCAACCTAAATACGTATACTTAGGTTGCACTTCTCGGTACTAAATCGCACAAGTTAATTGTCCACTTTTCAATCCGAGCTTTATTCAAAGGTGAGTCTACAGTCCAGCTTTTTACATGTTTTTAGAGATGAGAATACACGCTGTTGTACTTACATTTTCAAATGCTTTTATGTTGACACGAGTACTTATTATACATATTGAGTTTGATCACAAAGCCCCTAGCTTGAATGCTTTATTACCATCTGGTAAGCACAATTTAGATGGACGGATCTGTTAGGTTGACAACCTCACCTGTAACAACCCTGATTTTTCCGTTACTTCCGTTAACCTTCCGTTAGTTTATTTAACGGCGATTATTTAACTTTTATGCGTTTACGTGTATTAAATGCGTATTTGATCTTTGGACGGTTTCAATAATTAATATGGGTTGATATTAATTCAAATAAATATTTCGGATAATGAAATACGATAAAAACAATACGATTTTGATAATAGCTTTTTGAGCAACGAAACGCTCTGGTTTATTTTAATAATTAATTTTATTAATTATTAACTTTTTAAAATATTTAATTTATTGGGTTTTTAATAAATTAAACAATTGGTTGCGTTTAACGATCGGGTTAGCGTTCCGGGCCTTCGGTACGACTAAACGGCACTTAAAACGGACCACGATTACACGGGATTGCAAAACGAGAGCCCGGGAACCCCATAGAGGGCCCCATTCTGCCGAAACCCCCTCCTCACCCCCTTTTATGTTTAATTTTGATTACTTGAGGGACTTATGTGTTAATTAGGGAATTAGGGCTAAATATATAAGGCTTGTGTAAACCTAAAC
Source organism: Rutidosis leptorrhynchoides (assembly GCF_046630445.1). Classification (NCBI taxonomy): domain Eukaryota; kingdom Viridiplantae; phylum Streptophyta; class Magnoliopsida; order Asterales; family Asteraceae; genus Rutidosis; species Rutidosis leptorrhynchoides. The sequence goes on from NC_092341.1 coordinate 250,087,531, forward strand.
TGTATAATCTGTCCCCATTATTTTTTTTTTTTTTGGTCGATCTCTCCTCCTCTCCCTCTCTTGGCCATCGCCCAACTCACACACACACACACTCAAACTCAATTTTTGATTAAACCTCAAGAACAAACGTTGCAATTCTCGATCTCCTCTACGCGTTGATATAATTCTTTTAGCGATCTAAGGTATAATTGCATAAACCCTAATTCTTAAAGTCTGATTTTTATAAGAGTTTCATAGTTATGTTGTTAATTGCTCAAGTCTATACGCGTACGTGTTAATCGTTATCGTTATTTTGATTGTTTGATGCGCTGGGGTTTAAAAACGAATTTGTATTTGTTTGATCAGAAAAATTAAGTTTTTCAAATGTTAATTATTATGTTATATTCAGATTCCTTGCAAAAAACTATTGAGTTTAGGCTTTGGATTCGCTTGATTTCGTTTCCGTATGATTAAGTTATGTCGATTTGAAATATCGTTGTGTTTTTGTTGCTTGATCAGAAATCTGGTATTGATAGACAATGAATTGGCATTTCAGACTTATACAACTGGAAATATAATTTAAAAACACTCAATTTAGACTAGGATATCATGTCGTTTGCTTATGTATAGCCCGAGATATGCTAGACTTAGTGTAAAAGTAGTTTTATACAGCACTTGCATGAAAATAACCTTGTATGGTCAAATGTGTTAACTTCTGTGATTAAATCTTTTAATATTTGAAAAGTAGACAAAAAGTACTTCATCTTTCATGTTGATATCATAGGCTAATTGTATCTAGATCTCCGGATAATCGCGTGCGAATGTGACTAACTAAATGAGAATCGAATCTGCAAATTGCTCACGGTTTTGTACTCTGTGGATTGTGTGAATTGCATGAGCATGTATGCTTCTGGAAAATGAAACCTAACATGATATGTGACTTATTTTTAGTTTATGTCAATCTCTGAAACCTTATTCATTGGGCACAATAGAGCCATACTTTATGTGAATTCTGATTTGAGCTGAAAACTGAATGTTCAACTTGCACGAATAAACTATACAAATTGGCTAAACAAAAGTTGCTAGATTTTTGATATGTGTTACTTTGATTTGTCCTTGAACTATGGCCACTGGTCTTGTATCAATTTCATGTTCCTAACTCCGGTTATAGCCAAAATGAAATCAGTGCACGGTCAGAAACTGACTTGGCAAACCCCAAATGTATCCCTTCTGATTCCTGACTTTTAATTGTCGTATGAGTCCCTGGCTGGACTTTTTAGAATTGATTTTAAGTATATTTATGATCTGGAGTTTTTCATATTTACTTGAATTTTGTACTATGAGATAATGTGCTAAGTATGCTACGTGTTCATAAACTTTGTGCATGACGATAAACTGAAATTGTGAAAATGATCATTCATGACCTAAAACGTATTGTTTGACTTAGGTATGACATGTTGACAAATATTTGACATGAACCTACTGATGTTGACTTTATTTGACCACATTGACCAAGTTTGACTTTCGGTTTGACTTCGGTTGACTTTGTTTGACTTGCATGATATAGTTGACTTTTACTTTGAAACGCGTCGATTCGAGCAATAAGACAACGTACACTATGAAACCACACTTATTTAAGATACATATATTGACCAACCTACATACGTATACTTAGGTTGCATTACTCGGCTATAAACCGTATAAGTTAATTGTTCACTTTTCAATCCGAGCTTTATTCAAAGGTGAGTCTACAGTCCCACTTTTTACATATTTTCAGGGATGAGAATACACGCTGTTATATTTACATTTTCAAATACTTTGTATTGACATGAGTACTACACATATGCATAATGAGTTTATTCAAAAAGCCTTTAGCTTGAATACTTTTAATACCATCGGTGTAAGCACAATTTAGATGGACGGATCCGTTAGGTTGACAACCTCACCCGCTATAAAAACTGTAGTGCATTAACTTTGAACATTAAATACATTTGAACAAGTGTATAACATTTTACGAGGTAAGGTCGGGTATAGTGGCTTCTATACTCGGGTCATTGCTAGTATTCAGGTGCTCGGTTTATGCAAACGATAGAATCTCGTGGTCAAGGAAACTAAATTATTTTTCTGATAACTGTTTTTCAGATACTGTTACATTACTTTAAACCTGTAGATTCACCAATATTATTTGTTGACCCGTTTTTGCGTGTTGTTATTCTCAGGTCCTTAAGAGGTATGCTTCCGCTGTGTTTGCTGCATGACTGGCCGTGGAGTCAGCATTTGATTTTAAAGAACATTATTTACTTTCGCATTTAAAACTTTTATACTGTTTAAATACTGTTGGCTTGTGGTTACGATCACAACAGTGTTTTTATTTTGGGATTATTGACTTATGTTTTTGAAAGTTAATTTTTAAATAAAATTAAATGCTATTGCTTTAAACGTCTCATATAGAGGGCATAACTGTTAACTGTGGGACCTGAATTAACACGCCGTCAGATGGTAATTTGGCGGGGTGTTATATCACCCTACTTTATAACTGTGGTGCATTTACTTTTTACATTAGATACACTCGTACAAGTATATAACATTTTATGGGGTAAAGGGGAGTATAGTGGATTCTATACTCTGGTCATTGCTAGTATTCAAGTGCTCATAGATTATGTAAACGTTTCGCAACTTGGAGTTGTACTTGTAAAATCTCGTGGCCAATGAACTGAACTATTTTTCTGATAACTGTTTTTCAGATACTGTTACATTATTTTAGACCTGTAGATTCACCAACATTATTTATTGACCTGTTTTGCGTGTTTTATTCTCAGGTCCTTAAGAGGTAGACTTCTGCTGTGATTTGATGCTTGGTCTGGCCGTGGAGTCAGCATACTTATTTAAAGACATTATTTACTTTCACATTTAAAACGTTTACAACTGTTCAAATACTGTTGTCTTGTGGTTACGATTACAACAGTGTTTCTATTTTGGGATTTATTAACTTATGTTTTTTTTGAAAGTCAACTTTTAATAAAATTAAATGCGATTGCTTTAAACGTCTCATATAGAGGGCGTAACTGTTAACGGTGGGACCTTGATTAACATGCCGTTAGATGGAAATTTGGCGGGGTGTTATAGATGGTATCAGAGCTAATGGTTCGTAGGGAAACTAGGACTTGCATTAGTGTGTCTGAATTGGTCATTAGGACACTTTGTTGAGTCTAGACTACGACCGGGACTTAGTCATTACATGAATACTTTATGACTAACGTTATGTGTTTGACTAATCCGCTTTCTATGTGTTCTTGTCTTGTGAGTTAGATGTCGCAGGATTCCAGAAATAGTAGCAACTCAAGTGTAGCTGATGCCAATGCTCCTGCCCCTGCTCCAGCACCTGCTCCTGCTCCTCACCAGATACCCAATCATCCCATTAATCTCTATGACATGGACCTGATTCACACCAACTGAAACTGGAACTTGTTTGATTGTGTCAATGCTCTAAGTGACGTAGCGAGGACATACCCACATCCTGATGATCTCGACAGGTTGGACTCGAGGGTTACGTCCATACACAATTATATGTACGAGACTGAAGCGAGGTTCTTTGACCAGGGAGACTGATAGCAGCCCTGACTGCCAAGATTGCTGCACTGGAGGTGGATCGAAATAGGCCTAAGATGATGGACCTACCTCTTGTACCAGACAGAAGAGGAAGTGAAGGGTCATTCGATCTCGAGCTTTCTTTTTTCTTCTCATCCACCATCCTTTCCGTTATTTGATTATATATGACTTACCGGGTGTTTTAAACCGGGCTACTAGTACATGATGATTATTGTTTGGTTTATTGCTTTTTGGGGATTTTGTTTTAATAATGGTGGATTACGTTATGAATAATTATTTATCCATTATTGCATGCGTTAATTCTTTATTTAGCAACATTGTATGATAATAATACTTGTGTTATGTGATACTACTATGATTATCATTATTGTTACTACTTAGTGTTACTACCACTACTATCACTACATAACACTAGTACCACTACTATTACCACTAGTGTCACTACTACCACTACTATCACTGGTGACACTACTATCACTACTGTCACTACTTACCACTACTAGTACTACTTAACACTACTTCTCACTACTTATGAATCTTTTTTTACTATTATTATTTACTAGTCTTCAACACTTGTTGCTAGTATATTTTATATATAGCGTTGTTTTAACACTGACCTGGTGTGTTTTTTCTGTGTTGAAGATGCCTCCGAAGGAATCCACTGCTGCTCAAATCAGGAGACTTGTCGCTGAAGGCATTGCAGCCGAGAGAGCTGAGTTGTTAAAAGAGTTCAACAACACCCGCAACAGCAATGATCGTGGTGGTTCGAGCAACAACAACAGTGATGGCACTCAAGGCCGTGGTGGATGTTCTTACAAGACATTCACTTGTTGTAACCCGCAGACTTTCAATGGAACCGAGGGACCAGTTGGTCTCAATCGCTGGTTTGAAAAGCTAGATTCTATTTTCCGCATCAGCGGGTGTAATGATGATGATCGGGTGGGTTTTGCTACGGGCACACTGTCTGACAGTGCGCTAACTTGGTGGAACAACTATGTACAATCCTTGGGTCATGATACTATGTACAATCCTTGGGTCATGATCAAGCTTATGCCCTACCTTGGGAAACATTGAAACAGAGAATGATTGAGGAATACTATTCAAGGAATGAGATCAAGAAGATGGAACGTGAGTTTCGTGACTTGAAGTTATTAGGCAGTGATCTTACCGCCTCTAATAAGAGGTTCTTTGCGTTAGCACTAATGTCTCCAGAAATGATTACTCCTGAGAGGCGTAAAATTGAACAGTACATCGAGGGTTTAAGTGAGAATATTCAAGGTAGGGTCACTACTTCTAAACCCATTACTGTGCAAGAAGCTATTGACATGGCGAGTCTGTACTGGACCAGATTGCCCAGAGAGGAAATGGTACTGCTGTGAATGAGATTCAGGCCAATGCTGGTAAGAGGAAGTGGAACGGTGGTCAAGATAATAATTATAACCAACAGCCGTTCAAGAAGCAAGATACTTACCGCAATGACATTGGGGTCACTAGAACTAACTCTAGGTATAAGGGTAATAAGCTACAATGCTCAAACTGTGGCAAGCATCACATCGGAACCTATGCTACTCTAATTTGTGACCGGTGTAAGAAGTTTGGCCATTTGGCAAGGAATTGTAAGGTTAACCTCAACAGCAATACCAACAACAACACTTCGAACAATGCGAATAATGTTGGTAATGCTAAGAACTGTTTTAGTTAAGGACAGCCGGGTCATTTCAAGAAAGACTGTCCTAAGAACAACAACAATGGGAATGCTCGAGGCAGGGCGTTCAACATCAACTCTACGAAAGATCGTGATGATCTGAAACTAGTCACGGGTACGTTTTCACTCAAAGATCAACATGTTTATGTTTTGTTTGACACTGGTGCTGATAGAAGTTTTATATCTAAGGATATTTGTCATAATGTTAAGAACCCTGTTTCTCCCTTAGATAACGTGTATTCCATAGAACTAGGGAATAGTAACTTGATGAGAGCCGATAAGATTTATCGTGGTTGTACTTTGAAGTTAGAGGGTAAGCCTTTTAGCATTGATGTGATACCTATTAAATTGGGAAGTTTTGACCTCGTGGTTGGAATGGAATGGTTATCTGACAAGAAAGCTGAGGTGGTCTGTGACCTAAAGGCTATCCTTATTGTTGTTGCTAACGTTGAACCTATGATGATTTATGGAGAAAAGAACGGCTCACAATTACATCTCATTAACTGCTTGAAAGTTCAGAAGTATGTGAGAAAGGGATGTATCGCATTTATGGCTCACGTAAGCCAAGTTGAACCTGAAGAAAGGAGACCCGAAGACGTTCCTATAGTTAAGGAATTTTTTGAAGTTTTTCAGGAGGAATTACCTGGTCTTCTACCGCATCGAGAAGTTGAGTTTCAGATAGACTTAGTTCCAGGAGCGGCACCGGTGGCTCGCGCACCGTACAGACTTGCACCCCCAGAACTTCAAGAGTTGTCAAGCCAATTGCAAGAGTTGTTAGACAAGGGATTTATAAGACCGAGTTCTTCACCTTGGGGAGCTCCGGTCTTGTTTGTTAAGAAGAAGGATGGGTCGATGAGATTGTGTATCGACTACAGAGAATTGAACAAGTTGACAATCAAGAATCGGTATTCGCTACCGAGGATTGATGACTTATTTGATCAACTACAGGGATCTAGTTATTACTCGAAGATTGATTTGAGATCCGGATATCACCAATTGAGGGTCAAAGAGGCTGATGTCCCGAAGACGGCGTTTAGAACACGCTATGGACATTATGAATTTACAGTGATGCTTTTTGGCTTGACGAACGCACCGGCAGTATTCATGGACCTCATGAACCGTGTGTGTAAGCCATACCTAGATAAATTCTTCGTTGTGTTTATCGATGATATATTGGTGTACTCCAAGAACAAGGACGAGCAAGAACAGCATCTACATTCGATATTGACTATGCTTAGAAAAGAGCAGTTATATGCAAATTTCTCTAAGTGTGACTTTTGGTTACCAGAGGTACAATTTCTTGGCCATGTTGTAGGGGCCAATGGAATACAGGTCGATCCAACAAAGATTGAGTCGGTTAAGAATTGAGAAACTCCAAAGACTCCAACTCAGATCCAGCAATTTTTGGGTCTAGCTGGTTACTAAATGAGATTCATTGAAGGATTCTCTAAGATTGCCCTACCATTAACCGCGTTGACTCATAAAGGCAAGAAGTATGAGTGGTCATAACCGCAAGAAACTGCATTTCAGTTGTTGAAGGAGAAGTTAACAACTGCACCGATATTGTCTCTACCCGAGGGAAGTGAAGATTTTGTTGTTTATTGTGACGCCTCACGTCAAGGAATGGGTTGCGTGCTTATGCGACGAAATAAAGTTATTGCTTATGGATCGCGTCAGTTAAAGATTCATGAGCAGAACTACACTACGCACGACCTTGAACTAGGAGCTGTTGTCTTTTCACTTAAAATGTGGAGACACTACCTGAAATGTCCCGTTCATATAGATTATAAACGTTCCATATTAATTGATTTCGTCGCGAGATTTTAACCTCTATATGAGACATTTTTTCAAAGACTGCATTCATTTTTAAAACAACCATAATTTCTATTTTATCGATAATGGTTTAAAAAGCATTACATAGATTATCAAATAATGATAATCTAAAATATACCATTTACACACGACCATTACATAATGGTTTACAATAAAAATATATTACATCGAAATAAGTTTCTTCAATGCAGTTTTTACACAATATCATACAAAGTATGGACTCCAAATCCTGTCCTTATTTTAGTACGCAACAACGGAAGCTCTTAATAATCTCCTGAGAATAAACATGCTTAAAACATCAACAAAAATGTTGGTGAGTTATAGGTTTAACCTATATATTATCAAATCATAAAAATAGACCACAGGATTTCATTTTCATAACACATCTCATATCAGGCATTTCGCAAACTGCATATAGACAAAAATCATTCATATGGTGAACACCTGGTAACCGACATTAACAAAATGCATATAGAATATCCCCATCATTCCGGGACACCCATCGGACATGATAAACTCGAAGTACTAAAGCATTCCAAATTTCAGAATGGGGTTGTTAGTTCCCGTAGATCTACCTTTAGGATTCGCGTCAATTAGGGGCTAGTTCCCTAATTCTTAGGCTACCAAGCTAAAAGGGGCATATTCGGTTTAATAATTCAACCATAGAATGTAGTTTCGATTACTTGTATCTATTTCATAAAAAATTTATAAAACTGCATGTATTCACATCCCAAAAATATTAGATTTTAAAAGTGGGACTATAACTCACTTTCACAGATTTTTACTTCGTCGAAAAGTAAGACTTGGCCACTGATCGATTCATGAACCTATAACAAATTTGTACATATATATATATCAAAGTATGTTCAAAATATATTTACAACATTTTTATTACGTTTTAATGATTTGAGTTTGTTAAGTCAGCAGTCCTTGTTAGTAACCTACAACTAGTTGTCCACAGTTAGATGTACAGAAATAAAGCAATATATATTATCTCGAATCAATCCACGACCCAGTGTCTACAAGTCTCGGACTCGATCACAACTCAAAGTATATATATTATTTTGGAATCAACCTCAACCCTGTTTAGCTAACTCAAACATTACTGCATATAGATTGTCTATGGTTGTTCCGAAATATATATATAGATGGGTCGATATAATATGTCAAAACATTGTATACGTGTCTATGGTATCCCAAGATTTCATAATATGTTTAATACAATATAAATTTATTTGGATATGTTTAGTCTAGGTTTGTTACAAAATTTTCGTAGCTAAAACTAGCAAATTTATCCAATTTTGTTTTACCCGTCATTTCTTCGTTTCAAATCCGTTTTGAGTGATTCAAGTTGCTATGGTTTCATATTGAACTTAAGTTTTTGAATCTAAATAGAACAAGTATAAGTTTATAGTTGGAAATACAGGTTACAAGTCAATATTATAAGAGGTAGTCATTTCAGTCGAAAGAACGACGTCTTGATGACCATTTTGAAAAAACATACTTCCACTTTGAGTTTAACTATAATTTTTGGATATAGTTTCATGTTCATAAGAAAAATCATTTTCCCAGAAGAACAACTTTTAAATCAAATTTTATCATAGCTTTTAATTAACTAACCCAAAACAGCCCGCGGTGTTACTACGACGGCGTATGTCCGGTTTTACGGTGTTCTTAGTGTTTTCAGGTTTTAAATCATTAAGTTAGCATATCATATAGATATAGAACATGTGTTTAGTTGATTTTAAAAGTCAAGCTAGCGGGATTAACTTTGTTTGCGAATAAGTTTAGAATTAACTAAACTATATTCTAGTGATTACAAGTTTAAATCTTCGAATAAGATGGTTTTATATGTATGAATCGAATGATGTTATGAACATCAGTACTACCTTAATTGTAGTAGGTAAACCTACTGGAAATGAGAAAAATAGATCTAGCTTCAAAGGATCCTTGGATGGATTGCAAGTTCTTGAAGCAGAATCATGACACGAAAACAAGTTCAAGTAAGATTTCCACTCGAAATAAGATTGTTATAGTTATAGAAATTGAATCAATGTTTGAATATGAATATTACCTTGAATAAGAAAGATAACCTACTATAATTAACAAAGGTTTCTTGATCTTGTATGATTATTTGGAATGGATTTGAAAGCATGGAAGTAAACTAGTAAACTTGAAAGTGTTATTGAAGTGTTCTTGAGTAGTTGTTTTGTAGGTTGATCAAAGGTTGGATTTATGAGCTAGATTAATGTAGATTTTGATGAATATGATGAAGAAAACTTAGAACATCATCATCAAACAAGAGAGAGATTAAATTGATGAAAGAAAATTGAAAAATGCAAGTGTGTGGGTGAGTGAAATGGGACGTGAACCATGGTGTCCATTTAAGCAAGTTGTAATTTGATTTTTAGTGAATAATTCATGCTAGTAGCCAAATGTTTGGTTCCACATGTTTGTTGACTATCTAGGGCTGCTAAGATCTGAATTATTATGTGTATATACCAATAGTATATATGTCTAGGAGCTGGGTATTGTACGAGTACGAATACGAGTGCATACTAGTAGAATTGTTGATGAAAATGAATGAGGATGTAATTGTAAGTATTTTTGTTAAGTAGAAGTACTTTGATATGTGTCTTGAAGTCTTCCAAAAGTGTACTAATACATCTAAATACACTACATGTATATACATTTTAACTGAGTCGTTAACTCATCGTTAGTCGTTACATGTAAGTGTTGTTTTGAAACCTTTAAGTTAACGATCTTGTTAAATGTAATTAATTCATTGTTATTATACTTAAATGAGATGTTAAATTGTTATGTTAATATGATAACATGGTGTATGAATATATCTTAACATCATATATATATATATATATATATATATATATATATATATATATATATATATATATATATATATTAAAATACTATTACAACGACAATCATTACATATATATTGTTTCGAAATCCTTAAGTTAGTAGTCTCATCTTACTTGTATAGTTCATTGTTAATACACTCAATGATATACTTAATTATCATTTTATCATGTTAAATATAGTATATCAATATCTTATTACAATACATATGTATTTAGTAAGACGTTATTATAACGATAATCGTTATGTATATCATTTCGAGCTTCATAATTCAATATTCTCATTTTTATGTATATCAAACATTGTTAATATACTTAGTGAGATTCCTACATATCATAATCTCAAGTTAACCATATATATGTCCATATATATATATCATCATGTCGTTTTTACAAGTTTTAACGTTCGTGAATCGTCGGTCAACTTGGGTGGTCAATTGTCTACATGAAACTCATAACAAATAATCAAGTCTTAACAAGTTTGATTGCTTAACATGTTGGAAACATTTAATCATGTTAATATTAGATATCATTTAATATATATAATTATGGAAAATTTCGGGTCACTACTGTACCTACCCGTTAAATAAATTTCGTCCCGAAATTTTAAGCTGTAGAAGGTGCTGACGAATCTTCTGGAAATAGGTGTGGGTATTTCTTCTTCATCTGATCTGCACGCTCCCATGTGAACTCTGGTCCTCTACGAGCATTCCATCGAACCTTAACAATTGGTATCTTGTTTTGCTTAAGTCTTTTAACCTCACAATCCATTATTTCGAAGGGTTCTTCAATGAATTGAAGTTTTTCGTTGATTTGGATTTCGTCTAATGGAATAGTGAGATCTTCTTTAGCAAAACATTTCTTCAAATTTAAGACGTGGAAAGTGTTATGTACAGCCGCGAGTTGTTGAGGTAACTCAAGTTGGTAAGCTACTGGTCCGACACGATCTATAATCTTGAATGGTCCAATGTACCTTGGATTTAGTTTCCCCCGTTTACCAAATCGAACAACGCCTTTACAAGGTGAAACCTTAAGCATGACCATTTCTCCAATGTCAAATTCTATATCTTTTCTTTTACTGTTCGCGTAGCTCTTTTGTCGACTCTGGGCAATTTTCAATCGTTGTTGAATTTGGATGATTTTCTCGGTAGTTTCTTGTATTATCTCCGGACCCGTAATCTGTCTATCCCCCACTTCACTCCAACAAATCGGAGACCTGTACTTTCTACCATAAAGTGCTTCAAACGGCGCCATTTCAATACTCGAATGGTAACTGTTGTTGTAGAAAAATTTTGCTAATGGTAGGTGTCGATCCCAACTGTTTCCGAAATCGATAACACATGCTCGTAGCATGTCTTCAAGGGTCTGTATCATCCTTTCACTTTGCCCATCAGTTTGTGGATGATAAGCAGTACTCATGTCTAGACGAGTCCCTTGCAGTGTCTGCTAAAACCTTGAAACAAATCTGCCATCCCTATCAGAGATAATAGAGATTGGTATTCCATGTCTGGAGACAACTTCCTTTAAATATAATCGCGCCAACTTCTCCATTTTATCATCTTCTCTCATTGGCAGAAAGTGTGCTGATTTGGTAAGACGATCGACTATTACTCAAATAGTATCATAACCACTTGCAGTCCTTGGCAATTTAGTAATGAAATTCATGGAAATATTTTCCCATTTCCATTCTGGGATTTCAGGTTGTTGAAGTAGACCCGATGGTTTCTGATGTTCAACTTTGACTTTAGAACACGTCAAACATTCTCCTATGTATTTAGCAATATAGGCTTTCATACCCGGCCACCAAAAGTGTTTCTAGAGATCATTGTATATCTTCCCCGCTCCGGGATGTATTGAATATCTGGTTTTATGTGCTTCCTTAAGTACCTTTTCTCTCATATCTCTAAACTTTGGTACCCAAATTCTTTCAGCCCTATACCGGGTTCCATCTTCCCGAATATTAAGATATTTCTCCGATCCTTTAGGTATTTCATTCTTCAACTTTCCTTCTTTTACAACTCCCTGCTGCGCCTCCTTTATTTGAGTAGTAATGTTAGTACGAATAATTATATTCATAGCTTTTACCTGCATAGGTTCTCTTTCCTTTCTACTCAAAGCATCGGCTACCACATTCGCCTTCCCCGGGTGGTAACGAATCTCAAAATCGTAATCATTTAACAATTCAATCCATCTACGATGCCTCATGTTCAGTTGTTTCTGAATAAATATATGCTAAAGACTTTTGTGGTCGGTATATATGATACTTTTGACCCCATATAAGTAGTGTCTCCAAGTCTTTAATGCAAAAAAAACTGCGCCTAATTCCAAATCATGTGTCGTATAATTCTGCTCGTGAATCTTCAATTGTCTAGATGCATAAGCAATTACCTTCGTTCGTTGCATTAATACACAATCAAGGCCTTGCTTTGAGGCGTCACAATATATCACAAAATTATCATTCCCTTCAGGCAATGATAATATAGGTGTCGTAGTTAACTTTTTCTTCAACAATTGAAACGCTTTCTCCTGCTCATTCTTCCATTCAAATTTCTTCCCTTTATGCGTTAATGCAGTCAAGGGTTTTGCTATTTTGGAAAAATCTTGGATGAATCTTCTGTCGTAACCAGCTAGTCCTAAAAATTGGCGTATATGCTTCGGAGTTTTCGTGGTTTTCCACTTTTCAATGGTTTCAATCTTTGCCGGATCCACCTGAATACCTTATTTGTTCACTATGTGTCCGAGAAATTGAACTTCTTCCAACCAAAATGCACACTTTGAAAACTTAGCGTACAGTTTTTCTTTCCTCAACAACTCTAGCACTTTTCTCAAATGTTCTTCGTGCTCTTGATCATTCTTTGAGTAGATAAGTATGTCATCGATGAAGACAATAACAAACTTGTCAAGATATGGCCTACACACTCGGTTCATGAGGTCCATGAACACAGCTGGTGCATTAGTTAAACCAAACGGCATAACCATAAACTCGTAATGACCGTAACGCGTCCTAAAATCATTCCTCGGAATATCATCCTCCTTCACCCGCATTTCATGATATCCGGAACGTAAATCAATCTTCGAATAAACTGACGAACCTTGTAGTTGATCAAATAAGTCGTCAATTCTTGGTAGTGGGTAATAGTTCTTGATGGTAAGTTTGTTCAACTCTCGGTAGTCGATACACAACCTGAATGTACCATCTTTCTTCTTGACAAACAAAACAAGGGCTCTCCACGGTGACGTGCTTGGTCTAATGAAACCTCGCTCTAAAAGTTCTTGTAATTGGCTCTGGAGTTCCTTCATTTCGCTGGGTGCAAGTCTATATGGAGCACGGGCTATTGGTGCAGCTCCTGGTACCAAGTCTATTTGAAATTCAACGGATCGGTGTGGAGGTAATCCCGGTAATTCTTTTGGAAATACATAGGGAAACTCTTTTGTGACGGGAACATCATTGATGTTCTTTTCTTCGGTTTATACTTTCTCGACATGTGCTAGAACATCATAGCAACCTTTTCTTATTATTTTTTGCGCCTTCAAATTACTAATAAGATTTAGCTTCGCGTTGCTCTTTTCTCCGTACACCATTAAGGGTTTTCCTTTTTATCATATGATGCGAATCGCATTTTTGTAACAAACGATCTCTGCTTTCACCTCTTTCAACCAGTCCATGCGGATTATCATATCAAAACTCCCTAACTCTACTGGTATCAAATCAATCTTAAACGTTTCGCTAACCAGTTTAATTTCTCGATTCCGACATATATTATCTGCTGAAATTAATTTACCGTTTGCTAATTCGACTGAAAATTTATTATTCAAAGGCGTCAATGGACAAATTAATTTGGCATAAAAATCTCTACTCATATAGCTCCTATCCGCACCCGAATCAAATAAAACATAAGCAGATTTATTGTCAATGAGAAACGTACCCGTAACAAGCTCGGGGTCTTCCTGCGCTTCTGCCGTATTAATATTGAAAACTCTTCCACGACTTTGCCCATTATTTTTCTCTGGGTTTGGGCAATTACTCCTAATGTGGCCCAGTTTTCCACATCCATAACAAACAAAGGCGGCATTACTTGTTCTGACATTATCTATTCTTTTATTTCTGTTATTTATTGGGCCGTAGACCTCACACTTTCTTGCACCATGGCCAGTTCTTTTACACTTGGTGCAAAATGTCGTGCAGAACTCATTCGGGTGGTAATCTTCACACCTTTGGCAAGGCTTTTTCTGATTATTGTTGTTATAGGAATTGTTGTTGTTGCGGTTGTTATTGATGTTAGGACGATTGTTGTGGTAGTTATTATGGTTAGGATGGTTGTTGTAGTTGTTGTTGGAACAATTGTTGTTGCATTTGTTGTTGCGATAATTGGTGTGATTGAAGTTATGATTGTTGTGTTGATTGTTAAAATTGTGACCCTTGTCACTGGTTTCTTCCCACTTTCTTTTGATTTGTTTCGTGTTGGCTTCTTCGGCCGCCTGCTCTTTAACTCTTTCCTCAATCTGGTTTATGAGTTTATGAGCCATTTGACTCGCCTTTTATATGGAAGTGAGCTCGTGTGAACTTATATCTTCTTGGATCCTTTCTGGTAACCCTTTTACAAATGCATCGATTTTCTCCTCTTCATCTTCGAACGCTCTCGGGCACAATAAGCACAACTCCGTGAATCATCGTTCGTATGTGGTAATATTGAATCCTTATGTTCGTAATCCCTTAAGCTCTACTTTTAGCTTGTTGACCTCGCTTCTGGGACGATACTGCTCAGTCATCAGATGTTTGAATGCTGACCACGGTAGTGCGTACGCAGCATCTTATCCCACTTGTTCTAGATAGGTATTCCACCATGTTAACGCAGTACCTGTGAAGGTATGTTTACCGTACTTTACTTTGTCTTCTTCAGTACACTTACTTATGGCAAACACTGATTCAACCTTTTCGGTCCACCGTTTCAATCCGATTGGACCCTCGGTTCCATTGAATTCCAGAGGTTTACAGGCTATGAATTCTTTGTAGGAGCATCCTACACGATTTCTTGTGGCGTTATTTGCATTGCTAGATTCAGAGTTATTGTTGTTGTTTTGCATTGCAGCCTGTACTGCAGCTATGTTTGCTGCAAGGAAAACACAAAAGTCTTCCTCGCTCATGTTCAAATTCTGACGAGTCGTCGGTGCCATTTCCTTCAAAAATAGCCCAAAAGAATTAAGTTAATCATATAGAATATTAAGAGTAGTCAATAGTATTTCGTAGCATAATATGAACTCATTTATAAAAGCTTTTTCTTCATATTAGCGTTTTATAGTTTTAATTCGGGTAGTACCTACCCGTTAAGTTCATACTTAGTAGCTAATATACCATTCAACTACTACAATTCTATATGAAAAACTGATTATAATAATATTTCGCGTTCAAACTTTTATACAAAAAAGTTTACAAACTTACAATACCGCTATTATACATATTGCATGAAATATAGCACACAATCACTTTGATACAAAATAGTTGTGACAATAATCCTAGTTAATACGCAAGTTGTTCAGCGAAGGCAATAAAAACACGTAATTCATAAGTCCAGAAACAAGTCATGCATTCTGGTTTTACTAAGACTACTTCCCATCCTTGGTCTTGTGGAAAATAACCGTTATGACCGTTGGCTAGACAGCATGTTTTAACGTTGTCAAAAGAACGAGGGTTTCGTAATGCCCAACAGCCCGGTAATAATCTAAAAACCTTGTTTCTCACCCCAACTACTGAATCCATCACTTGTGGGAATGTTTTATTTAACAGTCGTAATCCGATGTTCTTTTTCTCACTTTGGTGAGAAGCGAACATCACTAACCCGTAAGCATAACATGCTTCTTTATGTTGCATGTTAGAAGCTTTTTCTAACTCGCGAAGTCCTATGTTGGGATATGTTGAGTCAAAATAGGTTCTCAACCCGTAGCGTAAAATTGCATTTGGGTTCCCCGCATTTAACGCTTTAAAGAAAACACGGCGTAACTTACGGTCTCCCCAAAGTGATATACCCCATCGTTCAAATGAAAGCCTTTTATAAACTAAGGCATGCCTGGAACGTTCATCAAATGTTCTACACACTAATTTTCCCGTAAATAATTGTGCCGATGAATTCTGACCGACTTTAGACAAGATTTCATCTATCATGTCCCCGGATAGGTCTTCTAAAATTTTTGGTTGTCTATCCTTAACGTCCATTGTGTTTTTATATTGTAAAACAGACGAAAATTAGATTCGTAAAAGATAATTATCAAATAATACGAGCAATTTTCACATACAACAAGAAAAGTACAAGCACACTTATTTTACATATTTTACACCTCATAATTACAACTCTTTATTCCGACTCACTAGTTTCTTCTTCTTCCGACCTGTTTCGTATTGCTAATTTTCTAGGGATATATGATGTTCCTCTAATACGAGCCGTTGTTTTCACAAATGGTTTAGAAAAACCTGGTGGCTTAGAGGTTCCCGGGTTATTGTTACAACTTAAGAAATACGGGTGTTGACGATACATATAGAGTTCATCGGGGTTGGAATCAGGTTTCTCTATTTTGATGCCCTTTCCCTTATTATTTTCTTTTGATTTTTCAATTTGGGTCGAGGTAATTTCTATAACATCATCGGAATCCTCATCGGGATCCGATTCATCGGAAAATTGGTAATCTTCCCAATATTTTGCTTCATCGGAAACATCATTGACCATTATTAACTTTGGTCCATTGGTTGAGGATTTTCTTTTATTTATCTGTTTTTCTGTGGTTCCTAATATTTCCTCCTCCGAAACCTCTTCTTCCGGTTCCTCTTCTTCCGGTTCCTCCTCTTCCGGTTTCTCTTCTTCCAGTTCCTCTTCTTCCAGTTCCTCTTCGGGAATTTGTGAATCTTCCCAAAATATATTAGATTCTTCATTATTATTAGGTGAGTCGATGGGATTTGTACTAGAGGTAGACATCTATCACACAATATCAAACACGTTAAGAGAAAAATATATCACATAATATTTACATGTCAATAATATATAGTTTCCAACAAAAAGTGTTAAGCAATCGTTCTTAAAGAAAACACGGTCGAAGTCCAGACTCACTAATGCATCCTAACAAACTCGGTTAGACACACACTAATGCAATTTCTGGTTCTCTAAGACCAACGCTCGGCTACCAACTGAAATGTCCCGTTCATATAGATTATAAACGTTCCATATTAATTGATTTCGTCGCGAGCTTTTGACCTCTATATGAGACGTTTTTTCAAAGACTGCATTCATTTTTAAAACAACCATAATTTCTATTTTATCGATAAATGTTTAAAAAGCATTACATAGATTATCAAATAATGATAATCTAAAATATACCGTTTACACACGACCATTACATAATGGTTTCAAATAAAAATATATTACATCGAAATAAGTTTCTTGAATGCAGTTTTTACACAATATCATACAAGCATGGACTCCAAATCCAGTCCTTATTTTAGTATGCATCAGCGGAAGCTCTTAATAATCTCCTGAGAATAAACATGCTTAAAACATCAACAAAAATGTTGGTGAGTTATAGGTTTAACCTATATATTATCAAATCATAATAATAGACCACAAGATTTTATTTTTATAACACATCTCATATCAGGCATTTCGCAAACTGCATAGAGACAAAAATCATTCATATGGTGAACACCTGGAAACCGACATTAACAAGATGCATATAGAATATCCCCATCATTCCGGGACACCCATCGGACATGATAAACTCGAAGTACTAAAGCATTCCAAATTCCAGAATGGGGTTTGTTAGTTCCCGTAGATCTACCTTTAGGATTCGCGTCAATTAGGGGTCAATTACCTAATTCTTAGGCTACCAAGCTAAAAGGGGCATATTCGGTTTAATAATTCAACCATAGAATGTAGTTTCGATTACTTGTGTCTATTTCATAAAACATTTATAAAACTGCATGTATTCTCATCCTAAAAATATTAGATTTTAAAAGTGGGACTATAACTCACTTTCACAGATTTTTACTTCGTCGGGAAGTAAGACTTGGCCACTGGTCGATTCACGAACCTATAAAAAATATGTACATATATATCAAAGTATGTTCAAAATATATTTACAACATTTTTATTACGTTTTAATGATTTGAGTTTGTTAAGTCAGCAGTCCTCGTTAGTAACCTACAACTAATTGTCCACATTTAGATGTACAGAAATAAAGCAATATATATTATCTCGAATCAATCCACGACCCAGTGTCTACAAGTCTCGAACTCGATCACAACTCAAAGTATATATATTATTTTGGAATCAACCTCAACCCTGTATAGCTAACTCAAACATTACTGCATATAGAGTGTCTATGGTTGTTCCGAAATATATATATAGATGGGTCGATATGATATGTCAAAACATTGTATACGTGTCTATGGTATCCCAAGATTTCATAATATGTTTAATACAATATA
The DNA here is from genome assembly GCF_046630445.1 of Rutidosis leptorrhynchoides. Classification (NCBI taxonomy): domain Eukaryota; kingdom Viridiplantae; phylum Streptophyta; class Magnoliopsida; order Asterales; family Asteraceae; genus Rutidosis; species Rutidosis leptorrhynchoides. Next base: position 250,106,006 of record NC_092341.1, read on the forward strand.
AATTTATTAGGATATGTTTAGTCTAGGTTTGTTACAAAATTTTCGTAGCTAAAACTAGCAAATTTATTAAATTTTGTTTTACCCGTCATTTCTTCGTTTCAAATCCATTTTGAGTGATTCAAGTTGCTATGGTTTCATATTGAACTTAAGTATTTGAATCTAAACATAAAAAGTATAAGTTTATAGTCGGAAATACAGGTTACAAGTCAATATTATAAGAGGTAGTCATTTCAGTCGAAAGAACGACGTCTTGATGACCATTTTGAAAAACATACATCCACTTTAAGTTTAACCATGATTTTTGGATATAGTTTCATGTTCTTAAGAAAAATCATTTTCCCAGAAGAAAAACTTTTAAATCAAAGTTTATCATAGTTTTTAATTAACTAACCCAAAACAGCCCGCGGTATTACTACGACGGCGTATGTCCGATTTTACGGTGTTCTTCGTGTTTTCAGGTTTTAAATCATTAAGTTAGCATATCATATAGATATAGAACATGTGTTTAGTTGATTTTAAAATTTAAGTTAGCGGGATTAACTTTGTTTGCGAACAAGTTTAGAATTAACTAAACTATATTCTAGTGATTACAAGCTTAAATCTTCGAATAAGATGGTTTTATATGTATGAATCGAATGATGTTATGAACATCATTAGTACCTTAATTTTAGTAGGTAAACCTACTGGAAATGAGAAAAATAGATCTAGCTTCAAAGGATCCTTGGATGGATTGCAAGTTCTTGAAGCAGAATCATGACACGAAAACAAGTTCAAGTAAGATTTCCACTCGAAATAAGATTGTTATAGTTATAGAAATTGAATCAAATTTTGAATATGAATATTACCTTGAATAAGAAAGATAACCTACTGTAATTAACAAAGGTTTCTTGATCTTGTATGATTACTTGGAATGGATTTGAAAGCTTGAAAGTAAACTAGTAAACTTGAAAGTGTTATTGAAGTGTTCTTGAGTAGTTGTTTTGTAGGTTGATCAAAGGTTGGATTTATGAGCTAGATTGATGTAGATTTTGATGAATATGATGAAGAAAACTTAGAACATCATCATGAAACAATAGAGAGATTAAATTGATGAAAGAAAATTGAAAAATGCAAGTGTGTGGGTGAGTGAAATGGGACGTGAACCATGGTGTCCATTTAAGCAAGTTGTAATTTGATTTTTAGTGAATAATTCATGCTAGTATCCAAATGTTTGGTTCCACATGTTTGTTGACTATCTAGGGCTGCTATGATCTGAATTATTATGTGTATATACCAATAGTATATATGTCTAGGAGCTGGGTATTGTACGAGTACGAATACGAGTGCATACTAGTAGAATTGTTGATGAAAATGAATGAGGATGTAATTGTAAGTATTTTTGTTAAGTAGAAGTACTTTGATATGTGTCTTGAAGTCTTTCAAAAGTGTACTAATACATCTAAATACACTACATGTATATACATTTTAACTGAGTCGTTAAGTCATCGTTAGTCGTTACATGTAAGTGTTGTTTTGAAACCTTTAAATTAACGATCTTGTTAAATGTAATTAATTCATTGTTATTATACTTAAATGAGATGTTAAATTGTTATGTTAATATGATAACATGGTGTATGAATATATCTTAACATCATATATATATATATATATATATATATATATATATATGTTAAAATACTATTACAACGATAATCGTTACATATATATATTGTTTTGAAATCCTTAAGTTAGTAGTCTCATCTTACTTGTATAGTTTATTGTTAATACACTCAATGATATACTTAATTATCATTTTATCATGTTAAATATAGTATATCAATATCTTATTACAATACATATGTATTTAGTAAGACGTTATTATAACGATAATCGTTATGTATATCATTTCGAGCTTCATAATTCAATATTCTCATTTTTATGTATATCACACATTGTTAATATACTTAGTGAGATTCTTACATATCATAATCTCATGTTAACCATATATATGTCCATATATATATCATCATGTCATTTTTACAAGTTTTAACGTTCGTGAATCGCCGGTCAACTTGGGTGGTCAATTGTCTACATGAAACTCATAACAAATAATCAAGTCTTAACAAGTTTGATTGCTTAACATGTTGGAAATATTTAATCATGTTAATATTAGATATCATTTAATATATATATAATTATGGAAAAGTTCGGGTCACTACACTACCTGTATGGAACCAAGTTTACTATCTTCACCGACCATAAGAGCCTACAGCACACATTTGATCAGAAACAGCTCAACATGAGACAACGACGTTGGATGGAATTACTTAATGATCACAATTGTGAACTTCAATACCATCCGGGCAAAGCGAATGTTGTGGTGGATGCTTTGAGCAGAAAAGAGAGAGAGAAACCCCTCAGAGTTAAAGCTCTTAATATAGTTGTTCGTTCAAATCTCACATCACATATCCGCGAAGCACAAAAGGAGGCCGTGAAACAAGAGAACATTGATGTTGAATTTATCAGAGGGATGGATAAGAAATTCTACATAAAAGAGGATGAAACACGATACTTTGCTAATCGAATTTGGGTACCGAAGTTTGGTGGATTGTGAGAACTAGTGTTGGAGGAAGTGCACAAGTCAAGGTACTCAATTCATTCAGGATCAGATGAAATGTACCAAGATTTGAAGGCGTTTTATTGGTGGCCAAATTTGAAAGCTGCCATTGCTACTTATGTCGGAAAGTGTTTGACTTGCGCTAAGGTCAAGGCCGAATATCAGAAGCTATCAGGGTTATTAACTCAACCAGAGATTCCCTAGTGGAAGTGGGAATGCTTTACAATGGACTTCATCACGAAACTGCCAAGAACGGTGGGAGGTTACGATACTATTTGAGTTATCGTGGATCATCTCACTATATCTGCACACTTCTTACCGATAAGAGAAACTGATAAAATGGAGAAGTTGACTCAAGTCTTCATTAAAGAAGTCATTTCTAGACATGGAGTACCTATATCCATTATATCCGATCGCGACAGCAGATTCTGTTCCAGATTTTGGCAGTCACTATAGCAAGCAATGGGGACTCGTTTAGATATGAGTACAGCATATCACCTCCTGACAGATGGACAAAGCGAACGTACTATTCAAACGTTAGAGGACATGTTGTGAGCATGTGTCATTGATTTCAGAAACAGAAGGGGTAAGTACTTACCACTAGTCGAGTTCTCATACAATAACAGCTACCATACAAGCATTAAAGTTGCACCTTTCGAAGCATTGTACAGAAGGAAGTGTAGATCTCCAGTGTGTTGGAGCGAATTGGGGAATAGTCAGTTGACAGGTCCTGAGATTATTCAGGAGACAATGGAAAAAGTCCTACAGATTCAGGAACGATTGAGAATGGCTCGAAGTCGTCAAAAGAGTTATGCCTATGCTAGGAGGAAAGACTTAGAATTTCAAGTTGGCGATAAAGTCATGCTTAAAGTATCGCCTTGGAAGGGTGTTATACGGTTAGGAAAACGAGGTAAATTGAGTCCTAGATATGTTGGACCGTTCGAGATAACTAAAAAGGTTGGACCAGTGGCTTACAGATTTAAACTGCCACAAGCACTCAGTGGTATACACGACACTTTTCGCGTATCTAACTTGAAGAAGTGCTTAGCCGACGAGAATTTGATTATTCTTTTAGAGGAACTGCGTATCTATGACAAACTTCATTTAATTGAAGAACTTGTCCAAGTCTTGGGCCGTGAGGTCAAACAGTTAAAGCAAAGAAGAATTTTTATTGTTAAGGTTCGGTGGAACGCGAGAAGGGGACCAGAGTTCACGTGGGAGCGTGAAGATCAAATGAGACTGAAGTACCCGCAACTGTTTCCAGAGGAAACTACTTCAGCGGACGCTCACTAAAATTTCGGGGCGAAATTTTCAATAACAGGTGGGTAATGTAACAACCCTGCTTTTTCCATCATTTCCATTAACTTTCAGTTAGTTTATTTAATGGCGATTACTTGACATTTATGTGTTTATGTGTAATACATACATACTTGATCCTTGGAGGGTTACGAAAATTAATATGGGTTAATATTAATTTGAAAATATATTTCGAATAAAGAAATACGATAAAAACGTTACGGTTTTGATAACTGCTTGTTGCGCAACGAAACGCTCGGGTTTATCTTAATAATTATTAACTTTTTAAAAATATTTAGTTTATTGGATTTTTAATAAATTAAACGATCGGTTGCATTTTAACGATCGGTTGCATTTTAACGATCGGTTTAGCGTTCCGGACCTTCGGTACATCTAAACAGCACTTGAAACGGACCACGAATATATGTAAATGGACTAACGAACCCAGGAAACCCATCACTTGGGCCAATCGGCCGAATGGGTCACCACCCCACCCCACTTGTTGATTTTTGGGCTTATTTTGTGGTCACTAGTGTCATTAAACCTAATTATAAACTAACTAGTAAACCTAATACTACCCTAATCTCCACTTCTCTATTCCAGTCGATTAAACCGATCCCCTCCCTCCCTCTAGTGCCGTCGACCTTCATCACCAATACCATGAAAGGACCCGTTCATATACATTATAAACGATTCACAATAGTTGATTACATCAAGAGGTATTTGACCTCTATATGATACATTTTACAAACATTGCATTCGTTTTTAAAAGACAAACTTTTTTTTACATCAAAAATTGACGGCATGCATACCATTTCATATTACATCCAACTATAATTGACTTAATATTAATCTTGATTAAATCAATGACTCGAATGCAACGTCTTTCAAAGTATGTCATGAATGACTCCAAGTAATATCCTTAAATTGAGCTAATGCACAGCGGAAGATTTCTTTAATACCTGAGAATAAACATGCTTTAAAGTGTCAACCAAAAGGTTGGTGAGTTCATTAGTTTATCATAATCAAGCATTCCTGTAATAGTAATAGACCACAAGATTTCAGTTTCCATAAATATCCGTACACTCGCAAGTGTATAAAAGTATTCTATAAGTTGTTGAGCGTTTCAGTAACCATACTTAACAATTAATGTGGCACTTTCCCTTTATTATAAAATCTCCCTACACTGTACCAAGTGTAGTAAAAACAAAGTACTATGCAACTGTTAACGATACTAGAGCGACTAGCCCGGTTGGGGTGGTTAAACCCGATAGATCTATCAATAGGATTCGCGCTTACATGTTCTTCCAACATGTAAATATTAGTTACCAAGCTATTAGGGAAGATATGCAAAGTGGTACAACTCAACGTAGAATATATTTTAAGCACTTGTGTCTATTTCGTCAAACATAAAGCAGCGCATGTATTTTCAGCCCAAAAATATATATTGCAAAAGCAATTAAAAATGGAGCAAATGAAACTCACAATATTGTATTTCGTAGCAATTATGTATATGACGGCACTGAACAAGTGCAGGGTTTGTCTCGGATTCACGAACCTATATCAATTATATATATTTATTAAAATATAATATTAATAAAACAAGTTTATATATTAATTATATAATATTTTTACTTGTTTAAGTTAGTAATTAGTTGTTAGTCTTATTTTAAATCTTATATAGATTTCCTGATTTTAAATAGTCAACTCCCGATAGGTATATCTCATAGTGCGTTCGACTTCTATAGGTGTAAGAGCCATCATTGGAAAGGTATTTGAGTCCTATAACCAGCCATAATTAGTATATGTTCTGAATCGGAGTATAGGTTAGTTAAAATTTCATTTTGTCACAAGTGTGTAAATCTGTCCGCACAGTTCAATAATTCGTCATAGGAATAGTCCGTAGGCTATGAAAAATAGCTAAACTCAATATTTTTAATTTTCCTTCTATATTTTAGTTATTAACATATACACTAACAGGTGTTATCAAGGAAAATAGCCCAGGTCTTAGTTAGCATAGCTTTCTAGTTAGATTGATTAAGCATACAACATTAATCTTAGCCAAATCTTTCGATTCATAAATTATTTGTTACTACATGTTTTTTAATGAATCAAGTTGCTGGAGACTCCTTAATATGTTATGTTTTCAAAACATAATCGAAAAGTTTTGGTTTCATATTCGAAGCTAGGCTTATGCCCTTAACTTGTAACGGTGGACAGATTTGGATAAAATTTGTCATCATTCAACTAATGAATTTTTGAAAAATACTCTCACTTCGTCTAAAATCATGAAAAAATTACAGAAATCTTGATTCATATATATTAACATATATCCAGAGTTATATGCTCTAAAACAAAGTTTAAGAAAGCTTTTAAATTCGTGTGTCAAAACAGTTTTCAAGAACCGAAAGAGACCAATTGTTGTATATTAAGTTCTAAGGTGTTATACATATATACAAGTCATAAATTCTTATAATAACTTAATATAATGTCATAATACATATAAATAAGTGTTTTTAAAGTCAAGTTAGTAAGGTTACATTAGTTTATAAACATGCTTGGTTTCCACCAAAACAAGTTCTAGTTTTTACAAGTTTTATAAACTTATTAAGATAGCAATAGAGTAGGAATTTACCAAGAGTTTTAAGAAGTGTTCTACCTTGATTTTGAAGCTAGATGATGAGGAAAATGCTTGGTGATGATCTAGTATGAAGATAGAAGTATTTTTAGAGAGTAATTTGGAGTAAGGAATGAGAAAATGGAATGGAAAAATGGGGTGGTACATATGGACGAACTTTAAGTTAATAATGGAGTCATATGTTGCAAAAATGGTTAGTAAACTTGTGAGTTTTTGTCTCATGACTCATTAACAAGACAAAAGATGCTAGGATCCAAAAATGGGGCTGCTAAGGAGTGTATTTTTCAATAGTTATACATCTATAAGCTGCGTATTAGATGGGTAAAAATACCGTAAAAATACGAATAGAATTCATGAGGAAATCGAATGCGAATACGAGTATAGCTATCTTTGTTGAATATACTTATGTTAATATATGTATTTAAATCTTTCAAAAGTGTATTAATACATCTCAATACAATACATATATATTCATTTTAACATAAGGGTTATTACGTCGTTAAATGTTACATATATATATTGTTTTCGAAACCCTTAAGTTAGTAGTCTCAATTTATATATATAAAACCCATTATTAATATACTTAATGAGATACTTAACTATCATATATTCAAGTTAGATATAATCCATATATATATATATATATATATATATATATATATATATATATATATATATATATATATATATAAGTATATATTTAATACAAGTTATGACGTTCGTGAATCGTCGAACAAATGGTTGGTCAATTGTTTGTATGAAACTCATTTCAAAAGTTTTAAAACTCGTCAAAATTTATTGCTTATCATGTCGGAATAATGTTATCATATAAAGATTAAGTTTAAATTTTGGTCGGAAATTTCCGGGTCGTCACAGTACCTACCCGTTAAAGAAATTTCGTCCCGAAATTTGATTGGGATCTTCATGGCTGACAATAAGTATGTTTTCATGACGCATAAGAGCTGAAAATTAGAGTTTTATCATCATTGGGTAATATAGATAAATCAATTTGATTTTGTGAAGAGTACGAGCGAAGCTATCGCAAAAGAGTGAAAATGAGTAAATACATGTTCGTCTTATCCGGTGACGTAGCCACGGTTGATTTTTGGAATTCAAGAAATTTTAGAAGAAAATTTTCGAAATCTAAATAAGATTTGATTTTTCGGAAATTAAGGAAATTAGGATCCTCTTTGGTTAAATGCGATAATCTATTTTGATTGCCCTGTCGGATATTTCAGTATAAATCTACCCTCTTTATTTCCTTATTTCCACAGCTCATACCTTCTATTCTTCCTCCCTCAATTCATACTTTAAAGCATTTGTCAATATACTCCATCCAGTTCTGATTCTTGATATACTCCTAACTTTCATATTTGTCATTCTTCTTTTTCATCTGCCGCTGGAAGAATCTATTTACTTCTACTATACTCTTAGTTTTCTAGTGTTTTTAGTTCTCTTGTGTCTTTATATTGCTATATGCATCGATGTACATGGTTTGTAATTTTTGAGTTGTTGTTGGGCTTTATTTCTTCCCTTATATTTCGGAATCCCTGCTTCCGTCTTTCTATAATCATTGACATCCACAGTTAATGCTTTCTCATATTTGCTGCGATTTATACTCCCATTTCTATTTTGGAGCTTCATGCTTTTGTTTTTTCTTCGCAAGTAATGGTCCAGAATTTGTAGGTATGGAGTTTCGAATGAACAATGACTAATGTTTTAAGAGAGAAATTGAAATGGCACGATCTTCATTTGTCAAATTACCAGAATATCCTGGTAAAGACTGAATTATCAAGAAAATATTTTCTTGATATTTTTAGAGGTTTAATAGAATACCAAAGTCATGTAACATGGCACATGATGACGGTATGGTCTGTGAATCGTCATGTCCCATTAGAAACTCAGCATGACTTACTGTAATATAATCACGTTGATCAAGTGTCATTATATTATACTAACTCATGCTTCAGTTCCCAACACTACTTCAAAAACATTCATATTTTACACTCGAAGGTTTCAGAATTTAGAAACTAAAACAGTTTCCTTTCTGATGTAATACTGATATCGCGAAAAGATAAAAGATTTTAGTTCAGAATAGTTATGAAAATATCTTCAGAAATATGGAGGATATTTATAATGAAAGATACGATGATATCTTAGAATATTTAAGATAAGAGGATGATGAAGAGTATCGTCTGCAAGGGTTTTAGAGTAAAGAGCAAGGTAATTGCTAAGGATTTCAGCAGACACTGAATCATTTGGATTCTCGAAGGTAGATTTCGTCTTTGTAATTTGTCCACAGTCTCCTTCATAGTTTGCTCAATCCGTTTTCCAGTTCCAAACCTTCTCTTTTTCCGAGCTTTGCCAACACACTATTCTTTATCATCAAACTTTTGACTGTTAAGGTCGTTTATAGTTTTTGCTGCTTCATCAGCATTTTTCCAAAATTCGGAGAACTGGTTCGCGGTTAGGGTGTTTTTCAGAAACTTCACATTCGAAGTATGTAAGTCTTGGAGATAGACGTTATATGTACACATATAACTGTTGGTGTATACATGCTGCGAGATTTCAAAATACTGATTGCTGGTTCCCAGTAATTGGTATGAAAATTCTTGTTACAAGATACTGATGAGTAAATGATGGGGTTTCGATAAATATAATGACTTTTCAGAAAGTCAAACATCAGTGAAGTTGTTGGTAAGTTTATTGCTAATGTGGTGGGATATAAACGGTTCCCCGGTAACGATGGCGAAATGGCAATGTATATATCAAGGTTATAATAAGGCTATTTCGACTGAAAAGTTGAAGTTGACTTGCTGGAGCTGTGACAAAACTGTCTATTTTGAAAAGGAATTGAAAAATTATTTTAGCTAATAAATGCCAAAGGGTCTGACACGGATACGTGTTAAACTATGACTTTGGTTTCGAGGTTTTTTTTTTCAGGTACAAAACTGTGGTAACATGTGGTTGGATCATCATCTCGATTGTTCATCTCGATTGTTCATTCTTTGAAGTGTCTTCAGGAATTTCGAAGGTTTGAACACAGATTGCAATCTTTAATATACATATGATGTTCTAGCACAGTTTTGAAGTCAAAGTATAGTTTTGAAAGATATAAGAATTCTAAGAGTGATGATACCGGTTATGTCTCGAATTGAATTCTGTAATTTCAAAATTAGGATATGTATTTGAACTTGAATGAGTATGGTTGTTTTGATTTCTATGAAAGAATGTATATTGTTGTGAAAGTAGTGAGTATAGTTACTGATTTGCTGAACCAGAATCGAAGATTGTATAGTGTAAGATGTTAATTGTGAATTTATATATTTCTCGGGTATTACCTACCCGTTAAAAAAATTTCACAAATAATGTTTTGTACCAGAGAATTTTATTACAGTCTTTATGAATATATATATATATATATATATATATATATATATATATATATATATATATATATATATATATATATATATATATATATATATATTCTTCAGATGTAATACAGATTTGATGAGTTAATACTAAATTAAGCTCATTTGATCTTAGGCTGGAATTAGAAATGAATAATCTCTAACATTAGAGATTTCATAATCTTCACAGAGTATTTCACTACTGTAATTAATACTTCATTATACGCGTTGTTGGTTAGTAATGATGTCCACGGTGATTCTTGAACTGTCGGAGCTTGTGATGTTATGGGTGCTGCTAGTGTTGATGATGCTGACGGTACTGACGGTGATGGTGATGCTAACGGTACTGTTGATGCTGCTGATAGTGTTCCAAATGAACATATATTTAGTAGCAATATCGTTCCAATATGTAAAGTTTTTAAATGTAATTTCCTTATTTTTGGTTGTAATAGTTAAATAAATAAGTGCGAAGACGAAAGACGCAAATCGCTCGAAAATGAAGATTTAAAGACAAAAACAAAGATTTGAAAGACCAAAACGTCCAAAAAGCTCAAATGTACAAGATACAATTAAAAAGGTTCAAATTATTGATGAAGAACGTCTAAAAATGACAAGAGTACAAGTTACAAAACGCAAAGTACACGATATAAAATAGTACGCAAGGACGTCCGAAAATCCGGAACCGGGACATGAGTCAACTCTCAACGCTCGACGCAACGGTGTAAAAATTACGAGTCAACTATGCACAAGAATAAAATATAATATTTAAATAATTCATAATAAGAATAATATTAAATAATAAAAAGTTGTTAATTTAGCATAGTTCAGGGGTCGTAAATGAAAAATCAATTTCATATTTTGCCTATAAAAGGCGATGATTATCGATCAATTTAAAAGCATCCCTTTTTCTATCCTAAAAATCTATTATCAATATCAATATCTAAAAATCTCTATCATAATGTTAATGTAATAAGATATAACAATAATCTTAATTTTAATTTTAAATTATGATAATAATAAGATTTATGATAGAGATCGTTTGAGTGTGTAAGTCGAAATTCTGTCCGTGTAACGCTACGCTATTTTTAATCATTGTAAGTTATGTTCAACCTTTTTATATTAATGTCTCGTAGCTAAGTTATTATTATGCTTATTTAAAACGAAGTAATCATGATGTTGGGCTAATTACTAAAATTGGGTAATTGGGCTTTGTACCATAATTAAGGTTTGGGCAAAAGACCGACACTTGTGAAAATTGGACTATTGACTATTAATAGATGGGGGGTATTGTCTAATTGAGTGACAACTCATTGGAGTCTGTCGAACCTATCTTCAAATTAATTATCCTAATAATTAATAATGATTATGGTTGTCCTATTTAGTGACGTTCATATGGAATCTATTATAATCATTTAATTAATTATTCGGGTTGGGTAATTGATTATTCAAACTGATCAAGTGGGTAAATTAATATTCATATCTAATCAAAACAGGGGTAGATTACATACAGTGATAACTGGTGTAATTGTTGACAGAAGTGATAACTGCGTCACAGTTTAAATCCTTAATTAGTTGGAATATTTGACTTCGGGTATAAGGGTAATTTGACGAGGACACTCGCACTTTATATTTATGACCGATGAACTATTATGGATAAAAACCAGATAGGTATCAAATAAACCATGACAAAGGACAATTAACCCGAGTAACAATTAATTAAAATCAAAACGTCAAACATCATGATTACGGAAGTTTAAATAAGCATAATCATTTTATTTCATATTCTATCGCAATTTTATTTATTGTTATTTTATTTATCGTCATTTATTTATTTTACGCACTTTAATTATTGTCATTTATCTTTACGCTTAAAAATATAAAATCGACAAACCGGTCATTAAACGGTAAAAACCCCCCTTTTATAATAATATTACTACTTATATATATATATATTTATATAAATATAGTTTTATAAAAATATAGTACGTAATCACTAGCTCCCTGTGGAACGAACCGGACTTACTAAAAACTACACTACTCTACGATTAGGTACACTGCCTATAAGTGTTGTAGCAAGGTTTAGGTATATCCATCCGTAAAATAATTAAAACTTGTGTAATATTTTGTAGTATTTCGTAGTAAAATTAATACTATTTCGTACCCTCACGCTACATCATCAAGTTTTTGGCGCCGCTGCCGGGGAGCGCTAAAACGCTATATTTTTAATTATAATAATAATTTAATAAATATAATAATATTGAAATAAAATATAATAATATAATAATATTGAAATAGAATATAATAATATAATAATATTGAAATAGAATATAATAATATAATAATATTTTAGAATATATTTTGAATCGTAAAAGTTTTAAAAAGTCGTATTTATTAAATACTTCAGGGGTATATTATGTAACTTGTAATTAATAATTTCTATCATGTCGCTTTCATGTGAATAGTAAATTAATTAATTTCTTTTCATTTACTATTCATGAATAGTAAATGAATTAAAAAAAAGTTTTGAAAAAAAAATAATAATTATAAAAAAAGTATTAATTTGTAAAAAAAAAATTCATTTTTTTAAAAAAAAAAAAAAATTGTAAAAAAAAAACGTTTTTTTTTTAAGAAAAAAAAATTCGTTTTAAAAAAAAAAAAAAAAATTTTAAAAAAAAAAAAAATTGTAAAAAAAAAACGTTTTTTTTTTAAGAAAAAAAATTCGTTTTTTTAAAAAAAAAAAATTTTAAAAAAAAATTTTAAAAAATTTTTTTTTTTTTAAAATATAATAAATTATAATTTTTTTTTTAAGTTTTATTACCTTTATATTTTTAGACTATAGTTACAATTTTTAGTATTAAGTTTAGTTTTGCCATAGTTATTTTTATTTCTAGAATTTTTAGGCTTTGCCGTAAAATCCCTTAAGTGCTTATTCCTTAGACTAAGATTTAGGTGCTTTAGAATTTTGCGACGCCGTTTTTCGCGCTACTTTCTTATTTTTATTTTTCGACGCCTATTTTTCGACCTTTTATTTTTCGACATTTTTCGACGCGCAATCTATTTCTTTCTTATTTCTCGCCATTCTAGTTTTTAGGACTTAGAATTTTTTCTACTTCTTCTCTAAATTTCTTAAAATTACGAAAATTTATTTTAAGTGGTTAAATTGATAGACATCAAAATTTTCTGGTTCGTAGTAATAGTTGGATTTGTACGTGGACCGGGTTATTGGAGCCAAACAGTACTCAATTATATTGAGACCAAACGAATCCTGCCCCTCTGCTGCATCTTTTGGCTATTCGAAACGTGGGCAAAATCAGAAAAGTCTATTGATTGGATAACTTATTATAATTTTTCTTTCCTTTTAAAAACTAATAGGATATTCAGTGAATGCACCGAGCAAGACGTTCACCACCTTTTGTACGTTCACCACCTGTAACTAGATCAAGACATTTAGCAAATATAACCGCCGTTGATTTTTCTTTAGAATCGTCATCCAGTCGACCAAGTACTTCAGTTCAAATTTCCGATAATGCATTTTTTGAACCCAACCTCACAATTGAGAATCCAGAGAATATTCAGGAACGGTTCGTAGATCCTGAACCACTAAACTTTCCTCCGGAGCCACCAATCATTCAAACAGAGATTGTTGAGGAACGAACCATTAAATCAGAATCATCTAGTGATACCGATTCAACGAATTCAATTATGGAAGTAACGGAACCTCTAAGTATGGAAGATCGAATGAGAGCTAAACGCACGGGCCAAGGTCACGCCATTATTAAGCCAGAAGTTAATGCGCCAGATTATGAAATCAAAGGACAAATTCTACACATGGTAACTAACCAATGCCAATTCAGTGGTGCACCGAATGAAGATCCTAACGAACACCTTCGTACGTTTAAAAGAATTTGTACACTATTCAAAATCCGAGAAGTGGAAGATGAGCAGATCTATCTCATGTTGTTTCCCTGGACTTTAAAGGGAGAAGCCAAAGATTGGTTAGAATCGTTACCTGAAGGGGCGATTGACACATGGGATGTTTTAGTTGAAAAATTTCTTAAACAATTCTTTCCGGCATCTAAAGCCGTGAGACTTCAAGGAGAAATTGTTACGTTCGCGCAAAAGCCAAATGAAACATTATATGAGGCGTGGACAAGATTCGGAAGGATGTTGAGAGGATGTCCTCAACACGGTTTAGACACTTACCAAATAGTACAAATATTCTACCAAGGTGTCAACGTTGCTACACGAAAAGACATCGACATAACAGCTGGTGGTTCCATTATGAAGAAAACCGCAACTGAAGCTTACAAAATTATTGATAACACAGCCTCCCACTCGCATGAGTGGCACCAAGAGAAAGATATATATCGTTCATCTAAAGCGGCTAGAGCCGATTCTAGCCATGACTTTGATTCCGTTACAGCAAAAATAGATGCTTTCGAAAGACGAATGGAAAAGATGAATAAAGATATTCACGCAATACGAATTAGTTGTGAGCAATGCGGTGGACCACACTTAATGAAAGACTGTCACATTGAACAAACGATGGAACAACGTGAGAATGTTGTCTACATGAACCAAAGGCTGGAAAATAGTTATCAGAATAATTATCAACCGCCAAGGCCAAACTTCAATCGAAATCAAAACATTCTTTACAATCCAAAAGGACCCGACAATAACTCGTATAACCAACAAGGTCCGAATAACCAACCAACTCAAAACAACACTTTCAATCAACAAAGACCTGGCTTGTATAAACCACCACAACAAACCGACAAGAAGAAGTCAAATCTGGAAGAAGTGGTATTTAAGCTAGTTGAATCTCAAACACAATTTATTGAAACTCAAACCCAAACGAACGAGAGATTTGATCAGTCATTAAGAACTCAACAAGCTTCCATTTTGAATCTAGAAAAACACGTAGGTACTCTTGCTAGCATGATGAGTGAGAGGGAACAAGGAAAGCTACCGAGTAATACTGAAGTAAATCCTCGGAATGAGAATGTTAACATGATATCAACAAATTCTGAAAAACCAATACCAGAAGTTGGGGAGGTTTTAGATGTAAGTAACAATGAAGAAGTTACACCACCACCACCACCCGAGTATGTAAAGCCAGTGGTGGCACCATACAGACCACCCCTCCCGTTTCCAAGAAAAGGAGTTGAGTATGAGCAAGTAATAGGTAATAAAGTTTGTGATACCTCTAGAAAGAAGAAGAAGAAGAATAAAAAAGTGCAAGAAACAAAAACAGTAGAAGTAAACCCGGTGAAGACAGTTCCACCAAATCCTCCACCTAGAGTAGGTGATCCGGGTGAATTTATTGTTCCTTGTCTACTTAGTGATTGTGTCATGTATGATGCACTAGCAGATTTAGGTTCAAGTGTGAGTGTTATGCCTCTTTCACTATATAAGAGATTAGGTGTAGGTGAGTTAACTCCAACGGATATGAGTGTTCGACTCCTTGATCAAACCATTAAGCACCCAGTTGGAATTGCTGACAACCTACCCGTTCAAGTAGGTAATTTAACCTTTCTAGTCGAATTCATTGTCATTGACATAGAAGAGGACTCAAACGTTCCTCTAATTTTAGGTCGACCATTCTTAGCGTCCACCGGGGCGTTATTTGATGTAAGAAAGGGTATAATGACACTTAGTAATGATGAGAAATCGATCACCTTTATGATTCGACAGTCTAAATATCCACAAACCAAAACCGTTGAACCGACAAAAACGATTGGTAAGAACCATGTTGTTTTACCAACTCCAACGGTAATGCTTAACAATAATAGAACGCCTAAGTGTGGGGAAAATGAAGTAACACCTAATGATGACTTGATAATAAAGAACCCCATAATTGATACGAAATTAAATAACCCCGTTATTAACAGTTCAATGAAGAAACTTTTTAAACGGGTTATTGATGCTAAAAGTAAGGGAAACTTTAAGTTATATAACCGGTTAGTATCCAATCTGTCGCCTAAAGAAAAGGCGAAGCTAGTTGAATTTGTGGATATTACGGAAAAAGCTGGTCACTGGCTTAAAGCAAAAGTCACAGATATGCAAGTTGATTATGGACCAAGAGAAATTAACGATGAAGTTAATCACAATTTTGACACCACGGCTACCTAAGTGTGGGGAGATTCAAATGTTCTAAAAAAAAAATGCTATCTAGAGTTAGTTGTTCTGTTCTCGTGTAGTTCCGAGAATGGAACCCGATTGGTCTTTTCCGCTAGCAGACACTAAAGAACTAGTTTTCTCCCCCATTCTGATTTTTTTTTTATTTTGTAGGTTTTATATGAAATTAATATGCTTTTTAAATTTAAGTTTTGTGTGAATTTAAAAACAAAATTTACTTTATTTCATTAAGTAAAAAAATGATTTCTAAAATTCGTCGTGAGTTGAAGATTAGGTAGTTGAACCGAAATTACTTTACCCGAGGGCGGGGCGACAAATTTTTTTATCATTATTTTTAATTTAATTGATTTAAAGTATGCAAAAAAAAAATATTAGATTTTATAAATTTTTGAACGTGGGGTAATATACCCAACTTCAAAATTATGTATGTTTGTATTTTATGTTATATACAAAACAGGGTAAAATAACGCACTTTCAAAGACTGTCATTAAGTTCAGAAAAAGGTACTAATTTTGACGACAAGAAACAAAATATCAAATGTGAAATAACAACAATATGTTTGCAACAAAATGTGAAACAAAATTTCTACACTAATCACCCTCATGAATTTAAATTTTTACTGATTTCTTGCAAATGAGGGCATTGCAAGATCTCAAGTGTGGGGAAGGGTTATAAATTCTCTAGGGTTTGCACTTAGTTTATTTGCCAAATTTTGTGAAAATTTGAAAAATTTTCAACTAAATGAATTTAAAATCATGTTTATACATATTTATGAACGGTGAAAACTAGGTGATAATACCGAAATTATCGTTACCTCGAAAAGGACATAAATTGAGAAACACCCTAAAACGCTTGAATTCATTTAAAATGGAATAAAGGAGAATAAAAAGGTAAAGAAAGAAACTAAGTGTGGGGAGAATGTACCAAGTTAATTAAAAACTATCTATCACATGTTTGTGCAAAGTTATTGCAGGTATTTTTGTTTTGGACTAAATTAACTGTTTTACCTGATGAAAGAAAAGAAAAGATGGATCTACACGATGAATCAATTCCATCATTAGAAGGAAGTAAAGTCTTCCGAAAAAGACACGCGCTTCTTGATTTAGGTCAAGAAGTTGTCATCCAGACCAGCTGTAGGTTGACGAAAAATCTAGAAAAGTCATCTCTAAAATCAGCAGAAAATCCATGGACCTCAGCATCAAACAGGGTCGCCAAGTGGTCAGATTTATCCTAACCATGAGAAGGATTTATCTCGTACAATGGGGGGGGCACCGTGCAAATTAGCTTGATAAGACTAATGAATCAGATCCCCAGAAAGGATAATCTCCTTAAAAGATTAAAAATCAGCTTTTAAGACTGATATTACTCAATCCTTGAGATTGACCTTAAAGATTGAGAATTCAAACTCATGGAATTCAATGATATCTAAACTCGGGCTTGAACGAGAAAATATTTTGATCAAAAATACAAACCGATTTGTTTTCTGAAAACCCATTTTCAATGCGTTCATTACCATTGAATGTAAAATCCTAGGAATTCACCTGGAATTTATTAGGTCACCTGAACCAAATCGGGTGTCAACCGTAAGAACGGTGGTTGCATAGCATGGTCGGAGACAGGACCTTGTGCCAGACCGAAAAATTATAGGATGATCTTTACTATCGCTCCTACCAAGGATAGTTCTAGCATCCGACACGTTAATAAGACCATAATCATCTGCATGTCACGGGACATTGCCTTAACAGTTTCTTGTTCATCGCTTTCCTTTACAACCGGACGGTAGTTTACCGAAAGGTAATATACGGAACAAGTAAACTGGATGTGTGCTTTCCGATACCGGGATAGCAGTGGATTACACGAACCTAAAAGTTTTTAGCCAAAATATTGATCCACAAATATATTTTGCAACACCAATGGTGGATCAAATCAGAAAACTTATCTAGGGTAAAAGCTAGATTGAATTTTCAAAAGATCAAATGTTTTCATAAAGATCATATTTTCTAAAGGATCTAAATTTTTATAGTCATGTGGGACTGTAAACCGCCTTTCAAATGTGCACTTTGCTTTGGAAACCGAAAGTAAATCGGCTATTTGATTGCAAGTGTCGTTGACCTAAACCCAAGGCAACTGTGGATGACACACCCACCTTTAACCATCATTACTGTCATTGTTTATACCGCTATATCAAAATCACTGATGTACAAAATGTGATGAATAAAAAAGTGATTCATGTATGTTTTTATTTCAAGTTCTGTATTGCTTGAGGACAAGCAACGCTCAAGTGTGGGGATATTTGATAGTGTTCCAAATGAACATATATTTAGTAGCAATATCGTTCCAATATGTAAAGTTTTTAAATGTAATTTCCTTATTTTTAGTTGTAATAGTTAAATAAATAAGTGCGAAGACGAAAGACGCAAATCGCTCGAAAATGAAGATTTAAAGACAAAAACAAAGATTTGAAAGACCAAAACGTCCAAAAAGCTCAAATGTACAAGATACAATTAAAAAGGTTCAAATTATTGATGAAGAACGTCTAAAAATGACAAGAGTACAAGTTACAAAACGCAAAGTACACGATATAAAATAGTACGCAAGGACGTCCGAAAATCCGGAACCGGGACATGAGTCAACTCTCAACGCTCGACGCAACGGTGTAAAAATTACGAGTCAACTATGCACAAGAATAAAATATAATATTTAAATAATTCATAATAAGAATAATATTAAATAATAAAAAGTTGTTAATTTAGCATAGTTCAGGGGTCGTAAATGAAAAATCAATTTCATATTTTGCCTATAAAAGGCGATGATTATCGATCAATTTAAAAGCATCCCTTTTTCTATCCTAAAAATCTATTATCAATATCAATATCTAAAAATCTCTATCATAATGTTAATGTAATAAGATATAACAATAATCTTAATTTTAATTTTAAATTATGATAATAATAAGATTTATGATAGAGATCGTTTGAGTGTGTAAGTCGAAATTCTGTCCGTGTAACGCTACGCTATTTTTAATCATTGTAAGTTATGTTCAACCTTTTTATATTAATGTCTCGTAGCTAAGTTATTATTATGCTTATTTAAAACGAAGTAATCATGATGTTGGGCTAATTACTAAAATTGGGTAATTGGGCTTTGTACCATAATTAAGGTTTGGGCAAAAGACCGACACTTGTGGAAATTGGACTATTGACTATTAATAGATGGGGGGTATTGTCTAATTGAGTGACAACTCATTGGAGTCTGTCGAACCTATCTTCAAATTAATTATCCTAATAATTAATAATGATTATGGTTGTCCTATTTAGTGACGTTCATATGGAATCTATTATAATCATTTAATTAATTATTCGGGTTGGGTAATTGATTATTCAAACTGATCAAGTGGGTAAATTAATATTCATATCTAATCAAAACAGGGGTAGATTACATACAGTGATAACTGGTGTAATTGTTGACAGAAGTGATAACTGCGTCACAGTTTAAATCCTTAATTAGTTGGAATATTTGACTTCGGGTATAAGGGTAATTTGACGAGGACACTCGCACTTTATATTTATGACCGATGAACTATTATGGATAAAAACCAGATAGGTATCAAATAAACCATGACAAAGGACAATTAACCCGAGTAACAATTAATTAAAATCAAAACGTCAAACATCATGATTACGGAAGTTTAAATAAGCATAATCCTTTTATTTCATATTCTATCGCAATTTTATTTATTGTTATTTTATTTATCGTCATTTATTTATTTTACGCACTTTAATTATTGTCATTTATCTTTACGCTTAAAAATATAAAATCGACAAACCGGTCATTAAACGGTAAAAACCCCCCTTTTATAATAATATTACTACTTATATATATATATATTTATATAAATATAGTTTTATAAAAATATAGTACGTAATCACTAGCTCCCTGTGGAACGAACCGGACTTACTAAAAACTACACTACTCTACGATTAGGTACACTGCCTATAAGTGTTGTAGCAAGGTTTAGGTATATCCATCCGTAAAATAATTAAAACTTGTGTAATATTTTGTAGTATTTCGTAGTAAAATTAATACTATTTCGTACCCTCACGCTACATCATCAGCTGCTGATAGAACAAGTCTAGCTTGTAAATCACGCACCATTCTTGTCAGGGTTTCTATTTTGGTTTATTCATCTGATTTATGGTTAGGGCTAGAATAGATAATCTCTAAGACTTTGGAGATTACATAATCGCCGCGCAGTGTTTCTCCAATGAAGTTACGAATCAACACTTCATCATTTGTTGTTGTTGATATTCCTTGGTATCTACAGAGCGTATGACATTGGAGCTCGTGGGACAGATTGTAAAGTTGAGGTTTACGATGCGGTTGTGGTTGGGGGTGGTAATGGTACTGTTGGTGATGATGATGGTGGTACTGGTTATGCTGCTGGTGCTGCTGCTGGTATTTGTAACCTTTGCACCATATTCTCCAAAGCCACTACCCGAGCACGAAGCTCGATGACTTCTTCTATTACTCCGGGGTGATTGTCGGTTCGGACGAGCGGATAAATAAAATCTAGAATTTGGAATAGTATATAATCGTGACGAGATACTCTGGAAATGAGAGAGAAAATGGTGTTTCGGACAGGTTCGCCGGTAAGTGCTTCAGATTCTTCGCCAAGAGGACAATGTGGTGGATGGAAAGGATCGCCTTCTTCTTGTCTCCAATGATTAAGGAGGCTACGAACCCATCCCCAATTCATCCAGAATAAATGATGGCTGATTGGTTGATCCATTCCAGTCACACTGCTTTTGGAGCTTGAGTGGGATTCCATTTCGGAATCCGAGGGACTTGAACTAATGACGAATTCCATTTTGTACGATTGAATAAAGGATTTTTCGATATGAAATGATTTTCCGGCTATCTGGTGGTATTCTAATTACATAGAATATATATATATATATATATATATATATATATATATATATATATATATATATATATATATATATATATATATATATATATATATATATATATATATATATATATATATATATATATATATATATATATATATATATATATATAGCAAAAGGTTTCATAGATTACAGAGGAATTTACGGATTATGTCAGGCAACGTTTACAGTAACAGATACGCTAAAATATGAATTAGCAGATACACTAAGATATAGATGTTGTCTATACACTATTCATGCAATCAATGCAATAAGATGTATCTACACTAAGAATGATAAGCAGGTAATTTCCGACAAAAATGATGAGCAAAACTTTTGACATGCAGACACGGTCGAAGTCCAGACTCACTAAAGCATCCTAACGACTATCAGTTAGACACACTAATGCAGACCTAGTTCGCTAAGACCACCGCTCTGATACCAACTGAAAGGACCCGTTCATATACATTATAAAAGATTCACAATAGTTGATTACATCACGAGGTATTTGACCTCTATATGATACATTTTACAAACATTGCATTCGTTTTTAAAAGACAAACTTTTTTTTACATTAAAAATTGACGGCATGCATACCATTTCATATTACATCCAACTATAATTGACTTAATATTAATCTTGATTAACTCAACGACTCGAATGCAACGTCTTTCAAAGTATGTCATGAATGACTCCAAGTAATATCCTTAAAATGAGCTAATGTACAGCGGAAGATTTCGTTAATACCTGAGAATAAACATGCTTTAAAGTGTCAACCAAAAGGTTGGTGAGTTCATTAGTTTATCATAATCAAGCATTCCCGTAATAGTAATAGACTACAAGATTTCAGTTTCCATAAATATCCGTACACTCGCAAGTGTATAAAAGTATTTTATAAGTTGTTGAGCGCTTCAGTAACCATACTTAACAATTAATGTGGCATATTCTCTTTATTATGAAATCTCCCTACACTGTACCAAGTGTAGTAAAAATGAAGTACTATGCAACCGTTTACGATACTAGAGCGACTATCCCGGTTGGAGTGGTCAAACCCGATAGATCTATCAATAGGATTCGCGCTTACATGTTCTTCCAACATGTAAATATTAGTTACCAAGCTATTAGGGAAGATATGCAAAGTGGTACAACTCAATGTAGAATATATTTTAAGTACTTGTATCTATTTCGTCAAACATAAAGCAGCGCATGTATTTTCAGCCCAAAAATATATATTGCAAAAGCAATTAAAAAGGGATCAAATGAAACTCACAATACTGTATTTCGTAGCAATTATGTATATGACGGCACTGAACAAGTGCAGGGTTTGTCTCAGATTCACGAACCTATATCAATTATATATATTTATTAACATATAATATTGATAAAACAAGTTTATATATTAATTAGTAATTAGTTGTTAGTCTTATTTTAAATCTTATATAGATTTCCTGATTTTAAATAGTCAACTCCCGATAGGTATATCTCATAGTGTGTTCGACTTGTATAGGTGTAAGAGTCATCATTGGAAAGGTATTTGAGTCCTATAACCATCCATAATCGGCATATGTTCTGAATCGGAGTATAGGTTAGTTAAAATTTCATTTTGTCACAGGTGTGTAAATCTGTTAGCACAGTTCAATAATTCGTCATAGGAACAGTCCGTAGGCTATGAAAAATAGCTAAACTCAATATTTTTAATTTTCCTTCTTTATTTTAGTTATTAACATATACACTAATAGGTGTTATCAAGGAAAATAGCCCAAGTATTAGTTAGCATAGTTTTCTAGTTAGATTGATTAAGCATACAACATTAATCATAGCCAAATCTTTCGATTCATAAATTATTTGTTACTACATGGTTTTTAATGAGTCAAGTTGCTGGAGACTCCTTAATATGTTTTGTTTTCAAAACATAATCGAAAAGTTTTGGTTTCATAGTCGAAGTTAGGCTTATGCCCTTAACTTGTAACGGTGGACAGATTCGGATAAAATCTGTCATTAGTCAACTAATGAATTTTTGAAAAACACTTTCACTTCGTATAAAATCATGAAAAAATTACAGAAATCTTGATTCATATATATTAACATATATGCAGAGTTATATGCTCTAAAACAAAGTTTAAGATAGCTTTTAAATTCGTTTGTCAAAACAGTTTTCAAGAACCGAAAGAGACCAATTGTTGTATATTAAGTTCTAAGGTGTTATACATATATACAAGTTATAAATTCTTATAATAACTTAATATAATATCATAATACATATAAATAAGTGTTTTTAAAGTCAAGTTAGTAAGGTTACATTAGTTTATAAACATGCTTGGTTTCCACCAAAACAAGTTCTAGTTTTTACAAGTTTTATAAACTTATTAAGATAGCAATAGAGTAGGAATTTAACAAGAGTTTTAAGAAGTGTTCTACCTTGATTTTGAAGCTAGATGATGAGAAAAATGCTTGGTGATGATCTAGTATGAAGATAGAAGTATTTTGAGAGAGTAATTTGGAGTAAAGAATGAGAAAATGGAATGGAAAAATGGGGTGGTACATATGGACGAATTTTAAGTTAATAATGGAGTCATATGTTGCCAAAATAGTTAGTAAACTTGTGAGTTTTGTCTCATGACTCATTAACAAGACAAAAGATGCTAGGATCCAAAAATGGGGCTGCTAAGGAGTGTATTTTTCAATAGTTATACATCAATAAGCTGTGTATTAGACGGGTAAAAATACCGTAAAAATACGAATAGAATTCATGAGGAAATAGAATGCGAATACGAGTATAGCTATCTTTATTGAATATACTTATATTAATATATGTATTTAAGTCTTTCAAAAGTGTATTAATACATCTTAATACAATACATATATATTCATTTTAACATAAGGGTTATTACGTCGTTAAATGTTACATATATATATTGTTTTCGAAACCCTTAAGTTAGTAGTCTCAATTTATATATATAAAACCCATTATTAATATACTTAATGAGATATCTAACTATCATATATTCAAGTTAGATATAATCCATATATCCATGTATATATATATATATATATATATATATATATATATATATATATATATATATATATATATATATATATATATAAGTATATATATATATATATATAAGTATATATATATAAGTATATATATATATATAAGTATATATATAAGTATATATATATATATATAAGTATATATTTAATACAAGTTATGACGTTCGTGAATCGTCGAACAAATGGTTGGTCAATTGTTTGTATGAAACTCATTTCAAAAGTTTTAAAACTCGTCAAAATTTATTGCTTATCATGTCGGAATAATGTTATCATATAAATATTAAGTTTAAATTTTGATCGGAAATTTCCGGGTCGTCACATGCCACCATCAAAAATTTAGTTTTTGCGCAAGCCTTGAACATCAAACTTGCAATCCGCGTTGTCCTCTACGTGTGTGCGTTGTTAATTTCACGATCAATGGTATAATTTCATAAACCCTAACTTTTAAAATCTGAATTTTATTAGTGTTTCATAGTCTTTGTTGTCTATTGCTCAAGTCTTGACGTGTGGTTAATGTTAGATGCGTTAATTTGTCCGATTTGATCGATTTACATGAAAACCGAATTTGATTCTTGTGTGTACAGAAAATTAACTTTGTTAAATGTTAATTATTATGATGTATTTAAAATCCTCATGAGAAACCATTGATTTTAGGCATTGGATTCACTTGATTTCATTTCCGTGTGATCAAGTTATGCCAATTTGAATTATCGTTGTGTTTTTGTTGCTTGATCAGAAATCTGTAATTGATAGGTCACGAATTGGCTTGTGAATTTATTACCATTAGATAGATAATTCAAAAATACTCAGTTTACACTAGTATATTATGTCATCTGCTTGAGTAAAACTTAAGATACGCCTAAACGAATGAAAATGTGGATTTTTCCAGCACATGCATGAAAAAAAGACTTGTATGCTAAAATCTATTGATTTCCGTGATGATATATTTGTATATCTGTAATCTAGACAAAAATTACTTCACTTTTCATGCAGATATCATGGTCTAATTGTATCTAGATCTTCGGATAATTGCATGCGAATGTGACTAGCTAAACTAAGATCGAATCTGAAACTTGCTCTCTGATTTATACTCTGTGGTTTGTGTTTTGTGAATTAACATGAATGCTTCTAGGATATGAATTTTATATGTTATGTGATATATGGTTAGCTTGTTGCAACCTCTAAAACCTTATACATTGTGCACACTAGGGCCATAGTTTTGATGACTTCTGAATTGAGCTGAAAACAGGACCTCCAACTTGATTGAATAAACTGTACTAATTGGCTAGATCAAAGTTGCTCATTTTTGGATATATGATAATTTGACTTGTCCTTGAATCATGGCCACTGACCTTGTGTTAATTTCATGTCCCTAGCTCCGGTTATAGCCGATACGAAATCAGTGTGCGGTCAGAAACTAATTTGACAAACCATAAATGTACCCCTTCTGATTCCCGACTTATAGACATCGTATAAGACCCTGGCCAGACTTTCTGGAATTTATTTTGAGTCTAATTATGATCTGGAGTTTGCCATGTTATAATGAATTTTGTGCTATGAGTTATTATGCGAAGTTTGCTACATGTACATAAACGTTTTGCATGACGATAAACTGTGATCGTGTAATTGACCATTTATGATCTAAAATGTGTTGTTTGACTTAGGTTTGATATGTTGACCAAATTTTGACATGAACCTACTGATAGTTGACTACTTTGACCAAGTTTGACTTTTGGTTTGACTTTGGTTGACTTTGTTGACATGCATGAACTAGTTGACTATGTGTTAACTTTTACTTTGAAACGCGTCGAGTCGAGCAATAAGACAACTTACTCTATAAAACCACATTTATATAAGACTTATATGTTGATCAACCTAAATACGTATACTTAGGTCTTCTCGGTACTAAATCGCACAAGTTAATTGTCCACTTTTCAATCCGAGCTTTATTCAAAGGTGAGTCTACAGTCCCGCTTTTTACATGTTTTCAGGGATTAGAATACACGTTGTTGTACTTACATTTTCAAATGCTTTTATGTTGACACGAGTACTTAGTATACATATTGAGTTTGATCACAAAGCCCCTAGCTTGAATACTTTTATTACCATCGGGTAAGCACAATTTAGATGGACGGATCCGTTAGGTTGACAACCTCACCCTACTTTACAATTGTGGTGCATTTACTTTGAAATTAGATACACTCGTACAAGTGTATAACATTTTTATGGGGTAAAGGGGAGTATAGTGGATTCTATACTCTGGTCATTGCTAGTATTCAGGTGCTCGTAGATTATGTAAACGTTTCGCAACTTGGAGTTGTACTTGTAAAATCTCGTGGTCAATGAACTGAACTATTTTTCTGATAACTGTTTTTCAGATACTGTTACATTATTTTAGATCTGTAGATTCACCAACATTATTAGTTGACCTGTTTTGCGTATTTTATTCTCAGGTCCTTAAGAGGTAGACTTCCGCTGTGATTTGATGCTTGGTCTGGCTGTGGAGTCAGCATACTTATTTAAAGACATTATTTACTTTCGCATTTAAAACTTTTACAACTGTTTAAATACTGTTAGCTTGTGGTTACGATCACAACAGTGTTTCTATTTTGGGATTTATTGACTTATGTTTTTTTTGAAAGTCAACTTTTAATAAAATTAAATGTGATTGCTTTAAACGTCTCATATAGAGGGTGTAACTGTTAACTGTGGGACCTTGATTAACACGCCGTCAGTTGGAAATTTGGCAGGGTGTTATACCGCAACTATTGAATACAACTTGTTCTTAGAAGATTCATTTGCACTGCACTCATCATACCAATCTATAGACTCGGACCAATTTGTGAATGTCGGCATTTGTATGTTAACCCAAATCCTGCACTTACACCATAGCTCCATTGTGAGATCACAACCAAACAATACGTGTTGAGATGATTCGGAAACCAACAAACAAACGGTACACCCGATATCCGTGATGTCTAACCCCCTTCTTGATGGATTCAACTGTGTAGATAATCTATTCAACGCCACCCACCATAAGAAAACATTGTCTTTCCGAAGAATACATTTTAACCATTTAGTTGCCATGTGATTTATAGGTAATATTCGGCCATCCAAATATAACCTAGTCCCGCAAACAGAGAATGTTGATTCGTTGTCTAATACCCATTGTCATGAGTCCTCCTCATTCGATGTCACCACAGTTCCCACGGTAGAGATTAAATCATTCAGTAACGAAGTGTTTCTAGCACCAATTGGATGTTTCCAAGACCACTTCCACCCTCGTTACTACATCGATCCGGTAAGAGGCAATTTTCTTCCAAATCTAGATGAAAAAAGTCTCCCAAACTGTGCATGTAATGGACCATTACCTAGAAAATTATCATTTCAAAAATTAATAGATCGACCATCACCTACTTTTGCTCGAAGCACATTATTTGGTAAAAAGCCTTTGTTTTTTTAAAGTGTCACTATATACAATACATAAGTGATTTTCTAAACAACATTTATGGTGAGAAAATTATAAGTCAAATTATTAGAAAGAGTAAGATAATTCATAAAACTATCTCAATTCAAAGTTGAAATTTTTGAAAAGAGTAAAATAAATAAAAATAAAATCTAATTCAAATATACTATAATAACAATAACACAACTAGTACTATAATAGTGAACTTATGATCAATTAATAGTCAATTATCATTCCACCAGCACCAACAACAACAATAACAATAATATCAGCACCAACAGTAGCACCAGCACCAGCACCAGCAACACCACCAGCACCAACAACAACGATGGCGACGACGACGACATGTTAATGAACAACAATAAAAGTAATAAAAAAACACTAAAAATTAACTATATCGCTTTTTTAGTAACATTTCACTATGGCACAACCCAAACGACAACATTGAGGTGTGTTTTTAGTAATATATAAGATAATTGTGATTTATTTAGATAAGCATGGGAGGAGTAAAGTATTAAGGCCGTTGTTTTGCACTTAATTGACTTAATACAATGAAATTTAATATGAAAAGCAATTAAGTGGTATTTGTTTTTAACTTAATAAATCAGACACATCTAAATTTAAAAAAATCAAAAGTATTATTGCCTTTCAAAAAAAAAAAATCAAAAGTATTGTGATTTCCATTTAAGTCCTCAGTTTTTAATAACTGCTATTTTAACTACCCATCTATAAGCTTAATTTAGTAGATTTAATTATTTAGACGCTTATTCAGCCCAAAAAAACAAACAATAATTATTTATTCGTCAATTAATTTTTTCACACGTCATATATATTCAAACAAAAGAATTTAATAAGAAAAAAAATAAAATGGGCCCTAAACTGGGAAAATAGTTGGAATTGAGTAATAGCGAAAATAAAGGAACATTGGGTTAGGGGTGTTCATCAGTTTAGTTTCGGTTTGTTCGGTTTATTCGGTTCGGTGTATTCAGTTTTGAATTTTTTTTTGAGCAAAACCGAATACCGAATTCAAAGTTAAAACCTAACCGAACAGAAAACTGAATTCAAATTCGGATTCGGTTCGGTTTTCCGTTAAAACCGGATATTATGAAAAAACTGAGAACGATGGTAGTTTAATAGTGGCGCTACTGACATCTTAGTTATTTATATCCTAAAACAATGACATAGTATTAAATAATCAAGAATTCGATGATTTATCAATATTTACAGCTTGATTATGACGTTTACTGCTTCTCTTATTAAGAAGAAGAAGAACATAATAATTTAAATAACATAATTATAATGTGAGCTACCAAATCGTCATATAGTGAGAACATATTTTATTAGTTGGATTCCAAATTATAATGACATTAAAACATAAATATAAAAATTAATTATATAAAAATTTTGAATTCGATTTTAAGTTAAACCGAATTCAGAATATTTAAAACCGAACCGAAAACCGAATTCAATTTCGGTTTCGGTTTGACTCGATCCGAAACCGTTTTTAAAATTCGATTTAGTTTTTTCCGATTTGGTTTCGGTTTTGTTTCCGGGTTCCACGGTTTCAAACCAAATACTGACCACCCCTACATTGGGTTACGAAATCTTAACCCTCGGGTAAATAACAATGCAAGAAACCACTTGGCTAGTACCATCTTTGATACAATTTCTTCACAATATAATTATAAAGGGACTAAACTCAATTGTGTCACGTGCCACCAGTACTACAAACGTGACTTGACTGTCAATCCGTATATGTGAACTATGACAACCTATTAGGACTCAATAAAACATTTAAAGTGGTATCGATTTGTTTGCTAGAACTTAAGTGTTAAGGGAGGTGCCTCACTCAATAGGCATCCACCCTTCTTGAAAGGATCGATGACCTAGCCATGTTTAACAGAGCCTAGTGGAACGTTGTTAAGTTTGTTATTATCTCAGATCTATTTTCTCTCTCTAGCATCGCAACTTTCTATCTCTATATTAAAAATGTGTTTGATAAAACAGAATGATTAAGTACTGAATGATAACTATGGTGAATGAATTAAAGGTTGTGAATGAGTTGACAATAACTTATTTGATAACCATTGTGAATGAATAATATGGATAATGTAAAACTAACATGTTAACGTTTTGAATTATTAAATTAAAAATATAATTGTTTTATAAGTGTGTGTATATAATTTATGAAAAATGATAAAAGAAATGAATGTGTTAAATGATTAAGAGAACATATTCAACTTTGAATGATCCAACAACATTTTATTTTGGCAACATCATGTCTCATTTAAATTTCACAAATAAAGGCGATGAATTATACTAAACGGGTAAGCATTCAACGCTCAGTCATTTAATTTAATTAAAAGTAAAAAAAAAAACCTAAATAAAAATGAAGTTTTTGAAATTTAAATAAATAAATACTGTAAAATAAAACAACATTATGTTCTTTCCTTCTTAATTTTTTTTACCATTAAACTCGCCTCTTTTAGACTAGCTAGTACTAACGTGCAGCATCAGTGGATCACGATCAAGATTCAAGAAAAATATTAATCAAAGAATCGAAGAATTTAATTAAATGAAAGGTGATCGTTTTTATAGGACGAAAAACAGGGGTTTAAATTCAAAAGACTTTATGAAACACAAACACCTAATTTTCTCGGACATCATTTCTATAAATAATTTGTTTTCTCAAACTTGGCATTGGTTTGAAAACACAACAATAATCAATCAAATAGGTTTGTTTATTAAGTTGTTGTGATATAATTGAATCCAACCCGGATCCGACAAGTGTAGGACCCCACCTTTCTGCTTTCCCCCTCTCCTCTCCTCCCATGCAAGGTGGCTTTCATCATTTTGTATGTGTGTGAGAGAGGAGATTGCAAGTTCATTAGCCATCTTCATCATTTTACCAATTACAGGTTTTTTCTCTATTTACATTCGTTAATTAATATGCATGTTGTCTTTAATGTCATGCAAAGAAAACGAAAATATTTGTTTTAATTTCTCCATATGAGCGGAATGAATAAAAAATATTATGGCAACGGTACCGTGCGAAAAACAAGGTTGCAAAATTCGCTATTCGTGGATTAATCGGTTGGAACTTTGAAAGGAATATTCGGCAACTCAAGACTTAATTAGATTGTACTTTATATACATTTAAATATTATATTTCAAAATCATATATGTAAATGTAGAAGAAAACCATAAACATAAACGTAAAGTTTAACATAATTGTTTAAAATCGTTCATTTTGTTCAAGACTCTAAAACTC
Organism: Rutidosis leptorrhynchoides; assembly: GCF_046630445.1. Taxonomy (NCBI): domain Eukaryota; kingdom Viridiplantae; phylum Streptophyta; class Magnoliopsida; order Asterales; family Asteraceae; genus Rutidosis; species Rutidosis leptorrhynchoides. Next base: position 250,136,833 of record NC_092341.1, read on the forward strand.
TAGTTTAAATTCATATTAAGATGTTGACCAATTTTGACTTTAACCGCCTTTGATCAACAAATCCGATTTGGACCCGTTAATCGACGTTCACCGATTAATTAAACGGATTTTGGTAAAACGGAACAGACTGTACTTGAAAAAAAGTAATCGGGGATTAATCAGGAGTAACCTAAGTATTTTACAACACTGGCGAAAAGTGAGTCTTTTCACACAGAACATGTACACGGCCTGACTAGGTTATCCGGTATTTTCGACCTTTTTTCTGGTCACTCCAAGATACTCTATCTAAGACATCTTGAGATAATTCTAGAATTTAGAAAACAAAATGGCTGATAAGATTTTTCATTTTCATGTTACATTTTGCGATGTATCTAACCCATCTTTAAGGATCATATGAGTTTTACTTGTTTATAGAAGGGACTCAGCTTGATACGTTAACACGAAGGTATAGAGGGACAATGGGTAGTGGTGCTTCACACCTTGCGAAAACAATCAAAACAAAGAAATCACTGCGTCATCGTAGTAAAAAATTTCACAAACTGAAGAAGAAGAAGAACAGCGATGCAGACGAATCTGGTGCGGCCAATGAGAATGCTGATACGACTCCCAAATGTAGGGAATCAGTGTCTTCCGAACCTACTCATGAACCCACTCAAAGAGACTTACATTGTAGTCAGACCGATTCTCATGGTACAATTTTAATTTTTTTTTTTTTTTTTTTTTTAATTTGCTGTTATAACTAGAAATATCTAACAGGTTGAAAATGACCCGTGGTTTGATTCTTGCAGTAGACGACCCATGGTTTGATTCAGTCAGCAGCATTGAAGATTCTGAATCGGATGATGACTTTACTAGCGTGCAAGGAGGTAATGAGTTCGTTAAAATTAGTATCGTTTGATCTAGTTTTTAACTTCTCGAACAACCATCATACTTGATTCGGTTATATTTATTTCAAATGGTTATAAAGTCACCTAAAGTGTATAAAATGCTTACAACCTCTTAAATTATTTCCATTCAATGATATATTATACTGATATATCAATAAAATAGCTCCATGTTATGTAATCATATTCAATACATTAATCAATCTCAATGTTAAAAACAATCTGGGTCACAAAAGTATTGACCCATTTTGACCTGCATTTAAAAAGTGCCTCTTTGACTCGTTACTAACCCATCTGACCCGCCCATATTGTTATTTGCTACAGTATAAAAAAACCCTCTTTGACTCGTTACCAACCCATCTGACCCGTTCCCAAGGTAGCCGAGTGGTTGGGGCCCCTGACATCATATCCTTGCAAGAGGTCTCATGTTAGAATCTTGCGGTGGTCAGTGAAGGGTTGGAAACAGCCAGGCAGTATTCCTGATGGGCTGCGTACATTAGAGTATGAGGTCGGATTACTCACCCTTCCCGGGTAACCCAAGCAGGGAAAACCTTACAACTTTTTGTTAAAGTCAACAATTACTATACTAAATTGTTGTATAAGTAATTTTATTAATTTATACTTTGTATTGTAGACGATGAGTATCCTAATACACCAAATGGGGGAGTGGTTCAAAATGAGTTGTATACACTGACGATACGCGGACTCAAACAAGATAACGTGTTTTCCGTTCTAAGTTACCATGGACACGGTGGTTGTTCGAGCCCTACAAACAAGCTAGGACGCAGTTATAGTAGCTATAATTGTGATAAAGATGATATGAACCACGCCCAAATGCTAAAGCCTGGCGCACCTCAGTTGTTTCACTCCGCTAGTTTCAACGATAAGGTCACTAACACATCAAATTCAGGCTCACAGAATCATACAAGAATACCGACTGTTATCAAGCTCGCGGTAAAAAGAGCCGAAGTAGAGGATCCAAACGGCACACGTATGTGTAAAAAACTTCAACTTTTCAAACACTACTTGCGTCCTACTTTGAGTGTCCACTTTAAAAATACAAGCAGTTATAGAAATATGCAATCTTTATATTGTTCTTCAATAACAATTTTTTCTTTCCTATTCGGTAAACTTATTTTGTTGGTTGTAACATCACTTAGTTGGGAAATCCCGAAATAGCAATTTGGACATATAGAAAGGTTCAGCATCACTTGTCATTCAGATATCACAAACAAACTTAAATGATTCAGCATTCAGTGTTGAATCATCCAAATAAGAGGCAAACAAGTGCATAAATCATTATTATTTTAATTACAATTACAATTATAATTATAAAAGGGATGAAATGCAGGTGCTACCGAAAAGTTCTTTTATCGTCCGCGAGCAGGATTCTTGATTCCATGTTGTACCGATGAAAAGCCGACTCCAGGAAGTTGGTCAGCTATCGACCCGTCAACTTTCACCCTCCGAAGCGAATCTTATTTCAAGTAATTCATCAAATTTCCTATCTTTTTAACCTTTACTGAAGAAAATATCCTAAAAGTTTATGTATTTTGCAGAGATAAATCGAAAAAACCAGCTCCAAACTATTCCCCATATGTTCCATTTGGTGTAGACCTTTTCGTATGCCCCAAAAAAGTCAACCACATTGCCAAATACATCGAGCTTCCTTCATTACAAGGCAACGGAAAATTGCCACCTCTACTCATTGTCAATATTCAGGTTCGTTTTCTCCATTTTTGTAACATTTTATTTTGACATAAATGTGGTATTTAATTTTATTTACTATGTGTTTTATGTCTGCAAATTACAGTTGCCTAGTTATACGGCTCAGATGTTCCTTGGTGACAGCGATGGTGAGGGTATAAGCCTGGTTCTATACTTCAAACTCTCCGAAACTTATGAAAAACACACAACTCTTCAGTTTCAAGATAGCATTAAGGTAATTAATCATGATAATCACTTGTAAAACATGTTAAATCATGATGTTAATACGCGTGTTGTTTTGTCAGAGTTTAGTGGACGATGAAATGGAAAAGGTGAAGGGTTTTAGAAAAGAATCGATAGTCGCGTTTAGAGAACGATTGAAGATCATGGTTGGTGTGGTTAACCCTGATGACCTTCTTTCAAATAGCACCGAACGGAAGCTTTTGCATGCTTACAACGAAAAACCTGTCCTTTCACGCCCTCAACACAACTTCTTTCGGGTACCATTTTTACTATTATAATGAATAAAGTATTGTGGCTAGTAAACATGAATTGTTGAAGTATTTATATGTATATATGCAGGGATCGAATTACTTCGAAATTGATTTGGACATTCATCGGTTTAGTTACATAGCAAGAAAGGGATTAGATGCATTTCGTGAACGCTTAAAAGATGGCATAATGAACCTTGGCCTAACAATTCAGGTACTAAAACCGTTAGGATTTATGTAATGACAGCCATGTGAATAGAATGTAAAATAAATATGAGTCACTTTAAAGTCAACATATAACCGCTATGTACAACACTTTTATGCACGTTAACGACATTTTTTAGAGTTGTCGTAAAAAATTTCAAACTATTACTCCCTCCGTCCCATATTAATAGTCCAGTATTCCATTTTGAGTTGTTCCAAATTAAAAGTCCACTTCCATATATAGATAGATAAAAATAATAAGGTAAAATTCTATTATGCCCTTAATGTATGTGGATGGGATTAAAAGAGAGAGAAAAAAATAAGGGTAAAACTGGAAAGTAAACAGAAAGTACAGTAGTATTTTTATGACATTTTCTTAAGTTGTATGTTTTTTATCTGTGAACTATTAATATGAAACGGAGTGAGTATCTTCTTAGTAAATTAGAGAAAAAAAAATAAAGAAAAAGAGAAACTAATTTGGAATCATATATATTTGAGAGAACAGGCTCAGAAACCAGAAGAATTGCCAGAAAAGGTTCTTTGCTGTTTGAGATTGCACAAGATTGACTTTGTGAATCGTGGTCAAATACCGACATTAGTAGCTGATAAAGATTCATATTCTTGATTCGTTATTCTTCGTATATATTTTTTTAAACCTTTGAAAAGCAATCTTTTACATTTACAGTAAAATGAAGGACAATATTACTCTCCTAAGTTCAATGTTGTATTTTGTATTAATGGAAATCTTTATATTGAAGTTGTACACTAATTGCATATTTGCATGTCCTATTGCTGTAAACTGCTAGGAAGTGATAGTTAATACATTGAGATTGTTAGTTTAACCCTGAACTGCTTGTTTACAAGGTAACTTTTTTGTTTAAAGTTGTTATTAGGTTTTCGAATTTAATGGATAAGTATGTTGTATAGGGAGTCATACACAGCATCAGATTAATTATTTCGTAATAAGTATTACCTTCATAATTCAAATTATATATATCAAATTGTTATAATATATAAATATATATATATAAATGGATAGTCAATTATTGATACACAAAAGTAATATTATTGTATTACCTAAACTTGTGATATTTTTGCTATAAATAGCCATGAATGCAAGCATTAAACTTGCACCATTTCTCACACTTACAAAGTGTTTCTTTCTTTCTCTCCATTATCATCTTTGTTCTTACACTTCATTATTAGTATTCTTAATCAAGAATCAAACCACTAAAGGTAGTTATAAGCCTACTGAATTATAACATCAAGAATCAAACCACTAAAGGTAGTTATAAGCCTACTGAATTATAACATCAAGAATCAAACCACTAAAGGTAGTTATAAGCCTACTGAATTATAACACGTTATCAGCACGATAATCTTAATACTAATTATGGTTGGCTCTGCCACCTAAATGATATATGGTCGGTTATACCACCTGAATAATATATGGTCGACACTGTCGTCTAATTATCATTTATGTTACTAACATTTATATTTCAATTATCTAACATTTATATGGCCGACACTGTCGCCTAATTATCATTTATGTTACTAACATTTATATTTCTATTATCTAACATTTATATGGCCGACACTGTCGCCTAATTATCATTTATGTTTACTAATATTTATATTTATGTTATATAACATTTATTAATGATTGCTTACATATGGTCGACACTGTCACCTACTTATCATTTATGTTATATTAAATTTATGTTTAATGTTTATATACTTATGAATATAAAGTGACTATAATTTATCATGTTGTTTGTTTTAATAGAAAATGTCGAATCTGGAAAAGCTTAAATTTACTCCTTTAGAATCAACTGGAAACAACTACATGCCATGGGTTATAAAAGTAAAAATGCATCTTAAATCAATGGGCATTCTTGAAGCCATAAATGAAAACAACACTTGTTCTGAAAAAGAACAAGCAACGGCATGTTGCTTTATTCATCAACATATTGATGAATGCTTACAAAATAATTATGTGACTGTAGAAGATCCCCATGTTTTATGGGAAGGTCTCAAAAGCAGATTCAATAATCAAAGAGAAATTTTACTTCCAGCTGCTATGGAACAATGGAGAACATTAAGGTTCCAAGACTTTAAGAAAGTAAATGAATATAGCTCAGCTCTGTATAATACATGTTCACAACTTAAATTCTGTGGACATGAAATAAGTGATGCAGACATGATGGAGAAAACTTTCTCCACAATGAATGCTGCAAACATCACAGTGCAAAGAAATTTGAGAATGCTAAAGTTCAAAACATATCCTGAACTTAATTCATATCTCTTAGTTGCAGAGCAAAATGATGAGCTATTAATGAAAAATCAGCAATCCCGTCCTACTGGTACACTTGCAATCCCTGAAGCAAATACTGCAAATAATTATAAACAGGGACAAGGACGCGGGCAAGGTCGTGGTTATAATAACCATCACCATCATCATGCCAAAAGCCATAACTATGGTAGAAACCATCCTTATGGTAATGGTAATGGGCGAGGACGTGGTCGTGGTCGTGGCCGTGGTGGTCAAAGAAATAATAGTCCACGAAAATATAAATATCAACCACAAAACAAGCCCACTAAACAAGATGTTGAAGAAAATTCTTCTAAAAATTCTGAAGAATCTTGCTACAGATGTGGTAGAATGGGCCACTGGGCTAATACTTGCCGAACATCTAAACATCTTGTTAAGATGTATCAGGATTCGCTGAAAGATAAAGAAAAGGAAGTAAACTTTGTGGATAACGTCGATCCAACAGTCACTGAGAAACCATCTGATTTATATGAAGATTTCTTGAATGTTTAAGTTGTGTGTCTTTCGAAAAATAAACGATTTAATGTCGTCTGTCTTTGTCATCATGTTTGCTAAATGTTTCAGTACTATCTATTTGCGTGTAAAATATTGTGTAATATTAATGTACTCACTATTTATTTCTTATATATGAAGTTCAATATGAATATTGCTGGAATACAACATCAATCAAGTGGTGGAGATCTCTGTATAGCAGACAGTGGAACTACACACACTATACTTAAATTCGAGAAATATTTTATTGATCTAAAACCAACGGAAGGAACTATACATACAATATCAGGACCTGCTAACTTGATAAAAGGGATAGGAAAGGCAAATTTCATACTACCAAATGGTACAAAATTTTTAATAAATGATGCCTTATTTTCTCCCAAGTCAAGCAGAAATTTATTGAGTTTCTCCGACATATACCTTAACGGGTATGATTATCAGTCAGTGACAACAGAAAATGAGAAATATTTAAGTATCACTGACAAGAGTCATGTGGTTGAAAAACTGCCAAGACTTAGTTCTGGATTACATTATACACATATAAATGTACCAGAAATACATATGGTAGTTAACGAAAAATATATTGATCCTGGTGTATTCAGTTTATGGCATAACAGATTAGGCCATCCAGGATCAACAATGATGAAAAGGATTATTGAATGTACTCATGGACATCCACTAAAGGATAGAAAAATCCATCATGATACAATGGTTCCATGTACATCTTGCTCTCTTGGAAAATTGATAACTAGACCCTTACCACTTAAGGTTGAGAAAGAATCACCAATGTTTCTTGAAAGAATTCAAGGTGATATGTGTGGACCAATTCATCCACCATGTGGACCATTTAGATATTTCATGGTTCTAATAGACGCATCTAGCAGATGGTCTCATGTTTGTCTGTTATCAAGCCGTAATGTGGCATTTGCAAAATTTCTTGCCCAAATTATTAAATTGAGAGCTCATTTTCCTGATTACACCATTAAAAGGGTGAGACTTGATAATGCTGGTGAATTTACATCTCAAGCATTTAATGACTATTGCATGTCTATAGGAATTGTTGTTGAACATTCTGTTGCTCATGTGCATACACAAAATGGTTTAGCCGAGTCATTGATTAAACGTTTACAGTTAATCGCTAGACCATTGATAATGAGAACAAAACTCCCTGTATCTATATGGGGTCATGCAATTTTACATGCTGCTGCATTGATTCGCATCAGACCAAGTGCAAGTCATAAATATTCCCCCCTACAACTTGCTTTTGGTCAAGAGCCAAATATTTCCCATCTTAGAACATTTGGTTGTGCAGTGTATGTTCCAATTGCGACACCACAACGTACAAAAATGGGTCCTCAAAGGAGGTTGGGAATATATGTTGGATATGAAACATCTTCAATATTAAGGTATATTGAACCTATGACAGGTGACGTTTTTACAGCACGTTTTGCTGATTGTCATTTTAATGAAACATTGTTCCCTAGATTAGGGGGAGAAATGAAAAATAAAGAAAATGATGTTTCATGGTGTGAACCTCAATTAAAGTATCTTGATCCTCGCACAAAAGAATGCGAGACAGAAGTTCAAAAGATAATGCATATACAAGAACTTGCAAATCAATTGCCTGATGCATTTACAGATACAAAAACGGTGACAAAATCATATATACCAGCAGTAAATACTCCAGCTCGAATTGAAATTCCAAAAGCTGGAAATAACGTCACTCATGAATCTTTGCCACGTCAGAAACGTGGAAGACCAATTGGTTCAAAGGATAAAAATCCTCGAAAAAGAAAATCAGCTGATAATGAAGTAAAAGAAAGTGTTCAAGAAGAACCACAAATCAGTACTCCTACTGCAGAGGAGATTGATGATGTCAATACAGAAATTGCAATCAATTATGCATATTCAAAAATATTATGGAACCGAAATGAAATGAAAAATCTTGATGAGAAATTTTCATTTAATGTTGCATATGACATCATGAATAATGATGATGATCCAGAACCAACATCTATGGTTGAATGTCAAAATAGACATGATTGGGCTCAATGGAAAGAAGCAATACGAGCTGAATTAGAATCACTCAATAAAAGAAAAGTTTTCGGATCCATCATTCTCACTCCTAAAGATGTGAAACCTGTAGGATACAGATGGATTTTTGTCCGAAAAAGAAATGAGAAAAACGAAGTTACAAGGTATAAAGCTAGACTTGTAGCTCAAGGTTTTTCTCAAAGACCGGGAATTGATTATGAAGAAACTTATTCCCCTGTTATGGATGCAATTACTTTTAGGTACTTAATCAGCCTGACAGTTTCTAAAAATTTAGAAATGCATCTCATGGATGTTGTGACTGCTTACCTATATGGATCACTTGATAGTGATATATATATGAAGATACCTGAAGGATTTAAGGTACCAGAAGCATCAAATGCAAAACCCAAAGAAATGTATTCGATTAAATTACAAAGATCTTTATATGGGTTAAAACAATCGGGACGTATGTGGTATAACCGATTAAGTGATTACTTGATAAGCAAAGGGTATACAAATAACCTTACTTGCCCTTGTGTTTTCATTAAGAAAACAACATCCGGATATGTGATCATAGCTGTTTATGTTGATGATCTTAACATCATAGGTACAAATAAAGAGATCTATGAAGCCATTCAACTTCTAAAGAAAGAATTTGAAATGAAAGATCTCGGAAAAACCAAGTATTGCCTTGGTTTACAAATTGAGCATATGCCTAATGGTTTACTTGTACATCAAACAACATATACTGAAAAGATTTTGAAACGTTTCAATATGGACAAGGCAAAACCATTAAGTACTCCTATGGTTGTTAGATCACTCAATGTTGAAACTGATCCATTTCGTCCATGTGAAGATCATGAAGATATTCTTGGACCAGAAGTACCATATCTTAGTGCAATTGGAGCTCTTATGTATCTTACAAATTGTACAAGACCTGACATTTCTTTTGCAGTTAATTTGTTGGCAAGGTTCAGCTCTGCTCCTACCAAAAGACACTGGAATGGGATCAAACACATATTTCGATACCTTCGAGGAACTACTGATTTAGGATTATTTTATTCTAACGAATCAAAACAAGATTTGGTTGGTTATGCTGATGCAGGTTATTTATCTGATCCACATAAAGCTAAATCTCAAACTGGATATGTATTCCTAAATGGAGGTACTGCAATATCATGGCGTTCTCAAAAACAAACACTTGTTGCTACATCATCAAATCATGCCGAAGTGATTGCATTACATGAAGCTACTCGTGAATGTTTTTGGTTGAGATCAATGACACAAATCATTACTGATTCTTGTGGACTAGAACGCGATAAAAGTCCAACAATTATCTATGAAGATAATGCAGCTTGCATAGCACAGATGAAAGAAGGGTATATCAAAAGTGACCGAACCAAACACATACCTCCTAGATTCTTCTCATACACTCAAAATCTCATTAAGGACAACGAGATTGAAATGAGATATGTTCAATCCAGCAAAAACTCTGCTGATCTTTTCACGAAAGCACTTCCAACTGCTATTTTCAGAACACACGTTCATAACATTGGCATGAGACATGTTCAAAAGATGTAACAACCGAAGCGATGTCTACTTGAGGGGGAGTCAACTCCATGCTGCACTCTTTTTCCCTTAGCTAAAGTTTTTCCCACTGGGTTTTCTTTAGCAAGGTTTTTAACGAGGCAGTAACTTACAGTTGATCTTCAACAAACAAAATTGCTATCCAAGGGGGAGTGTTATAATATATAAATATATATATATAAATGGATAGTCAATTATTGATACACAAAAGTAATATTATTGTATTACCTAAACTTGTGATATTTTTGCTATAAATAGCCATGAATGCAAGCATTAAACTTGCACCATTTCTCACACTTACAAAGTGTTTCTTTCTTTCTCTCCATTATCATCTTTGTTCTTACACTTCATTATTAGTATTCTTAATCAAGAATCAAACCACTAAAGGTAGTTATAAGCCTACTGAATTATAACATCAAGAATCAAACCACTAAAGGTAGTTATAAGCCTACTGAATTATAACATCAAGAATCAAACCACTAAAGGTAGTTATAAGCCTACTGAATTATAACACAAATGACAAAATACTAATTAATCACAAAAAGGTGATGAGAGGACTCCCAACAATGACATACTTCCTCGATAAACTACCACATTAGTGTCACGTCAACAGTCCTTTTAGATAAAACGAGGACCGAACCATTGCCATCAATTACTTCCTAAAAAAATGGACCACTATGTTAATTATTTAATACCAATGTACATGTTGTGAAGCATAAAGTACGACCAACAAAGAAATGGTTGAAAAGCACGAACAGGAGCACGAAATGGTTGAAGGAGAGTGAGGGCTAGCAAATGCCATCACTTGGTGCTCGAGGGCTAAGTTGAGGACTAAGGGATGGCAATGGTCTGACAATTTTGTATTTCTCGTTTGTGCTATAAACATAATTATGAACAGTTTTGATTGATGAATTACTAAAATGCATGGTAAAAATATTATCATTCAGTTTCTGTTTAATGGAGAATAAATAATAAATACTATAACCAGTGTTGTAAATCTCTCGAGATCTCCCCCGAGATCTCGTTTTTAGAAGGCAACCGAGACGAGATGTTCATCTCCCGAGATTTCTCGGTCAACGGGGTCAAACTTAGTCAAAGCCACGATTTCTCGAATTTTCTTGCTAATTTGTAAGATTTTCTTGTAAAATTCGTAATTTATAAGATTTTCTAGTTTTTTTTCCGGATATTTTTGTAAAATCTCGTAAAAACGTGTATAAATAATTAAATATACATATATTTATGTTTTTATGTATATTTGTATTTAAAAAACTATAAAGTCAACCTAAGTCAACGTCGGAGATCTCCCCGAGATTATTCCAAGATGCCGAGATCTCCCTAAAAAAATCCAAATGAAATCTCCCAAGATCCGAATTCTCAAACCTTAACTATACCTCAATTATGTATACTGAACAAATTGATACCATTATTTGAGTGTTAGTACAAAAGTAACGGACAAAATATTGAAAACATTATAAAATTAATTTGAAGTGTTTGTACAAAATATATATAACGTTAACTTGTACATATGATACAATCAACTGTTAAAATATAAGACAAAAAATAAAAATAAAAATAAAAAATGAAAATGAAAATACAAGTATCTACTTTTAGCTAAAAGGACACAAAAAGTACACAGCTCACTCTTTGTGTACAACAAAATAAGGCGAGTAAAGGTGCTGCAAGGCACACGATGGTCTCGCTACAAGCAACATTAACCATTTGTACATATGTATTTTCGACAAACGACAAAATAAAAGAGGTGAAAGAATGCGACTAGATCCAAAATGTACATTCAGAAACATCATTTACGCAGTTATATTCTCTTCTTTCATCATCTGTAGTAGAACTGGTATTTCGTTGTTTCCTAACTTGGTTTCTTTTCGTTTTGTAGAGTACCACCACCCCCGATGTTGTTATTGTAGGCTCGGTGCTTAGATACAGGAATATCATGATTATGTTTACCTTCATATGTTGTTACTACAGATTTCGGGTCTAATGGAGCCCTTTCTACGTGTTTCCGCACACTGCATCCCGTAAACGTACATTTGTAGTAACTCCTGCACGTTTTAAAACTCCCTATAAGTCAACGGAGCCACTTTGGTATCTAAAGTATTTCTAACATATTTCTGGATGGGTCAAAACGGACAATTTTTTGTGACAGGAAAAAATGGGTCAAGTCGTGGGTTGACCCGTCACTATTACTTTCTTGTCTCACTTATGAAGAGTTTAGCTAACATATTTTGTCCTAATGATTATATATCCTAATTAGGGATCAAGTCCAAAACTTTCAATTACAACAAGTTGAGTACTAACTAGTTTTTAATTGCACAATCCAATTCCTATATAGTTATAGTTACTAAAGTTGCAAGGTTTTTCCCTGTTCAGGTTAGCGACTATTCTGACCCCATACTCTAGTGTCAACCGTATAATCAAGTCTATCAACCATCAAAAATTGACAATGTTTGTTAACTAATATAGTATATGTAATACGATAAATCAAAAGGTTGTAAACACCCCGATTAAGTAATAAGCAAACTCGTATGTTTAAGAAATTTACTACGCTTACCATGTTAGTATAAATACCGGATTGATCAATGTTTTTGTATTTCTTGGTTTTGAAATTACTTTTTTTCATGATAGCATAAAATCGACAAATTTTTACATAAGTGATTACACTTATGCATGATGAAAGCATACAAGCAAACAACCAACATATAATTGTTACCTTGGATTCGTATTTCCCTTGACCACTTTCTGCCCGTATTTTCGCCACTTGAACCCATCATCTAAAAGATCAACTTCACTTCTTGTTTGCACCACTATTTTCGGTTCAGTGACCGCCTGTTTGGATAGATTCGAATCCGCAGGCACATGTACAGATATGGGCCCCGCCACTGTATTCCTGCACTCCGTGAGAAGAACATTTCAACCAAATGTACCGATCATCAATTACAACATAACTTTATGGATAATGCTTAACAGATTGAATGGCTATAGTTATTGAGCCGACAGCAAGCGTCGATTTATCGGCGACTTGACTGACTCTTGGAGCCTAAAGTAAACTTCAGGCAGGATTTAAAACCCATGAAAATTTGATATTACCATTTTCATGGCGTCTCAATTTTATTTTTAATTTAATTTTGTTTTTTAAATTTTTTTTCCTACTTATTGGCCGGAGGTCTACTCGAAAGCAATCTCTCTATCCGTCGAATAGAGAGAGGGATGACTTTCTCTACTTTTGAGAGTGTTTTTCACTCTGGGTGGAGAAATGACTTGTCTTTATTCTCGAATAGGGGAAGGATTGTCTACATCTCACCTCCCCATACACCACTTATGTGGTATTGGGTTTTGTTGTTGTTGTTGTTGCTGCTTAACAGATTGAAGTTAATACATTTCAAGAACCATACTCAACAATCAACCACAAAAAAAAGATCAATTTTTGAGATTTTTTTAACGATGGCCCTTAGGGCGGTCGTTAACAAGCATAAAACACTTGTACAATTAGATAACATCCACCATCTACTATATAGAAGTATTTTCTATTTTATGTGTGTTGATGACAGTCCCAAGGGTTTACGAGTATTTTTTATTTATTTCCTTTTTTAATGTAAATAAAGAGAAACTAGATATTTCATTCAATCACTCTCTATCTTAGGAATAAAAATGTCATTTTTGGGCTAAAGTTTGTAACTTTTTGACTAACCTATTAACAACAACCTCCTAAAAAGGAACCTTTGGTATGCCTAAATTGTATAGTGAAACAATATCAACTTTCATTACAAAAATACGTGTCTAAAAATCTTTTGCGACGATATGAATTATACCTTCGTTTCGGATTAGGTTCATCATCAGGCTCATCAATTCTCATCAATTGATTAGATCCTTGATCAACTCTCATCAATTGATTAGATCTTTGATCACGTGAATCTACACGTTCTTCCCCTACACGTGTTTCCATTTGAGGAATATTCGGTTTGTTCACATCAGCATTCTCTTTGACCCGTTTCCCAAGCACAGGCGGGTAATGATTGTGCTGACCTTTATACACAATCTCACTTATATGACCATCAACCGCTTGCCCTACCTTTTTCTTTACAGTGCAGTTGGCATATGTGCATTTATAATAGCTTCGAGGATGCTCACTCGCTTTGACCTGTTTTTGACCATATTTTCTCCAATTGTAACCGTCATTAGTATCAGTAGATACCGAAACTACCTGTTGAGGTTCACTAACATCCGATTGAGAAACCGAAAAATCGTCGGGTGATCCAATCTGTGAATCATCAAGCTCGGATTTTGAATTTGCGTTGAACATTTGTGGTTCTTCCTTAGATGCCACTAATGTAGATGATCTATTCTCGGATTGAACTTGATTATAATACGATTGAGATAATGCAGCTTGAGCGGTAACGTGAGCCAACGCCTGCTGGTGCGACATCCCAAATGGACTCTACACAAATTTAAACAAAATGATCACAATTCAAAAACACAATTTTAAAATTCCAAAATAATATTCATGCTAACATATGTTGAAACATTAAAATTGACAGTGCCATGTTAATATGTTTAACATCTATAAACAACCAAATGTCCATGTTATATAGTTTGATATGGTTGCACCTATTTGGCTATTTCTTCACCTAAGCTTCAAATTAAGTCAAACTTGATGTTGAAAATTGGTTCATCTGACACCAAAAGTCAAAAGGAGTACTTTTTCTTATTCAAAAAACACAAAATTACCAAACTTTTCCTAAAATATATACAGTAAACAAAAAAATTTAATCATAAAATCATTCATTTTCATTTCCTCATTCAAATAACAAGATTGTAAATGTAAATTGTAAAAACCCAATACATATATACATACATACATATACTAATATACATATACATAGATAATAAATAAATGGGTAAAATATACCTGAAGAGGGGAGAAAAATCCAGGTGAATTAAGTAAACTAGATGGACTAAAAACAGAGGGAAACATAAACCCGGTCGGTGATTGTGCTATTACTAAATCGACCGGTCGATTTGCTTTAAATCCCATTGATTTCTTTTCATTATTATTGTTATCATCACTAAATTCATACAGGGCAGGTGGCGGGATTTGATGAGATGCAGGGGAAGCCATGGCACCGGCGAGAAGCTGAGAAAAAGACCGGCAATCAACATCCGGATAATGATCGGAAAAAAAATTAGAAACAAGTGTCATCGGTCCAGGACTAAAACCCGGTCCAGGACTAAAACCCGGTCCACCTGTAAATAGAGTTTCGAATGAGGATTGTGGTGGTAGTGCAATCATTGGTGGAACTCGCCGATGTTGTTGCAGTGGTACGGAACCGTCGTTAATCTCCGCCATGATTTATTTTCCGATGAGTGGTAGCAGCCGCCAGTTTCTGTTTCCGGTTTTTTTTTTTCCAATTGAAAGGAGACGGTTTGTTTGGGATTTAGTAAAAAGTGTTCTGAAAAATGATTTGGTGGGTGTTTTTTAAAATATTTTTTTTGTTTATTTATTGGTACAGAAATTTTAGTGTTAGTTTAGAACAAAGAATACACAGAGACAGGAGTGTTTACAGAGTGTTGTGCGTGTTCCGAATCTCGATCTTATCTTGTTTATGGTGGCTAATAGTTATGACGTAGTTTACATAAATGGTCCTTCTATTTTTATTTTGTCTCATTTAGAGTCTAAAGTACGGTTTAAAATAAAATTGATGTATTTAACTAGTGAGATTTTCATTTTTATTAACACTCCTATTCCTTTTTCCAAGCCTTTTCCAATTGATATTGATATATATTGATATATATGTTACAACAACAATAATATTCAATCTCACTCATGCGAAGGTAATTGATATATAGGTTAGTGTACGTGGTTATATAGTCACTTACAGTTCATTATTATTTATTGTTTATAAAGAAGACGTTTCTTAACTCTACTACCTTATTGTTTTTATTTTCGTGTATCTGGTCGAGAACTTGGGCATTCACAAGTAATCTATGTGGTGCCCATTGATGTATGCTCGTTGATTTTTATTTATTTACCATATTGTTTTTCAAAAAAATAAAAAATAAATAAAGAAGACGTTTCTGTAGGATCGTTTCAGGTCCTCCAACATGTACGACATATTAGGTCTTGATGCTTCACGTTACTTTAAAATCAATTGGTGATAGAGTGAGGTTCCCATAAACTTATATACATACATTTCCTTCAATCAGTTTCCGATATGATATTACTTTGCACTTCCTTAACCGATTATCTCCAACAGTTTCTATAACAATAAGTTTGCAATTGGAATCTCTCTACCATCATATGATTATTGTTTAGAGACTAACTATTAAAACGATTTAGGTGAACTATTAGATATTTGTGATTTGTACAAGATCTTTTTATATTACTATAACCAAATAACTACTAATGTCGTAACTAACAAAGTGAATGGATTTTACATGTGGATACGGAATAATATAGGAGGAATTCGTAGTTACACTACATATAAGGTTATCATATGGCGTATAGGTCTTTATCAATATTTAATATCGTTCAGCAATTATATGCAACTTTTTCAGTATTTACACCCGATATGTCAGATCATGTTGAGATTAGAAGATGAGACAAGTTAGAATGAGATTCGGTAAGTAAGAAGGAGACTCGGTATGAGAGAGATTCAGTAAAATTTACATTCCACAGCTTCTAGAACTCAGTTACAATACAATGGCTATCTAATTAGGATTACATGGGTTCCTTATATAGCCCTCTTCTAAGGAACCTTCATTTAAGTATGTTTCACATTAACACTATACAACTTCGGGGTCCTAACAATCTCCCCCTTAGTGTTAAATGTGAAATTTACAATATAATCATATTGAGTAATGTTGTGAGGTCCAAACGTTAGTTTCCATCGTGTGCCATCTGGTTTTGAAACTTCAACTTGATTTTCTGAAATTTGCTTAGAAGGTTTCCAGACGCCCCACACTTTTCTTGGATCTCCCTCATGTAATGGATATTCATCCATTTCTTTGAAATACCTTCTCTTTCTTTGGCCACGAAGAATCTCAAATTGTCTAGTACGGATCCGGAGCTTCAGTCGATCTCTGATATGCTTTATGAACTCTCTAAGACCCATTTTCATGTCAATGTCATCAAACTTGCTTTGAAGAATTTTAAGATACTTCAGTGCAGCCTTGAGTGTACCATCTGAATATTTGTTTAACTCTTCAGTGCGGATGAACACTTTTTCTTTCTGAGAATTCACAAATACAAACCTTTCGGGTTCGAATTGCATTTGAAACATTCCCATATCCTTCAGTCTCTCTGTGAATTGATTCGGACAAGTTATTCGAATCTTTTTCCTATTCGCTTCGAGACCAATTTGAAAATCTTCACGTCTCATCAGTCCAATTGTCTCCATCATGTATCTTTTCACAGCTTCCAAAGCTTGAGATTTAGCAAAAGGTCGATTGGTGATGATACTGAGGTAGTTGTAGATGTGAATGATGTCAAGCATGTCTAGATTTTGAAAATCAGCATCTGTGAACTTGTACTCCTTCTCATCTTCTCTAATAATATGGAACTGACTGATGACGTCTCTTTTCTCACATATATCTACTCCGGCTCGAGTAATCTTTAACAATTCTAAAATACGATACTTTCTTTGAAGCCACAAATCATCTTCATTCTTGTTGATATGTTTCCTCCACATAAACTCATACCAGTTTCTTTCATTAGCTGAAAGCAATCGTGAACCTATATAGGTAAACCTTTTACTTCTTGGCATTTCGTTAATGCGGAAGATCTTATACGCATTTTCTTCGATGAATGTGTTTCGTAACGTTATGAAATCATGTTCAACTCCCAATAGCAATCTTTGTTCCCGATTCTTAAACAATATACCGTTGTTGTATTTGAATCTAGAATTTAATGTTTCACTTGAAGTAGAGGTACCAGAAGTTGAACTTTCATTTGCATTAGTTGGATCTGAACTCGATGATGGTGTAGAGTTTGATGAATGGTCAGTAGGATTTGTCGTGTCATCTGTTTAAGCATTATCATCTGCAATATGATCAAAGATGTCATCATCATTTGGATTAACATAAAGATTGTCTTCATCTTCATCAGAAGAATTCATTTCATCATCACTTTCCGTTATCGGATCAGGATTCCCTTCATCCACAATTTCTACATCTTCAGGAATAGAAGATACTGCAGATAATTTGCTTAGAACAACAAATCCATCATCATCTGTTTCTTCAAGATAAAAATAACTTAAGTTTAAATCCTCATCTACCGGTCCACTTTCAGCCTCTGAATGAATAATTGGAATTATGACTTGCTCAGGTTCCTTGTTAACAATATCATCATGAGTAGAAACCTTTTCTGATTCTGTATGAACCTGTTGAGCTTGAGAAGCTGATGTAGACCTCACACCACCACCCCTAGTGGAAATGTTCACCGTTAGAAATTCTCCATCTACTCCTATCTCCCCCTCATGGCTATTAGGAGGATCAGAATCGTCATGTTCATCATCACGGTGAGGGCGTAGAGGAGAAGAACAGGAAGTAAGCGGATGTCGTACTCGAGCGCGAAACATTGCTTGAAGCGAAGTTCGTCAAAGAACATCAAGATTGACTCTAGAAAACATACAACTAAAATATTCTTGCTCCAAAGCATCATAATAATTTGGTGAACCCGTGGGTGATGGTGGTAAAGTAACAATAGGAACAGCAGCAGCAGCATCGGTTGAAGGCGATGTCGGTGGAAGTGTTTGAGTTGTCGTGAGGGCAGGTAAGGATAAATGTGCAGTATTATTCTTACATGTAGGGTTGTACGTACTACTAGTCAGATTTGTGATATCCCCTTCTGATGGAGGTTGGGCAACAACCGGAGTTGTCGCCGACGAAGATTCTTTCGAATCATCCGCCTCCATGACTTTAGTCTCATGGGACTCTGACAAAGTAGCAGAACTACCCATTGATTTAGCTCTCGCAGAGATATTGCTATTTCTGACTCCTGAAATCATTGATATACCATGAGGTGGCACATCTCTTTTAGTTAAAGACTCTTCCTCCAGACCCTGAGATTCAGAATCCGGAAGAGAAGTGGTTTGAACCAATGGATCAATTTCTTAAATCAAAGGATCAGTCTGCTGAAAGTTTGATAAATATCCCGAAGGATTGTCATGTTGACTCGTTTCCATGGGACGCGGCAGATCTCCCTCATCAAGATAAGCCGGACCTCCAGACCATGTTGTACGTTGAGGCACAAGAGGATTTCCAGGCGATACACAAGGTGCCTTTTCAAGATTTTTTGGCTCCCCTTCGGCCGTTCTGGACTTCAATGATTGAGTTTCCTCAACCGATTGAGTCAACGCAGACTTTACTGCAGAGGAAGACTTTACTTCCTTAGATGCCGAAGCATCTTGCTGGGTAGGATTTATTGTTAAGTCATGTGTAGATTGGATGGGCTGATTGGTCTATTTACCATCCTTGCTTTCAGCTCTCTTGCCTACCAAAGCTTGCGCTTCATTTAGTGTAGGGCTTACTGTTATTGTTGGATGTGATACGGAGATGGGTGAAGGTGACCTAATAGGCTCTAGGTCTTGGTCCGTATCACCAATGGTTGGAGTAACTGTTTGGCGTACGATAGGAGTCGTAGTCCTAGATCTAGTTACTCGTTGGGTTGGCAGAGTCTGAATCATCTCATCAGGCATATATCGTGTTCTCTTTGGAGAATGTTCGGGAGATGATTCAGTTGCTGAAGAATTGGTGTCGCTGCTCCCCTCAGGTGTTGTGGAAAGGGTTGGTTCAATCCTAGGTGAACTAGGTTCCCTGATCCTCATGGTTTGAGCTTGGTGTGCTACCCTAGGACGTTTGAGGTTTATCCTAAGTGCAGGATTAGCTGGCCCAGGTGGTTGAACTACAAGTTCCTCTACAACTTCTGGGGCTGGAATCGCGGCGGGTTCAACTTGTACTTGTTGTATCGGGTTCGGGAGAGGTATTCCTACAGCCTTAAAATAAGAACGCATTCGAGCATCTTGGGGTTCAGCTAGCCTCACTAGTCAATCTGGAATTGGTGCAGTGAATTGATTATCAGAAATCACTGGGGTATTCATCTTCAACTCCCCAAATCTCTTCATCTGTAGTCCATGTGTACCTGGTACAAAAATATTTGCATTTCTGCAAGCATGTATAGCATCATGGATAAAGATACAGAAAAACCTTTCATAGGGGATGTAGGAACCCCTTGGTTTATCTACTTGAGCTTGAACCAAATCCCACAAGAGTTCTTCATAGTTCGGAGTTTCCACTCTTGTGAATGAGTAGAACAGCTTGAGCATTGGCACAGTTAGGCTGTCAAATCCACTCCTTATCATCAGCAAGCATCTGTTGATGATCGAGAAGATCACATACCACTGAGAGTGCAGATAATTCTTGTGACGACCCGGAAATTTATGACCAAATTTAAACTTAATCTTTATATGATTTTGACACGATAAGCAAAGTCTATAATGTTGAATTCTCAAAAACTTTGAACTGTGTTCACGTATTCATTTACCCTTCGACTGCTCTCGAATATTCACGAAAAATTATGTGTAAATAGATATGTATGAATATATACATATGTGTGATTATTAAATTGAGAAATATTAATAAAACAATTAATGGTTTGGTTGATATGAAAATAAGTTATGAAATTATTATATGACTTGAAAACGTTAACAAAGTACTTGATGAATAATACTTTAAATAAACGTATTAGTTTCAATATATGTTTATCGACGGAAATGAAAAGATAATTTCAAATGATTGAATTATCAGATACATTGTGATTATGATTACGGGTCTCTGTTATGAGATCCACTATGATTTAAGAAATCTATTATTTTGACAAATTAGTACCGAGCCATTTTATTATGGATAAAGGTTTTAACGTTATCTTAAAATTTAGAATCTTTCTAGAAACCTTTTGACAAAGTTATAAATAATAACGGTCCGTGATTTTAATAGAATATAAATATATAAATAACTTGCAACGTGTAATTAAAAACGTGTTTATATATATTTTGAATTATTTTAGTATTCGGTTAGTGATTTGAATATTTGACAAGTCAGAGTAAACGCTAGTACATAGATGGTTCATATCAAATTAAGTTATAATATGAAAATGATTTTAAATAAACTCTGAAATATAATTAGTCTTGAAAAACTAGATATTTTATTTAGATAAATATTTCTAATGTATATAAATTTATAATTCTAAATGATTATATATATATATATTACAAAATAATATAATATTAACCTTGAAATAAAACGTTTGATTTAAAAATATTATTTTGTATATATATATGTAAATAGCTAAACGATGATTTAAAGAAGCAAATGACCAAAACACTCAAATGAATAAGTTACATTTCAATTAGTATAATTATTGATGAAATAAGTCTAATTATTGATAAAGGTACGTGTCGCGAAACGTAAAGTACAAGTTTTCTAAGCGTACGAAAGGATGTTCGAAAAACCGAAAACGGTACGTAAGTCGAGCGTCAACGTACGATTCATCGGTGCAAAAATTATAAATCAACTATACACGAGAATATAATATAATATTTAATTAGTTCTAAATATTAAATATTAAATATATTATATATTAAATAATATATATAAAAGTGTCGGTAAGAATCATTGGAGGAATTTGAGCTGTAAACAAGGCTCATGCGATCGCATGAGTCTCTCCTCTCATCCTCATGCGATCGCATGAGGGGGTAGGTGTGCCAAGTCTCTATAAAACGAACGAATTCAGGATTCAGTTTACACATTCAATATCTCTCGATCTCTACTCTCTCTATATATTTATATTATTATTATTATTATTATTATTATTATTATTATTATTATTATTATTATTATTATTATTATTATTATTATTATTATTATTATTATTATTATTAAAATTAATATTGTTATTAATTTTATAGTTAGGAGTATTATTATTAGTAGTATTATACATAAAATACTGCGACGAGGTTATGAGCAAGTTATTTCAAAACGGGTTTTATGAGCGGGATAGAGTTAAAGAAATTATGGGTTATAGCTATGGAGGTTATGAGTATTGTTCGGGGGTATGCTCGCGAGATCAAACTAGTGTTTATCATCTCCGTTGCGTCTACGTACTTTCCTACAATATTGAATCACAATATTGATACGTGAGCATTAATATCTTATCTTTTATATATTAATAGTGTATCCATGTCTAGTGCCCGAGTATATATGTTTATGCATGCTAGTATGCTTTAATTTTGTAGTTAGATAGTTTATGATGAATCACGAATTTGATACATATGCTACTGATATAAAGTATATGATATGCATGTTTTTGGAAAGGTGGCGAAAAATTATTAACTTTTCATTTAGAAATCGCGTGATTTCGATGAACGGATTAAAAGATATGGTCAACTGAATTATGTTTGACGTTAATTGAAATTGTGTTTGAAATTGTAAATTAATATTTAAACAACTTGTCTATGAGATTGATAAATTGAATTTTTAGATATTACTAATCGAGTAAATGAATTTCTATATAAGGCATGTCTCGTTTTGGTAAACAATTGTCAAAATTGACAGTCATATCAGGTTTTAAAGCTTTATAAACACTATAATCTGATTTTACAAGTATTGAAAAACTATGTGAAATAATAAAATATTTTCGATTGCCATGATAATTCAAATATAATATATCTCCTGAAATAAATAATATTTTGAGTTTGATAAACTATAAATTCGTTCAATTGATAAACTATAAATTCGTTCAATTATCAACACTTATAATATGATAATAAACATGTATAGATTTAAAGATCATATTGGGTCAGGTTGACTTTTGAGATGACTTTTGTTAACTTTTGTATGTCGGTCTCGAGCATTAGGATTGTGATACACTATGACCCGACCTAGCTTGTTAGACATGTATTGACCAACATATGTTCTCTAGGTTGAGATCTACGGTTATTTTGCATTCCGAGTTTTGGTCACATTTCGATGAATGGCCTTATGTGCTGCTAAGGTGAGTTTATAGATCCCTTTTTAATTGCTTTTACAATCTATATTTTTGGGTTGAGAATACATGCACTTTATTTTAAATGCAATGGATACAAGTACATACTAAATTCTACACCGAGTTTGAACCAAAAATCCCTTAGCTTTGGTAACTATTACTGTCGGTTATAAGAACTGGTGGGCGCGAATAGTTGTATATGGATCCATAGGGCTTGACATCCCCGTCTGTTCCAGGTATAGAAACCCTAGCCTGAACTATAAAACAGACGTATACTATTTGAGTTAATACACGTTAGATTGCGTGTATTGTACATGTTGGTTGCATGTATGTTAAAACATAGGTACTTATTATAACGTTAAAGTTTAGTTACCAGGGTGCTCAATTTTGTAGAATCTTTTGATAAACGTTTCGGATGAAACAACTGAAATCTTGTGATCCACCTTTATATACAGATTATGCGCAACATTAAAACAATGAACTCGCCAACCTTTGTGTTGACACTTTTAAGCATGTTTATTCTCAGGTTCCTAGAAGTCTTCCGCTGTTTGCTTATACGTTATACAAGCTATGTGCATGGAGTCATACATGCTTTATTCGAGAAAACTTTGCATTCACAAAATCATCACCATGTATCTTATTTGACTGTATTGTTAACGGATGTATTATTAAAAACTATTATATACAGTGATTGTCTATACGTAGAAATCATCAGATGTCGAAAACCTTGGATTTATATATTCATTTATGGTGTGCCTTTTCAAAAGAATGCAATGTTTACAAAACGTATCATATAGAGGTCAAAACCTCACTATGAAATCAATGAATGATGTATTCGTCCAAATGGATTTGGACGGGTCTTCACAGTTGGCATCAAAGCTTGAGGTCATAGGGAACCAGAATTTGCATTAGTGTGTTTAACTGGTAATTGTTAGGATGCATTAGTGAGTCTGGACTATGACCGTATCTGTTTTTACCGAGTTTTGTTATCATTTTTGAGTCTTGACACGTTTTCCTTCAATTATTGCATATACAGTATACAGATGACTTCATATCTTAACATATCTGTTACTGTAAACTTTTCCTGACATCTTCCGAAAATTTCTCCGTAATTTATGGAATTTTGGTATTATATATAAATATGTAAATTATGTGTTGAAGAATACCAATCTAAGTCCTATAATCTATTATATATCAAAAATCAATTCCCTGATTATACAAGATGGATCCTGCATCTAGTTCAAATTCCTCAGATTCCGACAGCTATTCCAATATGGAATTCGACCTGAGCTCCTAAAGCAGCGTAACCGGAATGGATCAATCAATTAGCCATCATCTATTCTGGATGAATTGAGGATGGGTTCATAGCTTACTTAATCATTGGAGACAAGAAGAAGGTGATCCCTTCCATCCACCACATTCCCCTCTTGGCGAAGAACCTGAAGCACTTACCGGCGAACCTGTTCGTAATACCATTTTCTCTCTCATTTCCAGAGTATCTCGTCACGATTATGTATTATCTCAAATTCTAGATCTTATTCATCCACTCGTCTGAACCAACAATCACCCCGGTGTAATAGAAGAAGTCAACGAGCTTCACGCTCGAGTAGTGGCTTTGGAGAATATGGTGCAAAGGTTACAAGCACCAGCAGCATCACCGGCATCAACAGTACCACCATCATCTACACCAACAGTACCATTACCACCACCAACTACAACGTCCGCATCACATGCCTCAACATCACAATCTGTACCTCGAGCATCAATGTCATATGCCCTGTAGATACCAAGGAATACCAACAACAACAAACGATGAAGTATTAATTCATAACTTCATTGAAGAAATATTCTACGGCGATTATGTAATATCTAAAGTTTTAGAGATTGTATATTCTAGTCCTAATCGAAAACCAGATGAGATTAATATTATGTTAACTCATTAAATCCATGATTACATCTAAAGAAAATATATATGTAGGTATATTTTCATAAAGATTGTAATTAAAAATCCTTTTGTACAAACTATTAATGGTGAGAATATTTTAACGGGTAGGTAATACCGGGTAGGTAATACCCGAGAGATATATAAATTCATAATTAATATGTTACATTCTTCGATTCTGATTCAATAAATCATCAACTATACTCACTACTTTCACAACAATATATATTTTTTCATAGAAATCAAAACAACCATACTCATTCAAATTCAATTACATATTCTATTTTAACATATCAGAATCCAGGTCGAGATATAACCGATATCATCACTCTTAGGTTCTTACATCTTTCAAATCTATACTTTGACTTCAAAACTGTGCTAGAACATCACTTCTAATCATAAAACCCAGAAAAATATTCGTATCATTCAAAATTCTAGAACATCATATGTATATTAACGATTACAATCTGTGTTCAAACCCTTCGAAATTCATGAAGACACTTCAAATAATGAATAATCGAGATGATGATCCAACCACATATTACCCACAGTCTTGCACCTGAAAAACTCTCGAAACCAAAGTCATAGTTTAACACGTATTCGTGTCAGACCCTTTGGAATTTATTAACAAAAATAACTTTTCAATCCCTTTTCAAAGTAGACAGTTTTGTCACAGTTTCAGCAAATCAACTTCAATTGTTCATTCGAATAAACCTTATTATAACGATTTCCCCTTCATCATTATTACCGAGGAACCCTTTATATCTCGCCACAGTAGCAGTAAACTTATCAACAATTTCATTGATCTTTAAGCCTCTCCGAAAAATCACTCTACTTATTCATTGAAACCCTATCATATACTCATCTGCATCTTGTAATGGTAGTTGCCATACCAAAAAGCTTGAATCATTATTCTCGAATTTCGCAGCAATTCTACGCCAACAGTTATATATATACATATAACGTCTACCTCCAAGACTTACATACTTCGAATGTGAAGTTTCTGAAAAACTCCCAAACTGCGAACTAGTTCTTCGAATTTTGGAAAAATGCTGATGAAGCAGCAAAAACTGTAAACGACCTTAACAGCCAAAAGTTTGATAATAAAGAGTGGTGTGTTGAAAAAGCTCAGATTTGGAACTAGAAAACGGATTGAGCAAACTATGAAGGAGACTGTTGACAAATCACAAAGACTAAACCTGCCATCAACCAAATAATTCAGTATCTGCTAAAGTCATTAACGAATACCTTGCTTCTGACTCTAAATCTTTACGGACAAATCTTCTTTATTATCCTTTGATATTAGAAATTCTAAGATATCATCATATCTTTCATTATAAATATCCTCAATATTTCTGAAGATATTTTCATAAGTATTCTTATCTGAAATCATTTATCTCCTCGCGTTATCTGTATTACATCATAAAGGAAACTGTTTAGTTTCTATATTCTGTAAACCTTCGAGTTTAAATTATGAATGTTTTTGAAGAAGTGTTGGGAATTGAAGCATGAGTTAGTATAATATAATGACACTTGATCAACGTGATTATATTACAGTAAGTCATGCTGAGTTTCTAATGGAACGTGATAAAGGTTCACAGATCATACCATCATCATGAACCATGTTACATAACTCTTTCATTCTATTTAACCTCTAAACATATCAAGAAAATATTTTTCTTGATGATTTGGTCTTTTTCGGATATTCTGGTAATTTGACAAATCAAATTATGCTATTACCTTTCCTTTCTGCTTTGTATATTATGATCATTCGAAACTCCATACCTACGAATTCTGGACCATTATTCGCTTGACTTGAAGTCGGGAAGAAGAAGAAAACAAAAGCATGAAGCTTCGAAATAGAAATGGGAGTATAAATCGCAGCAAATAGGAGAGAGCATTAACTGTGGATGTCAATGATTATAGAAATATAGAAATAGGGACTCAGAAATATAAGGGAAGATATAAAACCCAACAACAACTCAGAAATTACAAACCGTGTATATCGATGCATATAGCAATATAAAGACAGGGGAGGACTAAAAATACTATAAAATCAAGAGTATAGTAGAAGTAAATAGATTCTTCCGGCGGGAGATGAAAAAGTAAAATGACAGATATGAAAGTTAGGAGTATATCAAGAAGCAGAACTGGATGGAGCATATTGATGAATGCTTTAAAATATGAATTGAGGGAGAAAGAATAAAAGGTATGAGCTGTGGAAAATAAGGAAATGAAGAGGGTGGATTTATAGTGAAATATCTGACAGAGTAATCAAAACAGATTATCACATTTAACCAAAGAAGATCCTATCTCCTTAACTACCGAAGAATCAAATCTTATTACGAAGATTTTCCGCTAAATCCCTTGAAATCCGGAAATCCACCGTGACTACGTCCAAAGTTAAATCTCTATCTTAACCTTTTGTGACAACTTCACTCGTACGCTTCACATAATCGAATCGTTTTATCTATATTAGTCAATAATGATAAAACTCTATTTATCCGCTCATATTCGTCATAAAAACATTTTTATTGTTAGCCATGACGACCTCACTCAAATTTCGGGACGAAATTTATTTAACGGGTAGGTACTGTGACGACCCGAAAATTTCTGACCAAATTTAAACTTAATCTTTATATGATTTTGACACGATAAGCAAAGTCTGTAATGTTGAAGTCTCAAAAACTTTGAACTGTGTTCACGTATTCATTTACCCTTCAACGGTTCTCGATGATTCACGAACAATTATGTGTAAATAGATATCTATGAATATATACATATGTGTGATTATTAAATTGATAAATATTAATAAAACAATTAACGGTTTGGTTGATATGAAAATAAGTTATGAAATTATTATATGACTTGAAAACGTTAACAAAGTACTTGATGAATAATACTTTAAATAAACGTATTAGTTTCAATATATGTTTATCGACGAAAATGAAAAGATAATTTCAAATGATTGAATTATCAGATACATTGTGATTATGATTACGGGTCTCTGTTATGAGATCCACTATGATTTAAGAAATCTATTATTTTGACAAATTAGTACCGAGCCATTTTATTATGGATAAAGGTATTAACGTTATCTTAAAATTTAGAATCTTTCTAGAAACCTTTTGACAAAGTTATAAATAATAATGGTCCGTGATTTTAATTGAATATAAATATATAAATAACTTGCAACGTGTAATTAAGAACGTGTTTATATATATTTTGAATTATTTTAGTATTCGGTTAGTGATTTGAATATTTGACAAGTCAGAGTAAACGCTAGTACATAGATGGTTCATATCAAATTAAGTTATAATATGAAAAACGATTTTAAATAAACTCTGAAATATAATTAGTCTTGAAAAACTAGATATTTTATTTAGATAAATATTTCTAATCTATATAAATTTATAATTCTAAATGATTTTATATATATATACATATATATATATATATATATATATATATATATATATATATATATATATATATTACAAAATAATATAATATTAACCTTGATATAAAATGTTTGATTTAAAAATATTATTTTATATATATATATATATATATATATATATATATATATATATATATATATATATATATATATATATATAGCTAAACGATGATTTAAAGAAGCAAATGACCAAAACACTCAAATGAATAAGTTACATTTCAATTAGTATAATTATTGATGAAATAAGTCTAATTATTGATAAAGGTACGTGTCGCAAAACGTAAAGTACAAGTTTTCTAAGCGTATGAAAGGACGTTCGAAAAATCAGAAATGGTACGTAAGTCGAGCGTCAACGTATGATTCATCGGTGCAAAAATTATAAATCAACTATACACGAGAATATAATATAATATTTAATTAGTTCTAAAGATTAAATATATTATATATTAAATAATATATATGAAAGTGTCTGTAAGAATCATTGGAGGAATTTGAGCTGTAAACAAGGCTCATGCAATCGCATGAGTCTCTCCTCTCAACCTCATGCGATCGTATGAGGGGGGTAGGTGTGCCAAGTCTCTATAAAACGAACGAATTCAGGATTCAGTTTACACATTCAATATCTCTCGATCTCTACTCTCTCTATATATTTATATTATTATTATTATTATTATTATTATTATTATTATTATTATTATAATTATTATTATTATTATTATTATTATTAAAATTAAAATTATTATTAATTTTATAGTTAGGAGTATTATTATTAGTAGTATTATACATAAAATACTGCGACGAGGTTATGAGCAAGTTATTTCAAAACGGGTTTTATGAGCGGGATAGAGTTAAAGAAGTTATGGGTTATAGCTATGGAGGTTATGAGTATTGTTTGGGGGTATGCTCGTGAGGTCAAACTAGTGTTTATCATCTCCGTTGCGTCTACGTACTTTCCTACAATATTGAATCACAATATTGATACGTGAGCATTCATATCTTATATTTTATATATTAATAGTGTATCCATGTCTAGTGCTCGAGTATATATGTTTATGCATGCTAGTATGCTTTAATTTTGTAGTTAGATAGTTTATGATGAATCACGAATTTGATACATATGCTACTGATATAAAGTATATGATATGCATGTTTTTTGAAAGCTGGCAAAAAATTATTAATTTTTCATTTAGAAATCGCGTGATTTTGATGAACGGATTAAAAGATATGGTCAACTGAATTATGTTTGACGTTAATTGAAATTGTGTTTGAAATTGTAAATTAATATTTAAACAACTTGTCTATGAGATTGATAAATTGGATTTTTAGATATTACTAATCGAGTAAATGAATTTCTATATAAGGCATGTCTCGTTTTGGTAAACAATTGACAAAATTGACTGTCTTATCAGGTTTTAAAGCTTTATAAACACTATAATCTGATTTTACAAGTATTGGAAAACTATGTGAATTAATAAAATATTTTCGATTGCCATGATAATTCAAATATAATATATCTCCTGAAATAAATAATATTTTGAGTTTGATAAACTATAAATTCGTTCAATTATCAAGACTTATACTATGATAATAAACATGTATAGATTTAAAGATCATATTGGGTTAGGTTGACTTTTGAGATGACTTTTGTTAACTTTTGCATGTCGGTCTCGAGCATTAGGATTGTGATACACTATGACCCGACCTAGCTTGTTAGACATGTATTGACCAACATATGTTCTCTAGGTTGAGATCTACTGTTATTTTGCATTCCGAGTTTTGGTCACATTTCGATGAATGACCTTATGTGCTGCTAAGGTGAGTTTATAGATCCCTTTTTAATTTCTTTTACAATCTATATTTTTGGGCTGAGAATACATGCACTTTATTTTAAACGCAATGGATACAAGTACATACTAAATTCTACACCGAGTTTGAACCAAAAATCCCTTAGCTTTGGTAACTAGTAACTGCCGGTTATAAGAACTGGTGGGCGCGAATAGTTGTATATGGATCCATAGGGCTTGACATCCCCGTCTGTTCCAGGTATAGAAACCCTAGCCTGAACTATAAAACAGACGTATACTATTTGAGTTAATACATGTTAGATTGCGTGTATTGTACATGTTGGTTGCATATATGTTAAAACATGGGTACTTATTATAACGTTAAAGTTTAGTTACCAGGGTGCTCAATTTTGTAGAATCTTTTGATAAATGTTTTGGATGAAACAACTGAAATCTTGTGATCCACCTTTATATACAGATTATGCGCAACATTAAAACTATGAACTCGCCAACTTTTGTGTTGACACTTTTAAGCATGTTTATTCTTAGGTTCCTAGAAGTCTTCCGTTGTTTGCTTATACGTTATACAAGCTATGTGCATGGAGTCATACATGCTTTATTCGAGAAAACTTTGCATTCACAAAATCATCACCATGTATCTTATTTGACTGTATTGTCAACGGATGTATTATTAAAAACTATTATATACGGTGATTGTCTATACGTAGAAATCATCAGATGTCGAAAACCTTGGATTTATATATTCATTTATGGTGTGCATTTTCAAAAGAATGCAATGTTACAAAACGTATCATATAGAGGTCAAAACCTCATTATGAAATTGAATGATGTATTCGTCCAAATAGATTTGGACAGGTCTTCACAATTCTTTTGGAACTTAGCTGGTGGAACATTAGTAGCTCTAACATATCCAAGTTGGAAGATTGAGTTCATCATCTGCTGAATAGCAGGAAAAGCATGAGCATTCTGTACAAAAGAAAGCTGAAAGATCCTCCTGAAGTCAGCTTTGGTGATACTCTTGAGTCCTTGTACCCCTCTCAGCTCAAATTTAAATTTGGCTGGTTCTCCATCTGGATTGACAGTAGTAGGTTGTGTAGCCTCCACAAAACTAATAGTTCTATTCAGAAGCTCTAAGTTTGTGACAGCCACACTAGCAGTAGAGCTTAGAGCAGACCATAATGTATGCCTCTCTAGAATAGCAGTCCAATAATTGCAAGGGATGTTAGTTTCTGAGTTGATGAAGTGATTGTTCGCCATTTAGTTGTATAAATAAGAAATAGAAGACCACAAGATGTTATCATAAAGCACATATCTCTATTCTTATTTCCTTTGAAAACCTTTGTATTTTTCAGATTTTATAATTTTTATGGTTTTTCTAAGTTATAAAAATCATTTATTCCAAATATGAACAAACATTTGACAAACATGACATTCATATGATATTCATCACATTACAAAATCATCATGCATAATCAAATATGTAACACAAAGAATCAGAACAACACTTAGTCAATTTTTCAACATAATTCAAGCAGATTCAGTATTCATGAAAACTTTAGATTCGGTAACCAAATAAGCTTGAGTTTTCAATTCAAAGACTTAGATAAAACATGTTAAGTGTTTCAAGTGAAAAATCAAATTATTTTAAAGTACCAAATGCAGACTCGGTATCATGCCAAGAACAGATTCGGTATCTTCAAAAATCATAGATAATCACTCAAACATGCATATTCAGTCTCATATCATGCAAAAATATAACCATAATCAATTAACAACTCACTTAAATCAGAAAAACATGTTAATCATTTGAACAGACTCGGTACTGTAGCAAGAACACATTCGGTATATACAGAATCCATCAAATATTCAATTAATCGTGCAATCTGACTCAGTCAATTGATAAATTAATCAATTTAACTCAGATTAGATCAAATTTCGTGTTAATCAGCCAAATCACTAGAGTTTAATCAAACATTAAGGAACTCAGACATCATATTCGGTATAATCAAAATTAAGCATCATAATCTGTAGTTATTGATCTTTTTCTGGTTAGTATTCATTTATTTATCTCAGATCTACAACATGTGAATCTTTGATTTGATTAAAATAAGAAAATACCAAAGATTTGAAGATACAGAAGAACGGATTCGGTAGATTAGGCAGACTCGGTAAGTTTAGGTAGATTCGGTATGCAATTAATACAAAGTGAGAGAAAGTTTGACTTTGACCCTCCTATTTATAGATACCGAATTTGTTTGAAAATATGGGCCTTACTGAATGCGCCAATTTTACCGAATGCAGTCCATTCACAATATTAAAACAAATTAACTTCAAATTTTGACAAATCTTTATCAAGAATTTTCCAAGATTATCACAGTTTCAATGGAAAAATATTTCTGAGACAATTTTTGAAAATTTTGAAATTACCGAATCTGTACTGTTGGTTGTCAGATTCGGTATAATGCTAAAATTAGCATTTATTCAGTAAAAATTCAAATCTTTTTGGATTTTAACTTTTCCAATTTTTATGAATTATCTCAAAACAAGATTTGTACTTAGAAAAACTTTGAATTATGTATAAAGTACAAATCTTCTGTGATACCAATTGTTAACACGGGTTGCATACTGAGATGTATACAAGCCTTAGTGAATTATTTCAGATATAAAACAAAGAGTTTATGAATTTACTTTTGAAAAATAATTTTCTTTTCATTTTCTCCCTTTTTCTCCCCCTCAAAATGTAATATACAAGTAAGTAAATCAATATTTTGAAATATTCCCAAGAAAATGAATTAACTCACCCTTGAAACATGACATCAATGAGTTACCTCCCCCTTTCTTTAGTAACCCAGAAAATTTTGACTAATTTTAAACCAAACTCTCGATACGATTTAATATTTTGACACGATAAGCAAGTCTGTAATGTTGAGTCTCAAAAATTTTTGAACTATTTATATGGATTCATTTAACTTTGACCATTCTCGAAGATTCACGAATCATTATTTGTAAATAAATGTGTATACATATAAATATAAATATATGTATATATATAATAACTTAAAATAATAATATACGATATAATTAAATTGTTATTAAAATAAATAAATAAATAAATAAATAAATATATATGTATATATATATATATATATATATATATATATATATATATATATATATATAGTGTATATCAAATATAATTATTTAATGATTGTATACTCGTTGGACGTTTCGATTATTATTTAGAGAAGTTTGATTTGAACTTATGTGATTTTAAAATAAACGGTGATCCGAAAATGAGTTCTATAAATTTTAGGCTTACTATAAATGTATTTAGGATCTAGTTATTAAATTTTAACACCTTTTATATTTTACCCAGAATTGAGAGGGACAGTTGATGTAATTTTTATTTAATAAATTAATAATCGAATTTTATACCATAATGACCAAAATAAATAAATTTAGTTAATATAAAAATTTGGGATTTTTCCGAAGACTTTTATCCGCCACTGATTAAACAACGGGGTACGATATAGCCATCCGGGATAAACTGTCGGTAGAAGAATCTAGGCTGCTCACTGTTGGTTCCGTTTCATTTCCTTTTCATCCCACATGTGAATATAGTTTATTATTAAATAGTATTATTATTATATTATTAATCATATACATATATATATATATATATATATATATATATATATATATATATATATATATATATATATATATATGATATGGAGATAAGGATATGAAAAGCAGGCAACCTCACACTCGTGTTCTTCTTCTCCATCCCTACAACCACCTTAGGTCCGCTGTACAACCACCATTTCCACCGTCGTGAACAACCTCCAACACCACCCTATCACCCTACCACGATCAAAACCACCTACAACTATGATAAACCGTCACCACTTGCTTCTTATCCTCCTTTAACAACCACCAACATTAACCGATCACCACTCGTGTTTGCTGCACTTCTGTTTCCTATTTCTGCTGCTACCGTAACCACCATCTATCACCGCCACACACTCACCCTCAGACCACCATCGCAACAAAACACATAACCATCATCATCATCTTTAAATTGTTTTTATGTTTCTTTACAAGTAAACCAAAAACCACCACGATCAACCAATACTTGTCATTTACTACTACTATATTTCTGTTTTTGCAACTAAAACAAACATCACCTCCATCATTCTACTTGGCACCTTCTTCGAACCACCCTTAATCATCATCGTGAGCTCAACCATTACCATGATTAGCCACCATTTTCATTGAACCAACATGCTATCGTTTGAACCCTTCGATGTTACTGTTGTTTCTGTTAGAAGACCAACCTCCTCTGATCACTATTCAACCACCACCGTCACCCATATCACTAAACCCACTTAAACCAACTTAACTCCTTCTTTCTTCTTTTCCATTTAACCGACTCTCTCCCTCTCTTAATCTCCAACATGACTCACTTGTTATTCCTACTTCTTGATCGACAAAAACCATATACATACACTTATTTTCCTATTTCCTGCTGTTCGAACACCATCACATCACAAAGTCACTGCTACAACCGCTATTATTTTTCTGTTTTTATTCTAAGTTTGAACCAGGTTATTGCCATTGATGGTACAGCGACTAAAATAATGATGATACTATTACAACGTGAATTGATGAGGGATGATGACAAGCTGCTACCTTGTTTCTTTCTGTTTTAAATAAACAAGTGCACCATAAAGTATATGATGACGTTTATATAAAAAAATGAAAGAAACATGCTGGTTGCTTTATTCCTGTTTCTATCCATTACAATCCATAAATCCTAACGGGCTATGAGTTATTCTCTTGGGGTATTTGTTCTTGGGTTCTAGAGTGGGCTGTTAAATTGGGCCGTAACAACTTAGATAACTTGGGCTGCAATGTTTCTAAGTGGGCCATAGAAGTTTGATTAACATAACTACTACTTCTGTTTTTCTTGAACGCGGTCGACGATGGTGATGTTCGATGATGTATATACTAAGTGAATGTTGATGCTGATGTATATTGATGATAGAAGATGATGATGAAGAGATGATGATGTTAGATGATAGATAATGATGTTATATGATGATGATAGTAATCGTATTATGATCATGATTATGATTATGATAATTGATAATGATGATGAGATTACATGATGATATATGGTGATGATGGTATGATAACTGAAATGATAATGATCATGCGTGAGTGATGATGATTAGAATTTTAAAACCAAAACTTAATTGGTTGTGATGATTATTAAATTCACTGGTAGATTGATTTGTTGAATAAGAAGGAAACGGAATTTGGGTGTTATTTTAGAATTGAAACATGTAGCGTTATGGTTAAGGATGTTATCGGGTTAGCGGGATGTCGCGGGTTCAAACCCGGACTTGGGCATTTTTTTTAAGGACAACTTCTATGAGGTAGTATTACTTTTACCATTATTATTACTATTATTATTATTATTATTATTATTATTATTATTATTATTATTATTATTATTATTATTATTATTATTATTATTATTATTATTATTATTATTATTATTATTTTTAACATTATTTTTATTATTTTTATTAGTATTGTTATTATTTTTATAATTATTATTAGTCTAATTATTATTATCGTAAAAAGATACTTTTTATTTATTATTATCAATATTATTTTATCAAATAACTATTAGTTATATAAAACCATATTTACTACATATAACATAACTATATTAATATTTTTATAATAAATATTAATAAATGTAATTAATTAGATTATTAAGGAAACACATAATTAAAATAACAATTAATTCACTAATAATACATAAATTCGTTCGATTTCCGTTATATGTGCTAATATACATATAACCGATATAGGTTCGTGAATCCAAGGCCAACCCCGCATATGTTCAATGTCGTCATATGTATTTTTACTACAAAATACAGAATTGTGAGTTCATTTGATTCCCTTTTACTCTTTACATTTTTGGGACTGAGAATACATGCACTATTTTTACATCTGTTTTATTAAATGCTTTTGAAATATATTTTGAACTGCGAATACATGAAATACTTTTATAAATGTTTGACGAGATAGACACAATCAAAACATTCCTCGAATGAATTATTATGCAGACAGAAGTTCTGTGGATTATTATTGAATTAGTTGGACGTGATAATTGCCACTAATTGTTGTGAATATTTTTCCCCTGATTATTATTGCTTGGTAACCTAAGAATTAGAATCGGGTATGGCCATAATTCTCGCGAATCCTAAAGGTAGCTACCGGGTTTAACACCACCACCCAGAATGTTCACTAGACGGAAGAGCTAGTGGGCGTGGTGTTTAGTACTTCGAAGTTTATATGATTATTATACAGACGAGATGTTCTGTTTTGGGGATATTATTTATGCGCATTATATGTTAAGGTCGGTTACCAAGCCAAGTTATGAAAGCAATGAAAAGTGACTGTTATGTATCGAGGGAATGATTTTATACACAGGTTATGTGTATGTTATTTTTGTGCACGAGATATGTGTACGGTTACTAAGATTTATGAAAGATGATTTCGTACACGAGAAAGGTGTACTGTATTTAAAAGATATCGCATGTACATTACAGGTGGGTATAGGATTCGGGCCCATTTGTACCATGCAGCATTTAAATCTTGTGGTCTATCAAAATGATGAATTTTATTGTTTTATGATAAACATATGAACTCACCAACCTTTTGGTTGACACTTGAAAGCATGTTTATTCTCAGGTATGAAAGAAACTTTCCGCTGTGCATTTGCTCATTTTAAAGACATTATTTGGAGTCGATCACCGCAATGGGACCAGATGTTGGTGACTTCGTCCAGATGGATTAGGATAGGGTATGACATGTGGTATCAGAGTGGTGGTCTTAGCGAACCAGGTCTTGCATTAGTGTGTCTAACTGATAGTTGTTTAGATGCATTAGTGAGTCTGGACTTCGTCCGTGTCTGCATGTCAAAAGTTTTTCTTATCATTTAGTGTCAAAAATTATTTGCTTATCATCCTTAAAGTCTAGACACGTCTTACTGCCTCTATTGCATAGACTGTGTATAGATAAATTCATATCTTATCGTATCTGTTATTGTTACCTTTGCCTGACAGCTTCCGTAGATTTCTCCGTAACTTATGGGATTTTAGTATTATATATGCATATGTAAATTATGTATTGCAGGGTACTAATCTACATCCTATAATCTATTTCTTATCGAAAAATCCTTTATCTGATAATACGAGATGAATCCCTTAACCAGTTCGAATTTCTCGGATTCCGACAGCTATTCCGATACGGAGTTTCACCTAAGCTCCGAAAGCAGTGTCACCAGAATGAATCAACCAATTCATCTGATGGGTTCGTAGCTTACTTAATCATTGGAGACAAGAAGAAGGTGATCTCTTCCATCCACCACATTGCCCTCTTGACGATGAACCTGAAGCACTTACCGGTGAACCTATCCGAAACACCATTTTCAGCCTCATTTCTAGAGTAGCTCGACATGATTATATTCTATCGACAATTCTAAACCTTATTCATTCGCTCGTTCCGACCGACAATCATCCCGGAATAGTGGAAGAAGTCAAATAACTTCGCGCTCGAATAATCAATCTGGAGAATATGGTGCAAAATTTACCAGCTTCAGCAACATCACCAGCACCAACAGTACCACCAACAACCCAAGTTTCAACATCACACGCCTCAACATCTCATTATGTACCTCGAGAATAATCATCGTTCTACATGATGTTCTACATCATTTATCTTCGTTCGACATGATGGTTATGTAACCTCTAATGTTTTAGAGATTATGTACTCTAGTTCTAAACGTAAACCAAATGAGTTTAATATCATATTAACTCATTAAATCCATGATTACATCTAAAGAAAATATATACGTATATATGTTTTCATAAAGATTGTAATTAAAAATTCTTTTGTACAAACTGTTAATGGTGAAAATATTTTAACGGGTAGGTAATACCCGAGGAATATTTATATTTCACCTTAATAAGTTACACTGTACATTCGTCGAAGCTGATTCAACAGTCATTTACTATCCTACTTACAACCACCGATATACGTATCCGTTCACCGCAGAATAACCATTTTCATTCAATTTCATATTTGGATTTTGACCTATCAGAATCCAACAAGTGGCATAATGAAGAAAACATATTACAAAATAAAAATTTTTAGAAACAGACAAATTAACTATGAGAAATTTTGTTATGAATCCACGCTAACTGTTCCTAGCTAACTGATTACATTTTATTTATCGCAATTTAATTATCGCAGTTTATATTCTCGCAATTTTATTTATCGTCATTTAATTTCTGTTATTTATTTTACGCATTTTAAATATCGGGACACGTATACAAGGTTTTGACATATCATA
The DNA here is from genome assembly GCF_046630445.1 of Rutidosis leptorrhynchoides. Taxonomy (NCBI): domain Eukaryota; kingdom Viridiplantae; phylum Streptophyta; class Magnoliopsida; order Asterales; family Asteraceae; genus Rutidosis; species Rutidosis leptorrhynchoides. Next base: position 250,175,256 of record NC_092341.1, read on the forward strand.
TCGACGCATCTATATATATTATTTGGAATAACCATAGACACTCTATATGCAGTAATGCTGGAGTTAGCTATATAGGGTTGGGGTTGATTCTACAATAATATATATACTTTGAGTTGTGATAAAGTCTGAGACATGTACACGGGTCACGATACGTATTAATTAATTCGAATATTATAAATTAAACTATATGAATTATTAGACTGTTAACTGTGGACTATCGACTGTGGACTAATAACATTGGACAATTAAAATGAATTAAAATATTGATTATAACATATGAAACTAAACATTTCTTCAAGTTTGCCACTTGATTTCGTCTTAAACCTCATTGGTATTTTGACGGTTACAATATGCGTTCAAACCTTTCATAATTCTTGAAAACACCTCAATCGAGAGGATGAACCAACCGCACCTTATCTACGGAAGAAAAGATCGATGCATATAGTTATGCATCTGGAAAAAAAAACTCTCGAAAACTGAGTAAACGTTTAACACGTAGCTATGATAATTCCTTTAGCGTTATTATTACCAAAAATAACTTTACAACTCCTGTTCGAGATAGCCAGTTTTGTCACAGCTCTGGCAAGTCAACTTCGACTTTCCATTCGAAACAACCTTATTATAACCTTGATATATATGCATGCTCTTTCATTGTTATCGGGGAACCTTTTATATTCCACCATATTACCAGCAGACGTACCAGCAACCTCGTTGCTCCTTAGTTTAAATCTCTCCGATAAATCACTATATTTATCTATTGGAGTCTTATCATGAACTCATCGGCATCTTGTAACGATAATTACCATACCGAATACTGAGAGACATCAATCGATAATCTCGAATTCCTCAGCGATTCTACGACAACAATTATATATATATATATATATATATATATATATATATATATATATATATATATATATATATATATATATATATATATATATATATATATATATATATATATATATATATATATATATATATATATATATATATATATATATATATATATATAAGTATATATATATATTCTATCTCCTGGATTTACAAAACTTCAATTCTGAATTTCTGAAAAGCGCTTTAGCCTATGAATCAGTTTTCTGAGTTTTGAAGAAGCTGATGAAATCTTTAGCGAATACCTTGCTCCTTACTCTAAATCCTTGCGGACGAATTTCTTCATCATCTTCTGATCTTAAATATTTTAAATTCTAAGATATTATCGTATCTTTCGTTATAAATATTTTAGATATTTCTGAAGATACCTTCATAAATATCTTTGTTCGAAATTATCTATCTCTTCGTGCTATCCGTGTTACGTCAAAAAGGAAACTATTTTAGTTTCTAAATTTCTTTAAAAATTCGAGTTTGAATTATGAATGGTTTCTGGAGAAGTGTTGGGAATTAAAGCATGAGTTAGTATAATATAATGACGTCAGGCCAACGTGGTTATATTACAGTAAGTCATGCTGAATTTCTAATGGAACGTGATGATGGTTCACAGATCTTACCCTCATCATGTGCCATGTTACATGACTCTTTCATTCTACTTAATTTCTAAGCATATCACGGAAATATTTTCTTGATATTTCTGTTCTTTCGAAATTCCAACAAATTGCTAATAAATCGTGCTATTACATTTTCTTCATGATTAGAAGATTTCTTTAAATTTCTTGAATTCCAGAAATCCTCTGTGACTACGTCGAAAGTTAAGACGAATCTTTAATTTCCTCATTTCACTCTTTTGTGACAGATTCACTCTTACTCTTCGAGTAATCGAATTGTTTATCCATGTCACTCAATGATGATAAAACTCTATTTATCAACTCATATTCATCATGAAATTTTTTTTATTGTTAGCCATGATGACACACTCAAATTTCGGGACGAAATTTCTTTAACGGGTAGGTACTGTAGTGACCCGGAAAATTTCGACTAATTTTAAACCAAACTCTCGATACGATTTAATATTTTGACACGATAAGCAAAGTCTGTAATGTTGAGTCTCAAAATTTTTTGAACTATTTATATGGATTCATTTAACTTTGACCATTCCCGACGATTCACGAATCATTATTTGTAAATAAATGTGTATACATATAAGTATATATATATATATATATATATATATATATATATATATATATATATATATATATATATATTAACTTAAAATAATAATATACGATATAATTAAATTGTTATTAAAATAAATATATATATATACATATATATATATATATACATATATATATATACATACATATATATATATATATATATATATATATATATATATATATATATATATATATATATATATATATAGTGCATATCAAATATAATTATTTAATGATTGTAATGCTCGTTGGACGTTTCGATTATTATTTAGAGAAGTTTGATTTGAAATTATGTGATTTTAAAATAAACGGTGATCCGAAAATGAGTTCTATTAATTTTAGGCTTACTATAAATGTATTTAGGATCTAGTTATTAAATTTTAACACTTTTAATATTTTACCCAGAACTGAGAGGGACAGTTGATGTAATTTTTATTTAATAAATTAATAATCGAATTTTATACCATAATGACCAAAATAAATAAATTTAGTTAATCTAAAAATTTGGGATTTTTCCGAAGACTTTTATCCGCCACTGATTAACTAACGGGGTACGATATAGCCATCCAGGATAAACTGTCGATAGAAGAATCGAGGCTGCTCACTGTTGGTTCCGTTTCATTTCCTTTTCATCCCACATGTGAATATAGTTTATTATTAAATAGTATTATTATTATATTATTAATCAATTATTAATCATATACATATTTATATATGTATATGATATGGAGATAAGGAGATGAAAAGCAGGCAACCTCACACTCGTGTTCTTCTTCTCCATCCCTACAACCACCTTAGGTCCACCGTACAACCACCATTTCCACCATCGTGAACAACCTCCAACACCACCCTATCACCCTACCACGATCAAAACCACCTACAACTATGATAAATCGTCACCACTTGCTTCTAATCCTCCTTTAACAACTACCAACACTAACCGATCACCACTCGTGTTTGCTGCACTTCTATTTCCTGTTTCTGCTACTGCCGTAACCACTATCTATCACCGCTACACACTCACCCTCGGACCACCGTCGCAACAAAACACATAACCATCATCATCATCTTTAAATCGTTTTTATGTTTCTATACAAGTAAACCGAAAACCACCACGATCAACCAATACTTGTCATTTACTACTACTATATTTCTATTTTTGCAACTAAAACAAACATCACCTCCATCACTCTACTTGGCACCTTCTCCGAACCACCCTTAATCATCATCGTGAGCTCAACCATCACCATGACTAGCCACCACTTTCATTGAACCAATGTGCTATCGTTTGAACCCTTCGATGTTACTGTTGTTTCTGTTAGAAGACCAACCTCCTTTGATCACTATTCAACCACCACCGTCACCCATATCACTAAACCCACTTAAACCAACTTAACTCCTTCTTTCTTCTTTTCCATTTAACCGACTCTCTCCCTCTCTTAATCTCCAACAGGACTCACTTGTTATTCCTACTTCTTGATCGACAAAAACCATATACATACACTTATTTTCCTGTTTCCTGCTGTTCGAACACCATCACATCACAAAGTCACTGCTACAACCGCTATTATTTTTCTGTTTTTATTCTACGTTCGAACCAGGTTATTACCATTTATGGTACAGCGACTAAAATAATGATGATACTATTACAACGTGAATTGATGAGGGATGATGACGAGCTGCTACCTTTTTTCTTTCTGTTTTAAATAAACAAGTGCACCATAAAGTATATGATGACGTTTAAAAAAAAAAAAGAAACATGCCGGTTGCTTTATTCCTGTTTCTATCAATTACAGTCCATAAATCCTAACGGGCTATGAGTTATTCTCTTGGGTTATTTGTTCTTGGGTTCTAGAGTGGGCTGTTAAATTGGGCCGTAACAACTTAGATAACTTGGGCTGCAGTGTTTCTAAGTGGGCCGTAGAAGTTTGAATAACATAACTACTACTTCTATTTTTCTTGAACGCGATCGACGATGGTGATGTTCAATGATGTAGATACTAAGTGAATGATGATGGTGATGTATATTGATGATAAAAGATGATGATGAAGAGATGATGATGTTAGATGATAGATAATGATGTTATATGATGATGATAGTAATCGTATTATGATCATGATTATGATTATGATTATTGATAATGATGATGAGATAACATGATGATATATGGTGATGATGGTATGATAACTGAAATGATAATGATCATGCGTGAGTGATGATGATTAGAATTTTAAAACCAAAACTTAATTAGTTGTGATGATTGTTAAATTCACTGGTAGATTGATTTGTTGAATAAGAAGGAAACAGAATTTGGGTGTTATTTTAGAATTGAAACATGTAGCGTTATGGTTAAGGATGTTATCGAGTTAGCGGGATGTCGCGGGTTCAAACCCGGACTTGGGCATTTTTTTTAAGGACAACTTCTATGAGGTAGTATTACTTTTACCATTATTATTATTATTATTATTATTATTATTATTATTATTATTATTATTATTATTATTATTATTATTATTATTATTATTATTATTATTATTATTATTATTATTATTATTATTATTATTATTATTATTTTTAACATTATTTTTATTAGTATTGTTATTGTTATTATTATAATTATTATTAGTCTAATTATTATTATCATAAAAAGATACTTTTTATTTATTATTATCAATATTATTTTATCAAATAACTATTAGTTATATAAAATCATATTTACTACATATAACATAACTATATTAATATTTTTATAATAAATATTAATAAATGTAATTAATTAGATTATTAAGGAAACACATAATTAAAATAACAATTAATTCACTAAAAATACATAAATTCGTTCGATTTCCGTTATATGTGCTAATATACATAAATCCAAGGCCAACCCTGCACATGTTCAATGTCGTCATATGTATTTTTACTACAAAATACAGTATTGTGAGTTCATTTGATTCCCTTTTACTCTTTACATTTTTGGGACTGAGAATACATGCGCTATTTTTACAACTGTTTTATTAAATGCTTTTGAAATATATTTTGAACTGCGAATACATGAAATACTTTTATAAATGTTTGACGAGATAGACACAAACAAAACATTCCTCGAATGAATTATTATGCAGAAAGAAGTTATGTGGATTATTATTGAATTAGTTGGACGTGATAATTGCCACTAATTGTTGTGAATATTTTTCCCCTGATTATTATTGCTTGGTAACCTAGGAATTAGAATTGGGTATGGACCGAATTCACGCAAATCCTAAAGGTAGTTACCGGGTTTAACACCCCCATCCAGAATGTTCACTAGACGGAAGAGCTAGTGGGCGTGGTGTTTAGTACTTCGAAGTTTATATGATTATTATACAGACGAGATGTTCTGTTTTGGGAATATATGTTAAGGTCGGTTACCAAACCAAGTTATGAAAGCAATGAAAAGTGAATGTTATGTATCGAGGGAATGATTTTATACACAAGTTATGTGTATGTTATTTTTGTGCACGAGATATGTGTACGGTTACTAAGATTTATGAAAGATGATTTCGTACACGAGAAAGGTGTACTGTATTTAAAAGATATTGCATGTACATTACAGGTGGGTATAGGATTCGGGCCCATTTGTACCATGCAGCATTTAAATCTTGTGGTCTATCAAAATGATGAATTTTATTGTTTTATGATAAACTTATGAACTCACCAACCTTTTGGTTGACACTTGAAAGCATGTTTATTTTCAAGTATGAAAGAAACTTTTCGCTGTGCATTTGCTCATTTTAAAGACATTATTTGGAGTCGATCACCGCAATGGGACTAGATGTTGGTGACTTCGTCCAGATGGATTAGGATGGGGTTTTAAACTTTCGTAACCATTGAAAAATAAACCCAGGAAGTTAACAGATATCTAAAGGCTCCCCCTAAAAACATAATATCCAAAGCAGAAGAAATCAGTTGCTCCCCCTAGAAAGTATATACTCCCCCTAAACACAAGATCCCAATTAGAAGTCCCAAAAGATCTAAGGAATGTCAAGCACTATATTCTACCATGCCAATTTCTTTTATCAAGAATTTTAGCCTAAGTTCATCTAAGGGTTTAGTGAACATGTTAGCTGATTGCACTTTGGTAGGCATAAAGTATAACTCTACATCTCCTTTTTCTACATTGTCCTTAATGAAATGATAACGAATATCTATGTGTTTAATCTTAGAATGCAAGACCAGGTTGCTAGTAATTGCAATAGCACTTTGTGAATCACAGTAAATTAGGGTCTTAGAAATCTTAAAGCCATAGTCCAAAAGTTGAGTTTGCATCCACAGAACTTGTGAACAACAGTGAGCTGCAGCAATATACTCAGACTCAGCTATTGATAAGGACACACAGTTTTGCTTTTTGGATGACCAACCAACTAACCTATTCCCCAACATCTGCATTGATCCAGATGTGCTCTTTCTATCAACATGGCAACCGCCATGATCCACATCAGTATAAGTAGTGAGATTGAAATCGGATCCATGTGGATACCAGATTCCAAGATTAGGTGTACCTTTAAGGTACTGGAAAATCACCACCGCTTTGGAGTGCGATTTCTTAGGGTTGGACTAAAAGCGGGCACAGACAGTTACAACAAGTGTACTATCTGGTCGACTTGCAGTCAGATACATTAAAGAGCCAACCATGCTTCGATAAAGTGTAATGTTAAAGGGTTCCCCATTAGCATCACCATCCAGTAAAGTCCTCATTGGTGTTGTCATTGGTTTTAAAGTAGTTATTTTAAAAGGTTTTAGCATATCATTGATATACTTCATTTGACTGATAAAAATCCCATTTGGTAATTGTTTTACTTGTAACCCCAAGAAGAAATTAAGCTGGTCAAGCATGCTTATTTCGAATTTGTTGGCCATAAGGTCACCAAATTCTTTGCATAAGGCCGGGGACGTGAAATCAAAAATAATGTCATCAACATAAATTTGAACCAAGAGAATGTGACCATGGTTTTTACGAATGAATAACATTGTATCAATCATTCCATGAGTGAAGCCATTATCCAACAAGTACTTTGTCAAGGTCTCGTACCATGCACGCGGTGCTTGCTTCAGATCATACAAAGCTTTCTCCAAGTAGTAGATGTGGTTTGGATGAATGGGATCGACAAAGCCTTCTCGTTGATCAACATAAACTTCCTCTTAAAGATGACCATTTAGAAAAGCAGTTTTGACATCCATTTGAAACACTGTGAACTTCATATGAGAAACAAATGCAAGGAAAAGATGAATAGCCTCAATCCTAGTAACCGGAGCAAACGTTTTGTCATAATCAATACCCTCTTGTTTCGAACCTTATTTCGAACCACAATTCCATCAGAATCATTCTTGTTCTTAACAATCCACTTAACCCCTATTGGTCGTTGACCCGTTGGTCTTGGAACTAATCGCCATACTTTCAACCATTCAAATTGATTGATCTCTTCTTGCATTGATACCACCTAGTTTGGATCTAGTGAAGCTTGATCAACCGTTGTTGGTTCAATCTTACTAAGAAAGGCAGTGTATAGACACATATTCCGAGTAGCCCTTCGAGTTGAGACTGGATCAGATGCATCACCAATAATAAGATCTATCGAATGACTCTTAGTCCATCGGTTATTATGTGGAAGAGGTTGTACATTAGTGGTATCCATTGAAACATCAACCGTTGTTGACGTTGAGCCTTGATCAGCTTGTGCTGATGTAACACTTTCTAATGGATTCATTTGAGTATCTGGAGAAACAACTGGAGTTGTATCAACAGATGAATCTTGAAATGGTTCAAGATTATCATCAAGAGGTGGGAGGGAGGATGAAGAAGCAACAGGTGAATCAGTTGGTGTTGTATCTTCATCAAAGAGACTGGATTGAGATTCCACAGTAGTTGACTATGATGGTGTAACCAGTACGGCTTGAACATTTGAATTCCGTTGAGGAGCATAAAGACTATCAAACATGATATCCAGTTCCTCTGTTGTTACCGTAGGAACACCCTTCTTCAAGAAAAATTGAATTTTGCGCGGAAGAAGTAGTAGCCAGGTTAGGATCGGGTTTTGAATAGAGTTGTTCAAAAGCCATTCCCGAAAATTCATCGAACTTAACATTAATGCTTTCCTTGATCATCTTTATCCGTTTGTGATAGATACGATAGGCAACTTTGTTCGAAGAATAACCGAGAAATATGGCCTGATCGCCATGAGGATCAAACTTTCTGAGGCTATCAAAATCGTTAAGCACATAGCATATACAACCAAAGACACAGAAATATTTGACATTCGGGCGTCTACCATATAGTAACTTATAAGGAGTTTTATCAAAATGTTTATTAATGATACAGCGATTTTGGGTATAACATGCAGTTGAAATGGCCTCCCCCCACATTTTTGGAGGTAGTTTGGAGTAAGCAAGCATCGTTCGAGCTGCCTCACACAATGTACGATTACGTCGTTCGACTACTCCATTCTGTTGAGGGGTTCGAGCCGCAGAGAACTGATGTTCAATGCCTTGGTCTTTCAAATAACTATCAAGCAGGTCATTCTTAAATTGCGTCCCATTATCAGTTCGGATGCTCTTAACATGTTTGCTAAAAGAGCGTTGAGTCTTTTTAATGAACTCAATGATAATGGTGGGGGTTTCTGACTTAGTTCTCATAAGAAAAATCCATGTAAATCGGGTATAGTCATTTATAATGACAAGCACATGTTTCCGGCCACCGAGGCTAGAAATTCTCATGGGTCCACATAAGTCCATATGCAATAATTGCAAAGACGATGAAGTACTGGGTTTTTTCTTAAGCTGATGATTGGTCCATTTCAGCTTACCCATTGCACATGATGGACACACATGATGCTTATCATATTGAAAACTTGGAATACCATCAACTAAGTCTTTAGAGACTAGTCGATTAATACCCTTGTAATTCAGGTGTGACATCCGGTGATGCCATAACCATGAATTTTCCTTCGTATAACGAGTAGCCAAACACATGGTTTCATGTGATGGTGCATCATTGATGTCAATAGTATAAAGTGAAGCACAACGTTTACCAACAAAGAAGTCATTTCCATCGGTGGATTGCACCGAGCATTGACGACGTTCAAAACAAAACATTGAGATCTCCGTCACAAAATTGGCTGACACTAAAAAACTGCACCCCAAACCCTCAACATATGAGACCTGCTTAATCGTTATGCCATTCTTCACAAAATCTCCATAACCCGTTATTGCTGCAATCTCATCATTTCCGAATGTACCGTTCCTAGGAATTTGTCAACGAAATTAACAAGCAAGGATTTATAGCCCGTCATGTGTCGAGAGCAACTGGAACCGATATACCAAACACAGACGTTGAAACCCTGTAAACATTAATTTCCTAGAGTTTAGGTACCCAAAGTTTCTTGGGTCCTCTACGATTATTACCATCAATAAACTTTGGATCAATAATGAGATAATCACGTAAAGCATCATGCAATTTAGACAATAAAGCATCATTTAAAACTACATTACATGAAGCATCATACGCAATATCAAGTTTTACATCATTATCAGAAGTCTTAATACACAACTTATTCCATGTAGATGTTTCGTTCACAGAAGAAAAATGAAAAACATGCGATGACTTCCTAGGTCGACTAGCAGATTTCTTTGGTTTGTTTTCTACTTTCTTAGTCGTTGACTTAAGAACCCATACAGACTTGTAATTCAAGTTTGAATTATGACATGTGACACGGAAAACACCTCTGTTAGTTAGACGTCCAAACTTTTCAGTTGACACATGAGATGATTGATTTTGCAAAATTTCTAATTTGATTTTACGTTCTTTTGCATCATACTCACTCAAATCAGGTTTAGGACTTGACTGATTTCTTTAAAAAACTCTCCTTTAATTTATTTGACATTGGAATCATAGGAATCTTTTCAGTTGACACACAACCATTTTGAGAATGAACTTTTTTGACAACAAATTGCGTTGAAGGTGCAACTTTTGAAACATGTTTACCAAATTGAGAACGTAGAGGGTTTTTAAGAATAGTAATGGGTTTTGCATCCTTAGATGTTGTTTCCCCTTCCCCTTCTTAGTAATCCCACCAACACATTCAGACACATTGGTGTCAACAATAGATGGTTGCTTAAGTGTGTTAGCCTGTTTCAGTTGAATTATCTTTTGTTTTAAACTTTTAATCTCAAGACATAATTCCTCAGCAGAAACTATCACTTCACCTTCCTTAAAATCATAAGTACATTCTTTCTTAGGAAGTGGAGGTAATTTATCACAGAAAGTAAGCATCTGTTCTAATGAATGACACTTAAGTTGCAAATCAACATTTTCCTTTTCCAGTATAGCTACTATACGTTTCAAGTTTCGTACAGCATGTATGTTTGCATAAAATTCATTCATAGGATCAATTGTTGCATTAAAGTCTATCAAATTTTCAACAGGTGGTTCTTCTCGAGGTTCTACCTTTACATATAAAGAAGTTTGACCTAGGGATTCTGTCTCAAAGAAGGCAGTTAGTTCATGTGCTAGGGCTTCACAGAAAACATCATCAGAACATGCAGGTAAGGCCGGTAGAATTGGTTTCACATCAAAAGTTGGTTCATCAAACACTTCATCTATGGTAATAATGCTAGAACTAAGGTTGTTAAACACTTTATTCTCAAGCATTAAAATGTATTTCTCTAGCATGAGTGTAAGAATATAAACCAATCTACGTGTAGGCACATAGTTAGCTCATTGCACATTCTTTTCAGTTTCAACAAGTTCCTTCAAGAAATCAGGATTTAATTTACCCATTTTAGCATTGATTTTCTCATACATTAAGCTAATTTTATGGTATTTTTTGGATTTATGATTAACAATAATATCATCAAAATCAGCATCAGAAGCATGCACAAAATGAGATGGTAAACCTTTCATAACCCGTCATAATCCATCTGGACGAAGTCCATATTGATTATAAACAATTCACAATAGTTGATTAAATCGAGAGGTACTTAACCTCTATATGATACATTTTACAAACATTGCAATCGTTTTTAAAAGACAAACTTTCATTTCATCGAAAGTTGACGGCATGCATACCATTTCATGTTATATCCAACTATAATTGACTTAATAATAATCTTGACGAACTCAATGACTCGAATGCAACTTCTTTTGAAATATGTCATGAATGACTCCAAGTAATATCTCTAAAATGAGCAAATGCACAGCGGAAGATTTCTTTCTTTCCTGAGAATAAACATGCTTTCAAGTGTCAACCAAAAGGTTGGTGAGTTCATTAGTTTATCATAAATAATCATTTCATAATGTTAATAGACCACAAGATTTCAATTTCATTTATCATAAACATCATCTCATATTAGGCATTTCGCAAACTGCATAGAGATAAAAATCATTCATATGGTGAACGCTTGATAACCGAACTAACAGGATGCATATAGAATATCCCCATCATTCCAGGACTCTCATCGGACATGATAATCGAAGTACTAAAGCATTCGTAACCCGAATGGGACGTGTCAAGGTCCATAGATCTATCTTTAGGATTCGCGTCAATTAGGGGCCATTTCCCTAATTCTTAGGCTACCAAGCTAAAAAGGGCATATTCGATTCGATAATCTAACCATAGAATGTAGTTTCGATTACTTGTGTCTATTTCGTAAAACATTTATAAAAACAGCGCATGTATTCTCAGTCCCAAAAATATATATTGCAAAAACATTTAAAAAGGGAAAAAATTAAACTCACCATACTGTATTTTGTAGTAAAAATATGTATAACGATATTGAACAATTGTAGGGTTGGCCTCGGATTCACGAACCTATATCATTTTTATATTTATTAATATACATGTAATCATAATCGAACAAGTTTATATATATATATATATATATATATATATATATATATATATATATATATATATATATATATATATATATATATATATATATATATATATATATATATATTATTATTAATAATATACTTGTTGTATTATATGTTTAAATTATATATCTTATATAACTATGATTTATCATTCTTTAATATGTTAATAATAAAATCTATATTAGGGTTTATATATGATAATAATATATTTATGTATTAGTTGATACATTATATGTATATATATAGTTTAGTTAATATCATTTTAATAATAAAAAGTATATTGATATGTAAATTACTATTATTGCAGTGTATCTTTATATAAAAATATTTACTTGTAATAATACTAAAAATGATAAAAGTGATAGTCATAATATTGATAGTAGTATTATTAATAATAATATTAATTTTAATAATGATAATCTTAATAAAGATATTAACCTTAATAAATATGTTAATTTTTGTAAGAACAATAGTTTTAATAAAAGTAATAAATTCTCTATATAATATAATGATAGTACTAATAATAATAATAATAATAATAATAGCAATGTTAATAATACTAATCAGATTTATCATAAATCTCATGTTTAGTTTATAAACCTATATCTAAAATTCATATACTAAATATTATACCATATTCGTAATTTGCCCTATTAACTTTTATTATGAATTTTATAATATAAATGTTATTAATATTTTCATAATCCTGTTACTAACAATAATAATATTACTAATAAGAATAGTGTTAGTAATAATAGTACTATTAGTTTTTAAATGATAACAACAGTATTAATGATAATAATAATGATAATAATCCAATTAATTACATTACTACGAATTATACTATTATTAATAATACTAATAATAATATTCATAATCCTTATAACTATGGTACTAATAATAATAATTATAACACTTATATTAACACTAATAACCATAACAATAACAATAATAATAACAATGACAATATCAGCAACAATAATAATGATAATAATAACAATAATTTTAATAAAATAGAAGACTACCTTAAGGAAAAATAGGCTAAAAAAAATGCTCCATCAAGGAATCGAACCCGAAACCTCTAGCTATCCTGAACATACCCTCAACCATCCAAGCCAAGACACTTTTCTGATTAATTCAGTAACTTAAATATATTTAACCCTTTATGTTTTCTTCCTCTCTTCTTCATCTTCTTACAGGATTCAATCGACCAAAGTGTTATAAAAAAAATCAATTTAACGAATTTATATTCATTTACGACATAATAACATCCATTAATACATATGGATATTCGTGTTTTTGATTAATCAAGAAAAGAAACGGAAAAAAAAATAGAAGCTGTTCGTCGCAGCCTGTATAAAAACAAAAAAAAAATTTGATTGTAAATAGGAGAGCGTTTTAGATAAATCTTTCAACACAAATTATGTTTTAAATCACCATTAAAAACTTTCTAAATTGTCAATTTAATCCAAAATAAAGAAACGCCTTCGAATTTTGATAAAATAAATCATTTGACTTTTTGATACAAAACCTTTGACTTGAAAATTTGAACTCGATATAATGAATTGAGATTTGATATTTTGCAGAAAGATCAAATGAGTGATTCCTAACGATTCTGCAATTTTAGATTTTTCAAATTCATTCGAAATCAATATTGGAGTAAAAAGGTAAACGTACAGAGGATAGAACTCGTTTCCTTTTTTTTTTTTTTTTTTTAATATAACAGATAAATGCAATTGCATCTGCTACTTGATACTTGATAGTGAACTCAAATGATTTTCAATAAGCTGAAGAATCCAATGTATTTATCAATGATATGAGTCGACATGGAGTCACGAGTTGAATATTTAGTCAGAAAAAAATAAAACTGGTAATGATATAATAATTACGTGTGTTCATCTGTCATTTAGGTTTTATTTTTAATTTAATATTAAAAATTAATAATATCTAATAATAATACTATAAATATTAATAATAGTAATAATAATAATAATAATAATATCCAATTAATACAAATAATAAAAATGATATCAATAATAGTATGATAATATTAATTCTATTAGTAATGATAATTTTATTTAATTTAATTAAAAATAACAAAAATGATATTGACAATCTTATCAAGGATACTAATGGTACTAGTTATAATAATATTAATATATTCAATTAATAATAATAATAATAATGAAAGTAATGATGATAATATTAATATATTAATTATATTCAAACTTATAATTTAATATGATACTTTATTATTATTTATGTGATATTATATTATAAAATGACATTTATTGAGTAGTTAATATTTATATATTATATATATATATATATATATATATATATATATATATATATATATATATATATATATATATATATATATATATATTAATTTTAACAGTAACATAATTATACTAAATATTATTTTTACATTTTAAGTTAAAGTATCCTTTATTAATTCAAAATATATTTATATATATATATATATATATATATATATATATATATATATATATATATATATATATACACACACATATACTTATAATTATATTTATATATATACATATACTTATAATTATATTTATATATATACATATTTATTTACAAACAAGTGTTTGTGAATCGTCGGTACAGTCAGAGGGTAATTGATTATATGAAAATTGTTCCAAAATTTCATAGACTCAACATTACATACTTTTCTTATCGTATCGAAATCATATGAAGATTAAGTTTAAATTTGGTCGGAAATTCCCGGGTCGTCACAGTACCTACCCGTTAAAGAAATTTCGTCTCGAAATTTGAGTGAGGTCGTCATGGCTAACAATAATAATGGTTTCATGATGAATATGAGCTAATAAATAGAGTTTTATCATCAGTGAGTAATATGGATAAAATAATTTGATTACTTGGAGATTACGAATGAAGCTATCACTAAATAGTGAAGTGAGAAAGACAAGTTTCCTCATAACTTTTGACTAGTCATGGTTGAATTTAGAAAATAAGGTGCATCTTAACTTTTGACGTTGTCTTGGTTGAATTCTGGAATTCAAGGGATATAAAGAAAACCTTCGAAATCTAAAAGTTTTGATTCTTCGATGAATATGGAAATTAAGATCTCCATAATTAAATACGGTGATCTGCCTCGATTACTCTGTCTGATATTTCCATTATAAATTAAACATTTTCCGTTCCATTATTCTCACCATTCCTATACTTTCTTTCTTAGTTCATACATCCAAAAGATCGTAAAAATGCTTCATCCTATTCTAATCCTTGGTATTTTCCTAATTATCATTTCTGACATCCTTCTTTTCAATCTTCTACCAGAAAGATTTGGTTACTTCTACTATTACCTTGGGATGATATTATTCTTAATTCTACCATGTCTTTATGTTGTTATTCTTATTAATATCCACGGTTTGTAACCTCCGTGTTGTTATTGGGCTTAATATTTTCTCTTATATTTTGGAGCTCTTTGCCTTTTTATTATCCTCCCGACCTCTAGTAAAGCGAGTAACGGTCCAGAATTCATAAGTATGGAATTTCGGATAAACATCATGTTCTAAATAAGAAAGAATGTATTAGCACGATTTGATTTGTCAGATAACCAGAATCACTGAGAATAGAACTATCAAGAATATATTTTTTTGATATGTTCAGAAGTTAATTAGAATAAAAAAGTTATGTAACATGACACATGATGACGTTATAATATGTGAATCATCATGTTCCATTTAGAAACTCAGCATGACTTACTGTAATATAATCACGTTGATCAAGTGTCATTATATTATACTAACTCATGCATCAGTTCCCAACATTACTTCAATAACATTCATATTTTAAGCTCGAAAGTTTACAGAATATAGAAACTAACAGTTTCTATATGATGTAACACTGATAGCACGAAGAGATTAATGATTTCAGATAAGAATAGTTATGAAAATATCTTCAGAAATATGGAGGATATTTATTATGAAAGATACGATGATATCTTGGAATTTCTAATATCGAAGGATGATGAAAAAAATTTGTCCGCAAGAGTTTGGTGTCAGAAGCAAGGTATGCGCTAAAGATTTCATCGGAAACAGAATCATCAGGATTCTTAATGTACAAGTTTAATCCTTGTGATTTGTTCAGAGACCCCTTCGTAGTTTGCTCAATCAGTTTTTCAGTTTCAAACTTTTTCTGAGCTTTGCCAACATACAATTCTTTATCATCAACTTTTAGCTGTTGAGGTCGTTTATAGTTTTTGTTGCTTCATTCAACTTTTCAAAATTCAGAGTATTGATTCGTAGACTGGGTGCTTTTCAGAATTTCAGAATGGAATATCATGATTCTAAGAGATAAATGTTATATGTATACATTTAACCGTTGATGTAGAAACGCTGCGAGATTAAAGATGCTGATTGATGCTTCCCGGTATTTGATAGGGCAATCACCGTCACATATACAGATGAGTACATGATAGGGTTTTAATGAACAGATATAATAGTTCTTCAGAGAGACCTAAGCTAATGAGTAATGAAGTTGCTGGCAAGTTTACTGCTATTGTGGTGGAATATAAACGGTTCCCCGGTAACGATGACGACAGGCAAACTTATATATCGAGGTTATAATAAGGCTAATTCGAATGGAAGTCGAAGTTGATTTGCTGAAACTGTGACAAAATTGACTACTTTGGAAAGGTATTGTAAAGTGATTTTTGGAAATAACAACGCCAAAGGAGCTAGAACAAATACGTTTTAAACATTCACTCAGGTTCCGAGTGTTTTCAGGTGCATAACTATATGCATCAATCTTTTCTTCCGTAGCTGAAGTGCGGTTGGTTCATCCTCTCGATTGAGGTGTTTTCAAAAATCATGAAATGTTTGAACGCATATTGTAATCGTCAGGATACAAATGAGGTTTAAGATGAAATCAAGTGGCAAACTTGAAGTATTGTTTAGTTTCATATGTTATAATCAATATTTTAATTCATTTTTAATTATCCAATCTATTAGTCCACAGTCGATAGTCCACAGTTAACAGTCCAATAATTCATATATAGTTTAATTTATAATATTCGAATTAATTAATACGTATCGTGGCCCGTGTACATATCTCAGACTCGATCACAACTCAAACTATATATATTATTGTAGAATCAACCTCAACCCTGTATAGCTAACTCCAGCATTACTGCATATAGAGTGTCTATGGTTATTCCAAATAATATATATAGATGCGTCGATATGATATGTCAAAACCTTGTATACGTGTCCCGATATTTAAATGCGTAAATAACAGTATTTAAATGACGATAAATAAAGTACGTAAAATAAATAACAGAAATTAAATGACGATAAATAAAATTGCGAGGATATAAATTGCGATAAATAAATTGCGATAAATAAAAATGTAACCAGTTAGCTAGGAACAGTTAGCGTGGATTCTTAACAAAATTTTTCTTCATAGTTAATTTGTTTGTTTCTAACAGATTTTATTTTGTCCAATGTTTTCTTCATTATGCCACTTGTTGGATTATGATAGATCAAAATTCAAATATGAAATTGAATGAAAATGATTATTCTGCGGTGAACGGATTCGTATCTCTGTAGATGTAAGTAGGATAGTAAATGAATGTTGAATCAGATTTGAAGAATGTACAGTGTAACTTATTAATGTGTAATCTAAATATTTCTCGGGTATTACCTACCCGTTAAAATATTTTCATCATTAACAGTTTGTACGAAAGAATTTTTAATTACAATCTTTATGAAAATATACTTACATATATATTCTCTTCAGATGTAATCATGGATTTAATGAGTTAATATAATTTTTATCTCATTTGATTTACCGTTAGAACTAGAATACATAATCTCTAAAACATTAGAGATTACATAATTGCCATGAAGAACGAAGATGATTGATGTAGAACGATACGTAGAACGATGATTATACCCGACGTACAGAATGAGATATTGAGGCATGTGATGTTGAAACTTTGGTTGTTGGTGGTACTGTTGGTGCTGGTGATGTTGCTGAAGCTGATAAGTTTCGCACCATGTTTTCTAAATTGATTACTCGAGCGCAAAACTCGTTGACTTCTTCCATTATTTTGGGATGATCGTCGGTCGAAACGAGCGGATGAATAAGGTTTAGAATTTTAGATAGAATATAATCGTGGTGAGATATTCGGGAAATGAGGGTGAAAATGATGTTTCGAACTGGTTCGTCGGTAAGTGCTTCAGGTTCATCGCCAAGAGGTAATTTCGGTTGGTGAAAAGGATCGCCTTCTTCGCGTCTCCGTTGATTAAGTCGACTACGAACCCATCAGATGAATTGGGGATGGCTGATTGATTAATTCATTCTGGTGACACCGCTTTCGAAGCTTAGGTGAATATCCATGTCGGAATAGCTGTCGGAATAACTATCGAAATAACTATCGAAATCTGAGGGACTCGAACTGGTTGAGGGATTCATCTCGTACAATCAGATGAAGGATTTTAGATAAGAAATAGATTATAGGATGTAGATTAGTACCCTGCAATACATAATTTACATATGCATATATAATACTAAAATCCCATAAGTTACGGAGGAATCTACGGAAACTGTCAGGCAAAGGTAACAATAATAGATACGCTAAGATATGAATTTATCTATACACTATTCATGCAATCATTGCAGTAAGATGTGTCTAGACTAGGAATGATAAGCAGATAATTTCCTAAGGATGATAAGTAGGTAATTTTCGACACGAAATGATAAGTAAAACTTTTGACATGCAGACACGGTCGAAGTCCAGACTCATTAATGCATCTAATCAACTATCAGTTAGACACACTAATGCAAGACCTGGTTCGCTAAGACCACCTCTCTGATACAACTTTCATAACCCGTCCTAATCCATCTGGACGAAGTCCATATCGATTATAAACGATTCACAATAGTTGATTACATCGCGAGGTACTTGACCTCTATATGATACATTTTACAAACATTGCATTCGTTTTTAAAAGACAAACTTTCATTTCATCGAAAGTTGACGGCATGCATACCATTTCATGTTATATCCAACTATAATTGACTTAATAATAATCTTGACGAACTCAATGACTCGAATGCAACGTCTTTTGAAATATATCATGAATGACTCCAAGTAATATCTCTAAAATGAGCAAATGCACAGCGGAAGATTTCTTTTGTACCTGAGAATAAACATGCTTTCAAGTGTCAACCAAAAGGTTGGTGAGCTCATTAGTTTATCATAAATAATCATTTCATAATTTTAATAGACCACAAGATTTCAATTTCATTTATCATAAACATCATCTCATATCAGGCATTTCGCAAACTGCATAGAGATAAAAATCATTCATATGGTGAACGCTTGATAATCGAACTAACAGGATGCATATAGAATATCCCCATCATTCCGGAACTCTCATCGGACATGATAATTGAAGTACTAAAGCATTCGTAACCCGAATGGGACGTGTCAAGGTCCATAGATCTATCTTTAGAATTCGCGTCAATTAGGGGCCATTTACCTAATTCTTAGGCTACCGAGCTAAAAAGAGCATATTCGATTCGATAATCCAACCATAGAATGTAGTTTCGATTACTTGTGTCTATTTCGTAAAACATTTATAAAAGCAGCGCATGTATTCTCAGTCCCAAAAATATATATTGCAAAAGCATTTAAAAAGGGAGCAAATGAAACTCACCATATTGTATTTTGTAGTAAAAATACGTATAACGATATTGAACAATTGTAGGGTTGGCCTCGGATTCATGAACCTATATCATTTGTATATTTATTAATATACATGTAATCATAATCGAACAAGTTTATATATATATATATATATATATATATATATTATTATTAATAATATACTTGTTGTATTATATGTTTAAATTATATATCTTATATAACTATGATTTATCATTCTTTAATATGTTAATAATAAAATCTATATTAGGATTTATATATGATAATAATATATTTATGTATTAGTTGATACATTATATGTATATATATAGTTTAGTTAATATCATTTTAATAATAAAAAGTATATTGATATGTAAATTACTATTATTGCAATGTATCTTTATATAAAAATATTTACTTGTAATAATACTAAAAATGATAAAAGTGATAGTCATAATATTGATAGTAGTATTATTAATAATAATATTAATTTTAATAATGATAATCTTAATAAAGATATTAACCTTAATAAATATGTTAATTTTTGTAAGAACAATAGTTTTAATAAAAGTAATAAATTCTCTATATAATATAATGATAGTAGTAATAATAATAATAGTAATGTTAATAATACTAATCAGATTTATCATAAATCTCATGTTTAGTTTATAAACCTATATCTATAATTCCTATACTAAATATTATACCATATTCGTAATTTGCCCTATTAACTTTTATTATGAATTTTATAATATAAATGTTATTAATATTTTCGTAATCCTGTTACTAACAATAATAATATTACTAATAAGAATAATGTTAGTAATAATAGTACTATTAGTTTTTAAATGATAACAACAGTATTAATGATAATAATAATGATAATAATCCTATTAATTACATTACTACGAATTATACTATTATTAATAATACTAATAATAATATTCATAATCCTTATAACTATGGTACTAATAATAATAATTATAACACTTATAATAACACTAATAACCATAACAATAACAATAATAATAACAATGACATTATCAGCAACAACAATAATAATAATAATAATAATAATAATAATAATAATAATAATAATAATAATAATAATAATAATAATAATAATAATGATAATAAAAACAATAATTTTAATAAAATAGAAGACTACCTTAAGGAAAAATAGGCTAAAAAAATGCTTCATCAAGGAATCGAACCCGAGACCTCTAGCTATCCTGAACATACCCTCAACCATCCAAGCCATGACACTTTTCTGATTAATTCAATAACTTAAATATATTTAACCCTTTATGTTTTCTTCCTCTCTTCTTCATCTTCGTACAGGATTCAATCGACCAAAGTGTTTTTAAAAAAATCAATTTAACGAATTTATATTCATTTACGACATAATAACATCCATTAATACATATGGATATTCGTGTTTTTGATTAATCAAGAAAAGAAATGAAAAAAAAATAGAAGCTGTTCGTCGCAGCCTGTATAAAAAAAATTTGATTGTAAATAGGAGAGCGTTTTAGATAAATCTTTCAACACAAATTATGTTTTAAATCACCATTAAAAACTTTCTAAATTGTCAATTTAATCCAAAATAAAGAAACGCCTTCGAATTTTGATAAAATAAATCGTTTGACTTTTTGATACAAA
The DNA here is from genome assembly GCF_046630445.1 of Rutidosis leptorrhynchoides. Taxonomy (NCBI): domain Eukaryota; kingdom Viridiplantae; phylum Streptophyta; class Magnoliopsida; order Asterales; family Asteraceae; genus Rutidosis; species Rutidosis leptorrhynchoides. The sequence continues at coordinate 250,196,654 of NC_092341.1, forward strand.
ACCTTTGACTTGAAAATTTGAACTCGATATAATGAATTGAGATTTGATATTGTGCAGAAAGATCAAATGAGTGATTCTTAACGATTCTGCAATTATAGATTTTTCAAATTCATACGAAATCAAGATTGAAGTAAAAAGGTAAACGTACAGAGGATAGAACTCATTTCCTTTTTTTTATATATAACAGATAAATGCAATTGCATCTGCTACTTGATACTTGATAGTGAACTCAAATGATTTTCAATAAGCTGAAGAATCCAATGTATTTATCAATGATATGAGTCGACAGGGAGTCACGAGTTGAATATTTAGTCAGAAAAAAATAAAACTGGTAATGATATAATAATTACGTGTGTTCATCTGTCATTTAGGTTTTATTTTTAATTTAATATTAAAAATTAATAATATCTAACAATAATAATACTATAAATAATAATAATAATAATAATAATAATAATAATAATAATAATAATAATAATAATAATAATAATAATAGTAATAATAATAATATCCAATTAATACTAATAATAAAAATGATATCAATAATAGTATGATAATATTAATTCTATTAGTAATGATAATTTTATTTAATTTAATTAAAAATAACAAAAATGATATTGACAATCTTATTAAGGATACTAATGGTACTAGTTATAATAATATTAATACTATTAATGATAACAATATCATTAATAATGATATTAATAATACAACTTAAACATATCACATTATATATATATATATATATATATATATATATATATATATATATATATATATATATATTTTATATTGGAAGTAGTAATATTACTAATACAAATATTAATATTAATATTAATAATAATAATAATAATAATGAAAGTAATGATGATAATATTAATTATATTCAAACTTATAATTTAATATGATACTATATTATTATTTATGTGATATTATATTATAAAATGACATTTATTGAGTAGTTAATATTTATATATTTTATATATATATTATAGATATCATATATAGATTCATAATAACATATATATATATATATATATATATATATATATATATATATATATATATATATATATATATATATATATATATATATATATATATATATATATATATATATATATTAATTTTAACAGTAACATAATTATACTAAATATTTTTTTACATTTTAAGTTAAAGTATCCTTTATTAATTCAAAATATTATATATATATATATATATATATATATATATATATATATATATATATATATATACATATACTTATAATTATATTTATATATATACATATTTATTTACAAACAAGTGTTCGTGAATCGTCGGTACAGTCAGAGGGTAATTGATTATATGAACATTGTTCCAAAATTTCCTAGACTCAACATTACATACTTTGCTTATCGTATCGAAATCATATGAAGATTAAGTTTAAATTTGGTCAGAAATTCCCGGGTCGTCACAAAACCGGCTTGGAAATAATCAGAATGATATAATCCTACAATCCTTTTGGAAGCATCATCTAAATCTTAGGATCTTCATAACCCAACCCCCACTTTTCACCATGAATCATTTTTTGTCTATTCATGAAAATTGTTTGTTTTGAAAGTTCCATATCAATGATAGCTTTAGATTGCTCTGTTCGATAGAGTTTTTCCTCATATCGAGCAAGTTGAGCTTTTATTTGAAGAGACTCTTTTGACAATGAAGAAATTTCAGTGTTCTTCTCAATTATGGTGTCTTCCAATTGAATAATTTTCTTATTTAGCTTTGAAAGTGTGGGTTCATGTTGATTTTTCAAATCAGAAAGATCTTTTTCTAAAAATTGAACTTTTTCTGCAAGACGTTCTGATTTTAAATGATAATCTGTCCTTTCGACTTTAATCGGATGAATTGTTTTTTTAAGATCTTCCAACTCAGTTTCCGTAGATCTGAGTTGGACATTCAATCTTTGCAATTCCGATTGTAATTTAGATGGAGATGGTCTGGTCTCATTAAGTTTGATTTTATCTTTTAAAATCTTGTTTTCAGATTTTAAACCTTTAACTTCTTTTGACATTGAGACCAGATTCTTCATCATGTCATTTTGCATTTTTATAAAATCAGGTGAGATTTCAGTTGATTGTACCTCATCATCATCAGATGTTGAGTCAGAATTCTCCATTGCTTCCTTTGCTTTGATGAGCTTGGTCACCTTGCAAACATTTGCATGTTCCACCTATGAATCTGAATCATCAGTCCAGTTAAACCATGTATCATCAACAGATTTCACCTCTCCTCCAGTTTTCACAATCTTTACCATCAACATTTTCTTCTTGTAGTAAGGTGCGTCCTTCTTCTTAGGCATCTTGCACTCACGAGAGTAATGACCAGCTTTGCCACAATTGAAACAGATTAAATCATCCTTCTTGGAATCATCAGCACGTTGATTCTTTGGTTGATCTGGTTTCTTGTAGTAGGAGGAAGAAGATGAGTTCTTTCGTTGATTGCTTGATTTGCCTTTAAACTTGTGTTTGTTCAAGGCTTTGGTGAACATGGCTGCCATCTTGACTAATTCAAGGTGAGAATCATCAACATCAGAAAGATTCAACTCTTCAGAATCAATTGATTCTTCAACAAGCACTTTCTTGGATAAGCTTTTGGAAGTCGTAAATGATTTACTCTTCTTTTTGAAAATTAGGGCAAGTGGATCGCCCGGAGAAGACTCTTTCCTTCCTTCTTGAAGTTTAGACACTTCAGGTTGATAATGCATAAGAACTCCAACAAGCTCATGAATAGTCATCTTGTCAATCTCTTTGGTAGATCGAACAATGGTTCCATAAGGAAACCAATCAGCATTGGGCTTTTTGAGGAACTTCATGTTGACTTCAGCATTTACTTTTATAATCTTACACCTTTTCAACTCATTGAGAACACCATTGAAACAACGGTAGGTATCCTTGAGTTGTTCTTCGGGTTCCTGCTTGAAATCTTCATAAAATTCCAGAGCCTAATTCAATTTAGTAACATCTGACATGTCATAACCTTCTTGCTGTCGTTCGATCTCTTCCCATATATCTTTTGCTGTGGTGTTGCTATCAACATTTTCAAACAACTCATACGGGATAGCTTGTATAACAATGTTCTTTTCCTCTATGTCACCCTGAGCTCTCTCTCGTCTATCACCAGAAAGTTCATAGACTGAATTTGGCATACTAGTATCCGGATGATACTCTACAACTAGACCATCTCTCAGAGAAGCCCATATGTACTTTGCTTTCTCACCCTTGTAGTCTATGTACTGAGTGATACGATGAAGCCACTGAGTGTACTTGCCATCAAACAACACTGAAGGTCGGGAATCTGATCCAATGATCAAGGTATCTTGAGTAGACATCTTGAAAATGAGGTAGATTCGGTAAAGATTTGGTATTACACAAATCTAGGATAAAGGTTCACAAAAATCTAACAAAAATGTTAGATTCGATATCTGGTTTGGTACTGTAGCAGATTCGGTAAAGATTCGGTAAACCAGATTTTGTATCAGAAACTGATTAGTAACACAAGTGACATACCCAAATTCAGTACAGATTCAGTATCCACAAGATTTGAAGCCTTGGAACACTTAAAACCAATGAATTAAGTGATACCGAGACTCTGGTTCGGTATTTGACTCAGTAGTCAAATTATGTAAACTTTTGAATGCAAACACAATCCAATTCCTTTGAATTAGATTCGGTAACCTTGCTGCACAAGGAAACAAGTTAGTAACACACAGAATATCAAAAATACCGAATGTATAGGATACCAAATGTCAACTGTAGCAGTTGACAATACCGAGTCTAAGTATATAATCTTAGAAATCAATCGAATCCTTTCTCAAACCACACCAATTAGCTGCGTATGATCAAACCGAATGTGATAGAATGACAAACACACCACAATCTGCAATACTTAATGAGAGTTAACAACTTTGAAGCAGATTCAGTATGGCAGTTACGGTACCGAATGTTGATCGAATCTTCAATACTTGAAGAATTGATGAAATTAAACCGTCAGAAATGTGATTAAACACCTCACGATCATAACTGAAACCTCAAACCTTTACTAAAATACAGAATCAACCTGAAATTGATCAATACTGAGAGTTTTAGCCACGAACTCTAAAAATCAACTTGATTCTTCATAATTGTTGTTCAAAGGCTGTAATGATGATCGAAAATCTTTCTAATCAACCTCGTACACCTTCGCTAAACTTATCACACAAATCTGAACGTTAGATTATCAGATTCGAATATACCGAATCTGATTCAATCTACCGTGAGCGTACAGATTCTGTAATTTTCAATCTCTGGATTGATCTAGTGGTGTAATATCACTCCCTGGAAGCTCTGATACCAAATGATAGGTTTAGATCATGTTAAAATTCGAAGATGAGACAAGTTAGAATGAGATTCGATAAGTAAGAAGGAGACTCGGTATGAGAGAGATTCGGTAAAATTTACATTCCACAGCTTCTAGAACTCAGTTACAATTAAAAATGGCTATCTAATTAGGACTACATAGGTTCCTTATATAGCCCTCTTCTAAGGAACCTTCATTTAAGCATGTTTCACATTAACACTATACAACTTCAGGGTCCTAACAATACCCCCCCCCCTCCTTCCCCCTTCACCCTTGTGTCACCAACCAGATTTCAACACGGTTTCATTTGTTGACCTTCTCAGGTCCGTCGATAATTCTACCAACTCCGGTGACTCTTTCTGCCTTATTTCTCTCAATCCAGCAGGAATAATCCATCTTCTTGACTTGTCAGGAGTCTAATTGCATTATTTTTATTGGGATGTTAGTTTTTAGTTTCCACAAGGTTTACCTTCAAGAGGCGTTCGGTAGTTATGGGATTATTGTTGAAATCAAATCATGGCCAGATTGCCAGTATGCCTTAAAAAGTTTGATTCCCACTGCACGGGGCATCCTTTGCTGCCAAAAATGAAATGCATAACTTTATTTGGAAAACAAATTTTCGTAGAATGGGCTAAACGACATCATTGCTTCGGTTCAAAGTATGTCACTTTGGATCGTCTTCGTACTCCAACTTTGAGGGTCAATTTAAATGTTAATTTTGACATCATGAATAAGCTTCAGTTATGTGTATTGTTGGTTGATCATCGTCCTTTCTTGGATGATAAGTTAGTTGCATGTTTATCTCGAAGGGATGTTCTCGTGAATCATGTGTATAAATGGGGACGTTATGGGTTTATCGTGTTGTGTTCCGAAGAGGATAATCTTTCTAAGCTCATTGTGGACCATCCTTAAGGCGATGAATTGATTTCCATTGAACCATTCTCATTCCGGGTCAAATGTTACTTTCATTTTAATTGGATTGACATTTCTAGTATTTCAGTGAAGTTCTAATCGAAAGAAAATATCATGGAAGTGGCTTCCTATTTCGGGAATGTGCTTTTCGTTGTAAAAATGTCATACGAATTAAAACGGAATCAAGGAAGTCAAAAACAACTTGGGCCTAGATTCATTTTGCATTCAAGTAAACAAATTGTCTGAAAGCAATGATGTTCGTATCCTTAATTATAGGTTCCCGTCAGTGGCAATTCGTATCGTGTGGATGGAGACAGGTTTACGATGTATGTTTTAGACAACTCTAGAGGGTATTTGCCCGATGGTAACATTGTCGGGTCCTCTAAAGGGAACGGTACAAAAGATGTCGAAATGTACGCCAACAACTTGCAATGAGTCACTAAAGTTGTGAATGATCATCTTCACAAATTACCTCCTCGAATCGTTGTCGAAGCGAACTGTTCTGAGTTAGATGAAGGTAATATTCGTATTCCATCAGTTGATAACTTTGGTTCGGTT